>NC_041351.1:27954733-28303066 GCF_004354835.1 Perca flavescens | reverse complement strand
AACTAGGCTAATTGTTAGACTTCCTATGGGTAAAGTGGTATGTAACAGTGACACAGAAGGGTACACATGTTTTTTCCTTCACAATAGATAGTTAATCAGTTTGTTAAAAAATAATAATAAAAGAAACCTCTTCTGAAATATGCATATGTTTGTTCATCATGACTAATGCTAAATTGTACAGTGACTTATGCTTCCCTTTGTGTATGTAAATGCATCTAACATTCTACCCCTGGCCAACTTAAGAAAACTTGCTTAAATTTAAGGCTACATTTACATCGCTACGTTTTGTTTTAAGCGGAGTTTTGAGCCAAAAGTGATCTCCGTGAACAAGTATTTTTATCTCCAGTAGAAGAACTAATCTCCGTTTAAACTAACACGCCCAAACTGCATATCTCATCAACATTCTCGTATACTAGGCATGTGCGTGCCGGGGTAAACGGGGCAGCGTGTATACTCCTCCCATTGCTGGTAGTTGCCATGGTAATGTTAGTAGCTTAGTCTCAGAGGAAGAGACGTCACGACCCAATCAGGCGGCGAAACGTTGGCGTCGGTGTGGCTAAAGGTCTCCGTTTGCAGCCGTTGAGACTCTAACACAACCGCGCAGATTCCAAACCAAAACGGGTCAGAAGTGTTTCCAAATGTCTCCGGTTTAGGGGCTCAGAAGCAGGGGGAATGCCAAGTGTTAACGTAGCAAAAGATATTTGTTTCTATACCAAAACGTAGCAATGTAAATATAGCCTGAGTATGGTAATAAATTAAAAAATTAAAAAAAGCAGACAATTTAAGCAATAGTTAAGCATTGCAATGCAAATATAAAGAATTAAAAAATAACTGTAAAATTCTAAAACTGAGCTAACATGTTCATACAGTACAACAAAAATGGTAGTGGAGTTTAAGTGATAACAGATTCTACGTAAAAGCAAAGATAACGTTTTTAACAGCCACCTCAATAATACTGAAAGAATAGATGGTTTTTTTTCAGTTGTATCTCTATATAATATTCACATGTTCATTAAAAGAGTGATTGGTCAATACAGTATATTTTTTTCCTCTCCATACTGGCCATGCATAAAAGCATGTCTGGTATTACCCTGTTTTTAATACGCTTATAGTGGCACTTAAAAAAGCAGGATGGAAGAGATAGAAAAGATCACAAGATGAAATAGGGAAAAAAAAGCTTTAAAAAGAGGGTCATGAGATGGTTGCAGAGATGTTCTTGCTAGCTTGAGCTCATCTTCTCCACCTTTTCCTCGGTATTAACTCTGTTTACATTTAAAACCTGGACTGGCCAGAGTCAGCCAGAGGTTAGCAGTCGGCAGGAGACTGGCAAGTGGATTTCCTTATCCTGATGAGGGACTCATAGCCATCACCGTCAAACGTCAACCACATAAAACATAGTCAATGTCAGTGGTACGCTATTACTATATCTGTATATTATATCCATTAACCATGGCTGGAGACTCTCTCCATACTCTGCTACTGAATTTATCTACTATAGTTCAACATATTGTTGATATTGCCACATTTTCTGTCCGAGCACGGCCCGTGTCCGACAGAGCGGTAACCGAACCCGACCCGAGCCTGACAGGCATTAAGATATTTATGTCCGAGCCCAACACCGTTAAAATCTCTTTTTTTCTCATGCTAATGACACATGTACGTTTGTTTGCTGGTCCGCTGAGCTGTGTGAGCTGGGAGGGGAGTACAGGGAGAGAGATGGCAGCTCCTCTTTCAGATTCTGCCTCACGGTCTCTCACAAAGGCCGACAGTTACGTCTGGAAATGAAGCGACGTGATTAAAAATGCATATCGCGCTGACGTGACAGAGCCCAACCCGAACATAATCTAAATATCTGTCCGAACCCGGCCCGTCGGGTACCGTCGGGTCCCGTTGTGCTCGAGTCAGGTATCCATCCGCTAAACCTCACCACAGAGTCAGTGCACATTAATAATGTAGGCAAGAATGCATGAATTTCAGATGTGATTTACAATCTGTAAATAATGTATAAACTGTAAGCTTATATTCCAAGCTTATATGTTTGCTTTTGATTTCATACGGTGTTGCCAAAGCGTACAGGCGATTCAATAGTGTGTTGTTGTAGTCAATTTTGCAATAAGGTTTTAGGTGAATGTTAAATTGAGGAAAAATAGAAAATATATGGTATAATCTCTAAAACAATCTCACTCAGTTATTGTAAATCGAGTCATTATTAATATTGAACACATTACACTTATCGTCCCTAGTGATTTACTGTTTTCTCTGCGTGCTTTCAGCCTTCCATTCAGCAGGATATTTCAGTTGGACATCTATTTGAGTCTGTCACAGATTGCCCGTGCTGTTCCAGTTTGCATCCTTTCTCCCTCTCACTTAGTATCTGTGGTAATAATAATCATCATGTTTTATTTAGAAAGCTTTTATCGAGGCAAAATCTCAAACCGCTACGAGGTCGGACGGTTTAGACATAAAAAGCTCTCTGTCTGTGTGAGTGGGAAGACTACTTGAGTTTCCCGGCATGTGGGAAGGTTTGGAACACTTCCATTTGGAAATATACAGCGACACATAGAAGATAAATTGAACTATGCTGTGATGTTGTAAAACAATATAAATTAAAGCTGCAAGCAGTGTTGGACGGGCCCTCGCACCTCCTTGCGTGTTGGGGTTACTGGCTGACGCCGCTCCTTGTGGCCGTGCATTTGCGCGGCACTCAGACATCGCAAATCGTCACCAATGATAAAGGAACTCTCTGCTGAGTTCAATGATATCTCACACAAGACTGTACGTAATACAGTTCATTAGCTGTGAAAGGGGGCGTAGTTAAAGGATAGGGGGCAGGCCAAACCATGACCAATGAAAAAGGACGTCTGTGCTGAGTTCTTTGATACCTCACACAAGGGTCTACATTAAACGGTTCAAATGTTGTGAAAGGGGGCGTGGCTTAAGCATAGGGGGCGGGCCAAACCTCAGCAATGAAGAAGGAACTCTCTGCTGAGTTTAATGACACCTCACACAAGACTCTACCTTAAACGGTTCAAATGTCATGAAATGGGGCATGGCCTGAGTAAGTGGGCGTGGTTACAGTATAGGGGGCAGCTCAGTATCACATGTAGACCACACAAGTTTCATGTAAATCAGATGTTTGTCATTTAAGTCTTATTTCCTGTTGCCAGTAGGGGGCGTTATGACCAAAAGTCAATTTTGGCCTAAAAATGTCCTTAGACCTAGACTCTTGTCAATCGTGAAAGATTTCGGCCAAATTGGACAATGTACACTAAAGTTACAACAACTTCTTCGTTCATTGCTAAATGCTCATAATGGCCACGCCCACACAGTTGGACACTTTTAATAACTTTTCATCGTTAAGTTCTTTAGATGACACAGACTGAATTTGAAGTCCATCGGATGAAATCTCTCGGAGGAGTTTGTTAAAGTATAGCACCTTGATTTTTAGGCCTACTTCCTGTTGCCACTAGGGGGCGCTATGACTTTAAGTAAATATCGTCCTTTATTTGTCCTCAGGTTGAATCCTGAAAAGTTTCGAGCCAGTTGGACAATGTACACTCAAATTACACCCACTTCCAGTTTCGATGGCAAAAAGCAAAAAATGGCCGCCCTGCCACGGCCACGCCCTATGACGAAAAGTTTTTCTTTTAATAACTTTTCATCGTTAAGGACTTACGATGGCACAGACCAAATTTGAAGTTGATCGGATGAAATCTCTAGGAGGAGTTCGTTAAAGTATGACATGTGGAAATGGCCAAATTCGCTCAAATTTCGAACTTTCAATTCAAAATGGCGGACTTCCTGTTGCGTTAAGGGTATGGGTCCAATCAGCTTTTTTTGTACGACTTGACATGCTACATATGTGTACCACGTTTCGTTAGTCTACGTTAAACGCACTGCAGGGGCTCAATTTTGTAGGGGGCCTGGCAAGCTATTTTTGTGCAGATGATAATCCTGTTTTACGAGGATTTACAGCACTGCATGATCTGTTCTACACTTCCGGTCATAGTTGTAGCGGTCTACCGTTAGCCTCCACCTGGAAGCTAACGTTAGTTTAGCTAACAGCTAATTCGGCTAACCTAGGGTGACCAGATTTCCTGGAGCTAAAACTGGGACACTTTGCGCGTGACCGTAGTGTGTTTGTGCACGCACACGCTTTTTAACGTGAACATGTGCCAGCCCTGTTCAGACACAGACAGTAACTTCATTATTTTGATCCTAGGCTCCTCCTCTAATAATAGGGTTTTTTCCTGTGAAATTAACAAAATTGCAGTAACAGCCTTTTTCAATTTAGTGTGAGATTTATGTTGAGATTTTTTCTAAAAAAGGTTTTTTGAAGTGTTATTTATTCCAATAACAGCAAAGTAATTAAAATGATTTATTGAAAATTTTGAGCATTAAACACTTAATTTCCTGCATTCTGGTGAATTTTTATGCATCTATTTCTACCTTTTTCTGAATCAATCTTTGCTGCAAATATCTTAATTTAAAGAAAAACAGATTACAATCCAAATATAAAAACATAATGGAATATATTGCAGTAAAGCTGTCAGGCATTCTGTATTGCTTTCAACTATTTATTCTTCTTTGGATGGACTTTTCTAATTATACCTGAGTCAGCACACATGTAGCCTATAGGCATCATTTACTCTTACCTCCTGTTTTGCGTCTTTTGTTGGTTAAGTAACCTCCTTAATGTGCATATGACAATTATTCACCTCAATGATACATTCATTCATTTTAATTTATTAATAAACCCCTGGACAGTAATATTTCAGATGTTTGAGCAAGATTTACTGCTCTTGTCCAAAACTTTGTGCACATTCAAAGTATATAAACACAGTAGTGTTCTCTGTGATTTGGAGGAGTCGTGATATTTTGAGAAAAATAAAGTGATAATAGGCTATTACAAGAATAAAATCACAAGCTATATTTCAGAAAATAATCTATACCTGCACCATAGTCTGCTGTGCATTACGTGATTGCTCTGCTGATACGGTAGATCTCAGACCTTCTGACAGACACAGAGCCCCGTTTGGGTCTCTGGTCTCTGAATGAGACAAATTGTTTAGCTATAGAAGTGGATGTACGCTGCTCTACGTCGGAGATGGAAACCCGAAACTAAAGAATACACGGAGCACAAACGCAACACATCTGCCGCAGCATGGCCACAGCTGAGCGCATCCATGAACCTGAAGCTGCGCTGCATTTTACAGAGAGAGTGGACACTAAGAGACCCACAGGTGTGCTTCAGAGCTCCGTGTGTCTGAGTCTGAACTGTAGACTGGAAACGTCACGTCACGGGAACTTCAAACTAAATCATTAGTATTGCGCTCCTGAACTTTGTGTTGATGGCATCACTATATTAGACTGATTTGGCTAGGATTCCTCCGAAAACTTCACCCAGCTTTCACAGCTTTCCTCACGGAGAGACGGTTGCTAGGTGATAGCAACAAATACAGCATGGTCGGACCCCGCACGTAGCTGCCCGTTCTATTCGCCTCGGAAGAATAAACTGGACAAAGTTACATTCGGGGCTACACTCGCAACATTCGGTGCTGAAGACACGGCAAAATCGGCTGACGCCGCTCCTGGTGTAAACCGGGACTTTTTAGCGTCCCGACAGGCTTTTGTCGGGACTCGGGACAAGCAATTAAAAATCGGGACTGTCCCGGTCAAATCGGGACTGTCCCGGTCAAACCGGGACGTCTGGTCACCCTAGGCTAACCGCTAGCTGAGACAGCATGTAATAACTTTAAAAGACCCTCAAAATAAAACCTGAAAATAACCGTTAAAATATACAACAGCTGTTACATCAGTTCTACTTTACTTGTGCTCATTTAAAATACAATCACTCAATACTTGTCTTTATTGTTATTGCTGTAAAGACTGTCATCTTAATTTAGCTGTAGCCTGCTTTTCCCAGTGTTTAGTTTGAGTTAACGTTATTTTAGATGACTTCGGTTAGCTGAATTAGCTGTTAGCTAAACTAACGTTAGCTTCCCAGTGGAGGCTAACGGCAGACTGCTACAACTATGACCGAAGTGTGGAACAGATCGTGCAGTGCAGTAAATCCCCGTAAAACAAGATTATCATCTGCGCATGCGCAAACATCTTGCGCATGCGCATGGTGGATTGTGGAGGCAGCACAGATCAGGTACAGACACATGCTCAAATTGCCCCTCCACACTCCACTGGAGTGTTTTTGACCCGGAAATAATACAAATCGTTGCTACGATACAACAAAACAATGTTGGCCAAATCAGCGGCGGGCCATCGGCAGCAAAAAGCCTGCGGTCCATCTGTTTTACTCCCTGCCGAGGCAGCAGTGACACCGGGTAATGGCTAAACAGGTTGTCCACCTCCGGGACTGTCAATGCTGTGTCTCGGCAAAAAACACTGGAGGGACCGAGCAGCTTCCGCTGCCACGCTGGCTAACGTTAACATTAGTCAGCTAACGGTAGCTTGCTATTTCCACCCGGCACTAGTTACAGATAATGAGCACTGTGCTTTCCAACTCTGCTGTGACAAGTGTGTGAATGAAACATTAGGTTGTTAAATTTTACTAATTTAGTTAGCAGGGCTTCTGATAGAGGAACCCTGGCGCTTGGAACTAGAGGAGAGTGGGGTCGAGGAGGATTGCATCGATTTGCCTGAAATGACAACTGACACAGCAGAGAGGAGAACAGATTTAAAGTTTGGATGTAACAATGCGATAGCTCAAGGAGGTCCAGGCAAAATCTGGTTGGTTTACCTGAGAGTGAACGCCCAGTCAGCCGATTAGGTTGGGAAAGAGAGAGGACGAGAGAAAACGTGAAACGTTGAAGTCCTCCTGAATTACCTTACGCTAAGCTTCATTTGATTCAGAAAACAATGACGCTATTGATCAACACTGTTTGCTATACAAATCAGAATTAGTGCTGTGAAGCAGCAGGCACAGGTTGCTAATGTTGTCTACTTTTTAATTTGCCAGAAGGTCACTTAGTGACAAATGCCAACAACTGGTTTAGCCTGGTGCACGGCACCGGGCCGGTAAAACCGACCCAAATCGAGTAGAAACAGTAGCTTTCCATAGGATACACTGAACAAACGCTGAGACAGAAGCTTGGTTTTACACTGTAATTTTGACATTTTATGTAGATACACATATTTTTCACAAATTAAAGTATAAAAAAAGACAATTAACCTTATAATAAATACAAAGAATACTCCATAGGATTTGTAAAATAAAAAACCGCGCTGCACAAAAAACAATATTTCCATTCTCTAGCCTTACACTTACTTACCTACACAAACACATGCTCGTACAGAAAGGTTATCTCAAGGCTGAACACAGTGCTGCTACACTGGTTTCTCTTAGCAACCAAATTCAGCGCCATGATTTTATGTGAAATCACAATTCCCACCCTATTCTTCAGAAGTTCATTTCAGTCCCCTCCACTGTCAGCTGCTACTTATTTATTGGATTTCACTGTCAGTAATAACAGTGGTGTTGTGTAACCACAGTGAGCCTCGCTGAACACACTGGGGTCTTTACAAGTAAAAGCACCCACAATGTCAAATAGTGCTGTTTTGGTTAGAAATATAGTGCCAATACAATACAGAGATTTCTCTTTTTCATTTAATAAAAGATGCCAACTTTTTAAAATACTGAATGATGTCTAAACACAGGTAGCAGGACAAGGACTTTACCTAAATAAAATACTTCCTAAAACTGAACATTGAACATTAATTATTGACTTTGCTAGCATCAGTTGTTAAAACAATCTCGCCACAGGGTACGCTGATAATCGGACCAAATTGATATTTCATGTCCCTTCATTCATTCAGTCTGACATTGCGTTGTATGTATGTTTATATGTGAATGTGTTTTTGTGAAGGACGCACCATCTCATGGTGACACCCTGCAATTGAATGGATGGCGCTTAAATGGGCGTGTTCACTGTGAAATCTAAACACGCCTCGTCATGAAACAGGAGAAGATGGCTGCGACTGTACTAGTGGACCTTGTCATGAGTTTGTTTTGTCGAGTGGCCGACTTTTGATTTGAATCAGAACTGTATGTTCAAAGAATAAGTAAACAAGACGAGGTGTCCGACCAAACATTCAATTCCAGCTTTCATAGTGCGTTCCACTTGTACCGGGAGGTCGGAATTTCCGAGGTCAAAGTCGGAAACACGCCACCTGAACTCAGATTCCCGAGTTGGGATGTCAGACAAACCTCACAGTACCCCGAGCTCATAATCCAACATGGCTGCCCCATGCATTAACAGCAGTGAAAGCTGTAGTAACATACAGTTACTACAGTATTAGCACTTCTGTCTCACTAAATCAGTCGTACCAGACTGATCTCAATAAGTGGCGTATGTATGACACACCAATTCATATGCCATTTTGGCGTGTTATCAAGACGCATACTCGCTTTTTAGCATGTTTATCAACGCCGTTTGGCCTCCATTGACTTACATTACCTTGCGATTGCGTGTCAATTTATGCTGTAGTGAGTAGTATGAAAGGGCAAAAATCCACATAGGTAGGTTGGTCCAGGGGGTGGATGGGTCAAAAGTAACAGGACTTTCACCCAGGAGACCGGGTATCGTGTCCCGCGTGTCACGTTTCCTAAACCCAACCGTCCCGTTCCTCTTTTACTAAACCCAACCGTGCCATTGTTGTCCCGCATCCCGTTCTTCTTTTCCTAAACCCAACCCGTCCACTGTATACAGTGTACACATACACGCGGATAGCTCAAAATGCATACAAATAACACACCACTTGGCTTTAGAAAGTGCTGTGTATGTTTACGCGAAGTCATGATGTCACGTTGATCGTACACACACCTGTCCAAATTCTGTGGACATGTTTGTATGCACAGAAATCTGTGTAATGCATTGCTATCAACTTGTATTGCTAACCTGGCTAACCCCACAATGAAAAATCCGACTTGTAAATGATGCTCTGGCTTCAGTGTTCCAAGGTAAAACGATTAGCACTTGACTTGCAACAGACTTTATTTCACTGAGACCAAGTATTGAGGTTTGATACCCAGAACCAAGCTGTATAACCTTTAAACTATCGGCGACAGTCAAAAGATGACCTCTGACTAAAGCTCCGGCTGGACTCTTGGCACTGATACAGTTTATCTCTTGCATGTTTCCTCATGTGAACCACCAGGTTGCCTTTCTGTGCAAATGATTTGTGGCATTCTTGGCACTGATACGGTCTCTCTCCTGTGTGTATCCTTGTATGATTGACCAGGTCCGACTTCTGACAGAAGTTCCTCCCACAAAAGTGGCACTGGTACGCTTTGTCCTCCGTGTGGGTCCTTGCATGTCTTAATAAAGTCTTAGTTGAGGAGAAACATTTGGTGCAACGACGACACTTGTAGGGTTTCTGTGCTGTTCCTGCTTCAAAATGAACGATGAGCTCTGTGAATTTTCCCGAAGGTCCACTCTTTAGGATACCGTTAATGTTGAGATGTTTAGGCTCTGTCTTACCGTCACCCTGTTCACTTGGGCTCACTGAAAGGAGCAGCTGATCATACGTGGCACCGTCTGACACGCCAGCATCAGCTCCGGCTGGCTCAGCTTTAATGTGACCAACTGTTACTGCAGCTGAGGAGTCTTTATCTATATCGGCAACCGTCTGGATTTGGTAAAGACAGAGGGGCTGCAGAGACTCCTGATCAAACTCACTTTTGTCATAGGGAGTGACAGTACGTGGAAAAATGTTAATGCCAGAATCCTCCTGTCTGCAGGCCTGCTCTTCAATCTTACTGGCAGGTGTCACTGATCTGAGGTCAGTTTCTGCCTCCACCTTTGGACTAAAACCCAGATGTGGTTTCTCCTCAGTGTGTTTTTGTCTGTGAATAAGCAGACTATGCCTCTCGCCAAAGCTTTTCTCACAGTTGTGGCACGTGTATGGTTTGGCGCCGTTGTGTGTTCTGGTGTGACTGACAAATTCAGACTTGTGGCAG
Organism: Perca flavescens; assembly: GCF_004354835.1. Classification (NCBI taxonomy): domain Eukaryota; kingdom Metazoa; phylum Chordata; class Actinopteri; order Perciformes; family Percidae; genus Perca; species Perca flavescens. Next base: position 28,293,093 of record NC_041351.1, on the reverse strand, counting down.
AAGTAGAGGTCACAGAACTGGCACTGGTAAAGTGACAAATTGTCCTCTGGATGCTTTTTGATGTGTCGTACCGTTGTCTTTGTGGAAGAAAAACCGCTCAAGCATACGGGACTTTTTTCCACTTTGACGATATTCAAAGGCATGTTGACGTCACACTCCTGCTTCACATCATCATCTTCGATATCAATCGGTATCTCCTGACCACTTTGATTATTTTCACTGGCGGGAGACGGGTCAGGATGAGTGCTGTCTGTGTTGGGACGGTCTTCTGTTGGCTCTGACGTGGTGTTTTCTGGTTCAGCCCAGCACACGCTGACGTTCACGCTGGCACTAGTCTGCTGCTGGCCGGACTGCAACTTCACCACCGAGGCAGGCATTTGGAAAGAGTCTGAAGCAAAGGAGAAAACATTTATTTCTCTGCTGCTTTTAACCATTTATTTTATTTTCATTTATCTTCCTCTCATAAGTACCTCAACTTTATGGAACTGCAATACTATATAAGTGGAGTACACCTTCTTTGTGTAAAGTGATACCTCAGGACAATACTTTTTTATACCTTTTACAAATGTTTGTCCAATTCTGACATCTTACAAACCCCCAAATTAGGGCTGGGCAATATATTGATATTAATATCGACATCCATATATGAGACTAGATATCGTAACGTCGTGATTTGAAACAAGTGTGGTCTTCTCCTGTTTTCCTGTTTCCACATTACTGATGATTATTTATCTAAAATCCAACTGTGTACATTTTTTGTAAAAGCACCCCAAGTCAACCTGACAATATTGCGGCAATATCGGCATCAATGTATTTGGTCCAAAATATCATGATAATTGATTTTCTCCATATCGCCCAGCTCTACTGAAAAATAATGAAAAGAATCATGTTTTTGAGGATATTTGACTTAAAGTTGGACTGCATAATATTTAACTGGCTCTTTGCACAAAATACTGTAACCACCATTCAGGAGCGCAAAGAACAGTTCGAAATCTGCGTTTTAGCTCACTGTGGTTTCTCTAAAATACATTTACCTCATTATTTGACCACGTTTCAATTCAATTCAATTTTATTTATAGTATCAATTCATAACAAAAGTTATCTCGAGACACTTTACAGATAGAGTAGGTCTAGACCACATGCTATAAATTCCAAAACCCCAACAATTACAGTAATTCCCTCAAGAGCAAGCATTAGCAGTGGCTATTGCGACAGTGGCAAGAAAAAAACTCCCTTTTAGGAAGAAACCTCGGCAGACCTAAAATTCCGACATTTTAACATTGTAAATATGACAGAAAATACGAAAAAGCATAATATGTTCCCTTTAACCTTTTGTGAACCACTACTAAAAGTGTTATTTTTTTTTGTCCTTGGTGGGACAGCCCTAAATAAAATGTAATTAAAAACTATATTAAAGTATATAATTGTGAACATCTTTGAAAAAACTGTCTTGCTAACTGCTATCATGGGCAACTTCAAACCTCAAGACATTGATCCATGTCATGATTTCCTTTTAAAGAAAGCAATCTTCTTATAAACCGACCTTCATTATGTGACTTGGCAACATCCAGCAGTCTGCGGTGGCTGTCCACCACCCACTTTGAACGGGACATTTCCTTTTCATATTCTGTTATGGTTCTTTCTACAAGCTTGAAGATCTCCTCGGCAGCTGCAGACAAACGCTCACTGACGAGTGCTCTCAGAAGCTCCATCTTTACTGCCTTCACCATGCTGAGGTGTTCTCTGCCGCCAGAGTCGAGAGGTGTTAATGTTTGTGAAGTAGACATGAGCCTTCAAGCCCCCTGGTCACTCCTTATCGCTCCACGTGAACTTTCTCTGTCCTCAGATCGCACCTTCCTCTGGCCATGTCTGCAAACACAGACAAACAGAAAGCTTATCAGTAACTGTTTCCATAATCAAGCAAATAGGCCACTTAAACTTAGCACTTTAAGTAATGGTTCACAAAATGTTAAATATTTGACCAATTCTTTGACAAAAACTTAATATGTGCACACCATGGGCTTCACTGAGGGCCTACCAGGTCATTATCATTTTTAGCAGTAGAAGTATTTTCCAATGGTCAGTGATTCAGGAAACTGGAGTCTGCAAACAGGATTGTATTAACAAGCTATGGTATGCTTTTGCACTGGAATGCATCATTTTTTCAAACTTTCAGACAGCCTTCACATTTTAATGCATTTTCACACAAAATTATAATTGACACAAAAAATATTTTTGGATTGTGCAAATGTATTTGGGTGGACTTTGCAAATTATTTATTTATTAAGGAAACACTTTTTTTGGAGCTAAAAAAAAAATCACTTTTGAAAAAAAGAAATGTATAACACCAATTAATTGCTAACATTAGCTAAGGACTTAAGCAGTATGAATGTTAATGGTAATTGTTGTTGTTTGGATATGCCAAATTGTAATATAAGTGATTATTGGTCGGACTGTTGAGCCAAAGCTAGGCTAGTTGTTGGCACTTGACCCTATACGTGTTCATAACAACAAAAAAGAGGCGTTGTTTATATCTTTATAGGCTATGTCCCTGTGTTATTAATAGGGATGCACCGAATCCAGATTTTTGGGGTTTGGCCGAATATCCAATCCACTGGTTAAGATTCTGCCGAATCCGAATACCGAATCCTCCTCCCATCCTCAGTCCATTAACACAGTAAACACATTCATGAAGTAAACAACGGCCCCAGCCTCTAAAATAGTACATGTAACAACTTAATGTTGAATTCACGCGCTCTTTTCACATCGTAGGAAGCACATCGCTATCGCCAGATGAGTGATAATTTAGTTTGGCAAATTGTCGCTAACAAGTGTAAGATGAAGGCATGTTGGGTGGGTGGAATTAGAAAGTTAACGTTAGCTAACGAGCAGCAGCCGGCCGTTTGGTCGCTCAGCTCCCACTGTAGGGAGACTCATTTGCCGAGAGAAGAGCTGACAGCCGGAGAGGCATTGTCTGGTCAACACAAGATTTTAGCTGTGACTGTCCTTCCTTTGCCGTACCTGAAGTTGCTGCATTTTGGCTGCTGTCTGTTTCTTCATACACAACTCGTATTCTTTCGGATGTTTCATACGCAAATCTTTTAACAGCGGCGATGTTGTGTAGTGTTTAGGGTCCTCGCCACCACCAGACAAATCGGCATTGCAAATTTAACATGTAGCTGGACTTGAATGGCCTTCTTTTGACTGAAAGTACTGCCAAACAACACTTTTTCTGCTCACAAGTTCAATTTTCACTTTCTCACAGCCTGCTGCATTGAACACTCCACCTAGTAAACACCTTCTCGTAATCAACGGCGCCGTCATTACGGCGACCAGCGTAGAGCGCGTAGTGCAAGCGTAGGGTTCGGTGGAAAAAAATTCTAAGGTTCGGCAGAAACCGAACCCCGTCAAAAAGCCCAATATTCGGCCGAATCCAAACCCGAATGCATCCCTATTTATTACATTATTTGAGTCACATAACAGTGATATAACCTAAATGTATGCTGGAATTCATAAGTAATAAATATTTAAAAAATTTACTGAAAGAGACTATTATATTGTTAAATCGCAATTATTTCTGATAATTAATTGTTACAGCTCTACAAGCACAAATGCTCAAATTAAAGTGCTTTCATCTTCTTAATTGTGACAATTTTCGCTGGTTTTGTTCGTTTTCTGTGACCGTAAAATGAATATCTGTGGGTTCTGGACAGTTACTCAAATGTAAAAAGCTATTTGAAGACATTACTTTAGGCGTTTTTCAATATGGTCTTTGACATTAGAAAAAACAAAATTCATAAAAAAAGACACATTGTCACGCCCACATACACTGACAAGACTAAACCACTGTAGATTAAGGTTTACTGGTGGTGAAGTATCAATGTGTGGTTGATTAAAAAACTTGTTACATAAATACTTTGAAAATACATAATACTTTAGCTACTTTGGTTGCTAAACAGCCGTGCATGCATCGTATGGTTCACATTTTTACACGTTAAATTTACCGTTTACCGTATGTATGCCGCTAAACCAGAGTGCCACTAGACATGCAACGTTATGCTCTATTATGTGTGTAACGTTACAGTGTGCGTTTAGTGGCAACCAATGGAACAAAGTGCAACAACGGTTTAATGAGGTTTGGCTTAATTAACGTTAGCCGTTCACACATTCTATAACTTTAGCTAGCTAACGTTACGCTACGTATTTCTGAGATAAGTTAACTTAATTTGTACTCAACAGTTACCCCAAATAGTCAGCGTAACCTGGGCAAACACTGATCGAGCTGTCGCCATCGTCTGTCAACCAGAACATCAGGTACATTGTTGTGCTTACCCTGCTGACAGGAAGGCTATCTCCGAGCTGCCAGTTAATACCGCGGATGTATAACGTTAGGTAGCCTAGCTACATACAAACAAGAGCTTGAGAGACAAACACACTGCTAACGGGAGGACACAAGCTTCTGCTGCTGCTGCGGGCTACTACTATGTTTAGTGTAACGTTAACGTTTCAAAGGTGCGGCCACAGTATCGCAAGCATTTAAAGCTCCACTGCTAGCTAGCTAGCATACACTGTAACAATTATGCTAACTTGCCAGCTCTACGTTGTGCATTGTCCGGGTTTACGTTGACATGTCATAATCATGAATGTGTAATAATAACCCCCATGGTCACAATGCTAAAAACATAGCGTAACGTCGCATAGTGAATTAGCTTGCAAAGAGTGCAATGTCTTCTTCTTTGGTTGTCATGCATTGTACCAATACTATTACCGCCATCTACCGTTGAGTTCCAGCATACTTTTCTGAATACCGTCGAAAAAGCGAACAAAAACGTTGAAAAAAGCGTCAGAAAAATAGCGAGAAAAAGTGTTCATTTTCAGCTCTTGATACATCCATGATTTTCAAGATGTGTACGGTCGACTGAAGGACAACACCAGGGTTAAGTACCAATTCAAGGTAGGCTACCTGTACTTCACTTAAGTATTTCCATTTTCTGCTACTCTATACTAGACTGGCCTACATCTCAGAGGGAAATAGTTATCTTTTTACTGCACTACATTTATCTGACAGCTTAACTTGTAACAGTGCTGTGGAGATAGGTCTCGCAATGCCAGACTACTTTTTAGATGACCATTTTTCCATCCCTTCCTGTCCAGTGAAAACCATGTATGTCCAGATGTGTTGATTTTGAATATTTGTGATGAACTGAAGAATGAAGTGTTCCTTTATGTGTTGAGGAAATCCTCCTACTTCTTAAATAAACTTCCTAAATAAACTATTTGAAAAGACTCTTGGATCAGCTGGGAAATCTTGCTCTGATCCAAGACGCTTTTAAAATATATGAATACTTCTTCCACCACTGGCTAAAAGTAATGAATAAACTGTTAATAGTTTGCTTAATGTGATGGATAAATTGTTGAAATATCTATGTACAAGTAAAGAATTAAAAAATAACAATAAATAGTGTAACATATTGGATAGTAATTGGTTAAATGTTTGATATATGCGATGGTTGAAACGGCTAGCTTTTGCAACTAGTAGTATGACTGAAAACTTGAGCAAACCAACCTATACATTGAAAGTTCAATAATATGATATTACAATATTGTAATAACTGTATGACAAAATATTGTTAAGAGTAACATCAAGTTTAGAAAAATTGAAATAAACCCATTTGGAACATTACGGGAAAGAGTAACTTGAGTTAATCTAATAGGACAGGGGTATGTCAGAAGGTTGGGAACCACTGCCTATGGTAAAATGCATGATTCAGACCCGTGGCTGCAGAGGTTTACCCTTGTTGACTGTAGCTCCATGGAGTCTATGTGCATTCAAGTCCATGTACCAGTATGGTACACTAGATGGCAGCATTGGGCTTCCATAGTTTCAGTCCTGAGCAGCATTTTCACATCTCAAGCATCGGAGATTACTCTGTGCTCCAGGTAACATTTCACTGGGAAACTCACAGGTTGTTTAATACGCCCCAATTAAACTGAGTAATAAGGCTGTGGTCAGGGCTATAATGCTCAGTAGCAATAAAGAAAAGCCATAAATTAAATAAGTCTGCTGGATGTTTATTTTCCAGACTATGTGCCTGTGAGCATTAAGCTACTGTGCAAACAGGAATCATAAGAGTGATTTGTGAAGGGGAGAACAGTGGGTCGATGTGGCAGGCCAGCCTGCCCGTTCCTGTTGTTGTGGGGTGGGAGTTTCCAGCTATACAGCTCAAGGGAAGCACCACAGGATGTCCTTTTCCTCATTCCTCAAGGATAGTGTGTGTGTGTGTGTGTGTGTGTGTGTGTGTTAAAAACAAGGTTTCAAATGTGTCAATATTTTGTGAATTCTGTCGGTTGCTCTCCAGATTATTTGATGTAATATAGTTTGATTAATTACATAGTTATTGTGCAACTGCACTAATTGTAGAAAGGATGCCCATAAACATATCTGTAATACAACATGCTGACATTTCACGCAAGGGTGCACAACAGTGATTGATTTGTACTTATATTAGTAGTGTACATTTGAATTTAGTTTAGAGCTAAGGTGAACAATGGTCTAAGATGTTCCCAGGAATATTCTGGAGCCAAGCAGTCAGATTTAATGAATAATTCCAGTTTATTAGAACTTTTCATTTCTATTCAAAACTTTATTACAAGTCATTGCACATCGGCTCTGCAACAAAGTTCTAATGCAAAAATACTGCAACATTTTGTGTATACAGTAGTTATCACTGGAACAATGCATATCAAGTCTGAGATGAAATTGTTAAATTCTTTGTCTTCAGCTGGCTCCGAGCTCTGATGTAATTTTTCTTTTCATTCTTTTTAGCAAAAGAAAGTTTGAGTTTACGTAATTCTTGGTGAGGGAACTATAGAATGGTGTGTTTTACAGACTGTTCATTGTCTGAAAAGAAGACGTTTCTTGTCATTGATCTCTATCTTACAGCTTTTGTTGTTACGAGTTACCTCATCCTGCGGATGACTTTTTTTTCACAAAATAAGATGTGAATGATGTCAAACTCATGCTACTTCCTCAATGTAAATCTCATTAAAATTATTTTAATTGCTCAAACATCAATTCTCACAAAAATGGGGAAAAACACAACTTCTAAGTTTTTTTTTCCATGACAAAGTATGAGACCATTAGAACTCAAGGATTTAATTACCTGTTTTGTGCAAATATGTGGCGCTAAATTCAGACTTGCTGTGGAAATAGTTATTTTTGTTGTTTTGGCCATCATTTCCTTTCGGTTGTAATACCATTGTACTCGCCAAGAAAATAGTCAATCTGGGAATACTCTGACATCACGAAGAATAAGTCAGACAGGGCAAAGAACAGGAGCAGTGGAACAATCAGACAGTAAACAAATCCCCAGATTAGCCAGACCTATTTGAAAGAGAAAAATAAGATGAAAAGTAAAATTATAACCAATCTGTGGATTGTAAATGTCATTACGTAAACGGAACTTTCATTGCTATTCTGTTTGTCTCATTGTCATGCTTTTGGAGTTAAGTCTGCCAGTACCAGTGATCATTACAGTACAATCAGGCCAAACATGGAACCAGTGGACACATTTGCTGAGATGATTCTCACTTTCAGTGTCATCTTGACTGTTGAGACAACACCTCCAAAGTTGAGCACAAAAAAAGGCAGCTCTGACCATCGCTCTGGTCAGGTTTCTCCTCAGGTTTCTTTCATGCCTTTACTAGCAGAGAAGCTATCTAGAACTACTAAGCACTTGACAACTCCTATATGCCTTGCCTGCAAGCGTTGAGCCTGCTTGGCCCCAGCCTGCTGCCCAGTCAACTAGCTTCCGGCCTGCACCCCTATCGGCTAGCCTACAGCATTTTCGTCATCAGCATGCTAGTCTCCAGCCAGCCCCTCAGTTGACTAGCCAATAGCCTCCAGCCAGCACCCCAGTCAGCTAGCCCCATGTCTGCTCCAGCCCCTAACCCATTCCTGGGAACCCGACTGGCCCAGGCAGAATCTGCCAGACTTCCAGGCTTTGAGAAAAGTGTTTGTTTGGACCGTGTTGCTACCATGCCATGCAATTCCAGAGCCTATCCTGTCGGGTCCTACAAGTCTTAGTCCAAGGTTCCCAGTAATCAGCCCAAGCCTTAGTCCCAGGTCCTCAGCACTATGCTGCCCAGCAATTCTGAGCCTCGGTCGCCCAGCGACCCAGAGTCTCCGCAGCCCAGCTGTATGATTGATGTCCATCCTGAGCTAGTTCCAGAGTCTGGGTCCTAGCCGACTTCTCATCAGTTCCAGAGTCGGCTACTTGCTCCTAGTTTCCAGTCTGCGGTCTGACACCTGCTACTTGTCACTGTCTTTGAGTCGTTCCGCCTACATCGACAACTCCCTGGTCATTTTCCATAGGTGCTCAGCCCTGCCGTCTGCCTGAGGCCTTCTGCCAAGCCCTCTACAGTTCCCCGGCCACTTGTCCCTGGATCCTTCCTCCGGATCCCCTCCGCCCACCCAGCTCTATTTCTGTAGAAATGGTATAAAATGAGACCAACATTGTGATAAACCATAATTCTGTAATATGATATACCTGGGTGTAAGTGGCAACCATGTTCAGCAGCTTTTTGCTAACTTTGTCTGTCTCTATGAATGTTTGGTGAACATTGGGTACAGTGGGTTTTCCCATGGAAACAAGGTTGAGGGTGTCAACCAAAACAAAGTTGTGGGCCGTATCACCAAAACCATAAACTGAAAAACATTAAAGGGTTCTGTATAGAAGAGGAAAACAAGAGTTGGATGATTCTTTGTGGGTTTGTCAGCATGATGCCCCGCCCCCCCTTTTCACATTAGTCATTTGATCCATTGTTATATCAAATATTTGCTATGTGAAGATATAATGGAGTAACGTCCTGTGCAGAGAATTAAGTCAATCCGACTCTGGTGAGAGCCGTGTGGAGGCAATCCTGGCTGAGAATTTGTCTGTTCGGGTCCAAACATTTCCCAAACTTGTTCCCTCAAACATTTTTACCTCATGGTGGGTAAATGTTGAACAGCCCTTAGACCATGGATAGATATCTGTTAAACCTGATGATGTATCCCTGCTCCACTGACAGTTTACTAACACTGGTCATCAGTGGAAGTGGATGAAGCTCAGAGTGAAGCACTATGAAGGAATGAGTGCGACAGCTGCTGGGGGAATCCTACTACACTATCAGGTCACATGGTACACACCCTATCCCTCTGATCCCTCCACCCCTCCCGTTCCCTCTGTCTCCCACTAATGCTGTGTACAGTGAGGGAGGGAAAAGCAGGAGGGTTTTAGTGGAAGGAGGAGGAGGGGGAGCAGCTGAGAGCAAGCCAGAGGAGGAGGAAAAGGAGAGGCAGTGTGTGTGTGTGGTGTGAGCCCAGATTACAACCAACCAGATACTGAAGCAGGGAAGACAGGAGTGCGGAGGACAGAAATAAAAGGATATAAGCTCCTCTGACATATTCTCTCCTTCTGTGTCAGTTGAAAGGACAAAAAGAGGGGATTTACACGCAGGTTGTGGACAGGAAGAGGGAAGAACAGTGAGAAGAAGGGGAAGAAAAAGAAAGAGGAGGAATACTGTCATTTCCAAGAGCAAGCGGTTCAGAGGACGGGCTGTCACAGAAGAGGAGGTGATGTGTGTGAGCTTTGGGTCTGCAACACGAGTGATACAACAGGGTGTGTGTGACGCAAACTCCCCCCACGCCCCAACATCATCTACGGAGAACCAACTCGAGGTTTCACAAGCCATGCTGAGGACCAGGAGCCAGACAGAGTCCTGCTGAACACAATGGCCCAGGTGAGGAGAGACACACAAACAGACACACACTCACACTCACATGTCAAGTCTATCCAAAGCATGCATGTTGGTGCATATGTATTTGAATGCACAAGCAAACTTTGAAGTGCATCGACGCACACATAAGTTTCTATCAACCCAAACAAGCCCCTTGCCCTTTCTTTGTCTCTCTCTTGCTGTCTCTCACACTATCAAGAAACACACATCTATTATCCTGTTAACACTCAAGAAAACGTAAGAGTTAGTTTACTTTGACATGTCAGACTTCTCTGCCTCTCTTAAGCTGAACAGCTCAAAGTGAATTGTAATTGCATCACAAACTAATTACAGTGATTATTCTGTGGTTGGCTTAATGTCTGTGGATCCTAGTGGAAGTGTTTTTGGCCGTTGTAACACGTTTGCCCTGGACGGCCACCGTCATTTTGTAGTTATGTATGCTATACAAGTGCCACAAGATGGCAAATGTATGGCAAATAGCTACATTTGAAGTACCGTATGGGAATCGTGCAAGTCACTGAATTTTTCACAGCATGGTCCTGCACGTTTCACAATAAAATGCCTGTTGGGAAATGGGATTCTGTCCATTGAAATGCTAGAGTGCTTTAAATTGGAAATGGATACAAGAAGTGTTGACAGCATAATGCAGTAACACATATTTAACAGGTTGAATATGAGCAGATCAGAAAATAAGGAGGCTTCATACAAAAATATGACCAAATTCGATTGATTGATTGATTGATAGATACTCTATTTGTCATTCTCACAACACGGATGAGAAGAACAAAATAAGAAGTCGAAAGTGAATTAGAAATAATGGCCTGTCTCTAATGTAAGCCGGCTTCAAATAAAGGCCCGGTGACCTCTGCAGTTGAAGTAATTTAAGAATTGACTTGCCTGGTGACCTTAGGACAGAGTTCCCAGAGTATCGTGGAGGATCATGGAGTGCTGGAGTGGTGGATCAACGTAGGGAGTAGGCAGTAACGGCATCTTGTTGAGGGGTCCTGTGTCAATATGGGCCCACACCTTATTAATGCCCCAGGGCCCCTAGCAGGTCGGTCCAGCCCTGCTTGGACCTGAAATTTTGCTTCTCAGTAACTGAAAGTGGTCGAGAAGATTGTTTGGCAGCATTTTAACCATTTGCTGTTGAGTCCAGCGTTGTTTTGAGAGGAGCACCCGCTCCCTGCTGCTCATTAACAATCTTATTTTGTGATTTACTTTGTTGAGAGGATCTCCTTTCAGTGACCAGACCTGATAAGCATTTCCTTTGGGCTGGTAGGGGAAATCTATGGTGTCTCAATTGGTGAAAATGGGACTTGTTTTTTGTATATGTAGCCCAGTGTTTTTCAAATGGGGGTATTAGTATCCTTAGGGGTACTTTAAAGTACTACGGAACCGGAGAATTTTTTTATGCATAATTACTAAAATTTTACTATAATAACGAATGAATTTAGTGATGGATTCTAAACATTTGAAATGTGGGTTAGCATTTTTCAGTTAAAAGGGTGTTAACCTGAACAGGCGCAGCATTGTACCGATTTTTTTCTACCAAAAATGTTTTGCACTGTTCAGATGTTCTTGGCTAAAAATATCATTCAAAGGAAGTACATATATGAAAAAAGTTTGAAAACCACTGGTGTAGTCTATGTGGAGTTTTACCCGAATATGTTTATATATATATATATATATATATATATATATATATATACTGTATATATATATATATATGTTTGTGTAATTTGGGGGCTTTCAGTGGAGGAACTGCAGTGTACCAAGTGCATCAAAAACCCAGTGAAATGAAGAGGGGAGTATTTTGGGCTTGTTGTCTCTGAGGGAGAGGGAATCTCTCTGAGAGAAAGGAAGGTTGTGTATTTTTAGCCAATCGGCTCAAGTGATGCAGTCGATTCTGTCTGTGTTATGCATGTGTGTATGTAATGACTGTGAGACAGAGTGTGTGGCCTTTTTCATAGCTGGTGACAGAGGCCGACAGTAAGAGAAAGAAAGCATGGCAGGTCTATGAGGTCTTAATGGTGTGTGGATATAGAGGATAGTGTATCCTCCGAGATAGAGCAGGCATTGAGTGTGTCTGGGTGGAACAAGGCATTCTGCCTGGCAGGATAATGGAGAAACTATGCAGTCAGCCTGAGTGTGAAAGGTGCATTGTGTTTTTGGAGGTTGTGTATTTGTGTGTGTGGAAACGTCAGGATATCCTGCTCTTGCTCTTGTGGGCGAACACATTGACTGAAACAAATAGGAGACAGGTTCAAACTGATAAACTTTCCTACAATATCTGGAAGAAACATATAGTTCATATAAAACTGTTATTACAATATGACTAATGCACTTTTGGCTGATTAAATATGTATTGCTGGTTGACTGGGGAAACTTGAAATGGAACTGAACGTGTAATGCTATATTGATCTGTTTCCATCTAAATACACAGCACAAATTGTGAAGACTTTTAATACTACGAGCAGAAGTTGTATAAGAAGCAACATTTCGGAAAGTAGCTTTCTTTCCAAAAGTGAGATGAGAAAATCTATCAATGTCATGTCTGTGTGTTAAAGGGGAACTCCGCCGATTGTTCACGTCAAAGTGTAGTTACTGGGGTTGTGGAGTACTGTCCTGACTCCAGCTCTGCATTTATCACACAGGCCTGAGATCTATCTTTTAATCTCATCCTGTGAAGGAAGTGAAAAAATGTATTTCTAAAACTACCTAACTATTGCTTTAATAGTGAAACACTAACGAAACGTTTCAGTGGAGAGTTGCTGTGGTGCAAATGCTTTTTCAGAGGTATTTATGTACTCACCACACTCCAGATTAAACTTGATTTAATACGAGGAATGTCCTAACAGACACATCGGCATCAATAAGATCATCAGCAGGTTTGAACTGATCACAGATATCAATAAATGAATATGCCAGCAGATAAGTAGGACCAGAAATGCCAAAGATATGGTTGAGGTCATTCAAAAATGTAGTTACATTTGTTCATAATACAGGGTTGCCTACTAAATGCATCACTTCATTTAATGCTTATTAAAGTCCTGATTTTTACCCTTTGAACCCCAATTGATACAATCTTTGACAAAAAATCTAAATACAGACATCCTACACATACTATAGGAATAAGCACCCCATGCGGGTATCTGCACTGTGAATTGTGGATAAACCAAAGTTTTCTAGGTTTTATACTTTCATATAGGTTATTTGGGTCTAATTTCTACTTAAAAATATTTCTGATATTTAACTTCCAGTGATGTTTACTTTTTAAAATGTATTGTTTTATCTGCTGTCAGCGTACGTTTATTTTTAACTGTAGGCTAGATTTGGTCAATTCTTAACTAACCAAATGTAGCAGATTGTTATACAGAAATCTGTTTATGTTTTCTGTTTATGATAAGAAAACAAATATTGGACTATAAATCGTAGATTCAAAAGAAACGTAGATTCATTTAACCCATTCAGTCAAGAATTTAGGCATGAGCATGACCTTGAATCCCTAAAATCTATTGAATCAATTAAAAGCAAATATAAATTTGCAGTTTCACTTTATCCTTACTGAAGGAAACCGTTCAGCATTTGGAGTGTTCTATTTAGTATGAAAATGTAACAGTATTCATTATTGCTAGTTCTGGAATGTAACCAAGTACTATACTTAAAGGTCCAGTGTGTAACGTGTTTAGTTGTTCATTATTAAAATCTGTGTTGCCCATTCATAAACTTGTCCTTTTCATGACTATTTCCCTCCACCATCAATTCCAAGTATTCATTTTGGCTTGAAATTTTACATTCACATGAACTGGTGTAGACGCTCCATATTCATGCTCCATCTTGAAATACGTTCAGCCGGTAAGGGACATACAGGACATACTGCTCCGCCTTTCACGTTTTCGCTGTCACATGATAAACTCACAGGTGCTGCTAATGCTGCTAATGGGTATCGTTGCTTCCCAGCCCTGCAAGTTTGAAGAAGGAAACATGGAGGACCACATGTATTCAAAATCCAAATTTCAGGAACAGGAGTCTTCTTCTTCTTTGCCCAGAAAAAGAAAAAGGAGATTGAAAAGAGCAAGAGAGCGGCTTTTTGAAGCGTGAAGGCTACCGTAGCTGTAATACCTACTTTGAACTGCGTGGTGGGAGAGAGTTGATTGCGATATATGATCTCAACGCTAGATGGGAGAAAAAGTACAAATTTGAGGTAATTGTACTTTACTTGAGTCTTTTCATTTCATGACACTTTTAATTCTACTCCACGACATGTCAGAGAGAAATATTTAACTTTTTACTCCACTACATTAAGTCAACAGCTTTAGTTACTAACACAGCTAAGGTACCATCAATCCAAAAACATCAGTATCAGTCTTCAGAAATTCAAATGTGTCAAACTGTAGTGTGAACTGTGGCACAGCTGAAAAAGAGCATGCATGGTTTAAAAATACATATCCTGTATTGTTGGTGAAACAGCGGAAAGGGCCTTGTGAGGTTTGGTCGACATATATGAGCTCTACTGTATGACTCACTGAAGTGACTCCGACTGAGCTGACATGTCCACTGCACTGATTCCAGTTCGTAGCCTGTCCTGGGACATCGCCTCTGTATCTTCTCTCAATTACACTGCACTGGTCACGTGTGCTCTAATGGCCAGTGTGTGTCCTTACATGTGGGTTTCACTCAGTACATTGCCCTTACAGACTTATGCAGCCGAGGGGGACGGGCAGAACAACAAAGGAAACAAAAGCGATAAGAGGGAAGTTGGACAGAGGGCAGTTTTGTGAGCTTGGATATACACCATTGTTAGGTTGCAACCCACAACATGTTGGGACTGGTTATTATTTTTTTAAAGATAATTTTTTGGGTATTTCCACCTTTTAATGGACAGGACAGCTAGGTGAGAGAGAGAGGCGGAAGACATGCAGGAAATCGTCACAGGTTGGGGTTGGAGTTGAACCCTGGACCTCTGCGTCAAGGCATAAACTTCTATGTGTATATGCGCCTGCTCTACCAACTGAGCCAACCCGGCCACGGGACTGGTTATTTTTTACAGATAAATTAATATGTTTGAATTCAAATATCCAGCATTTCTGTAAAAATGAAATCAATCTGAAGGTGGAGCACTGTCTTATATGAGGGGCCATCTGGGACATTATTCACACTACTGAAACACTCATATACACTATTCAAATTTAAATCTAATTAAAAGCTGTGTTTATTACAGCATTTCAGTAGTATATATGAAAGTGTTTTAGAATTGCGTGTGACAGCGTTTCAGTTGTGTTAATGAGAGCGTTTCAGTTGTGTGTGTAAGGTAATTGTAAGTGTATTCATATAGCACCTTTTAAAACAAAGTGCTTCACGAGATACAGGTACAGAAAATAAGAAACATATAAATATATATACAGAAAGGACAAATATACAAGTAAAGAGGTCAGAGATAAAGTACAACCCCATACAGGGGAGGCAAGAAATCGGTTAGGGGTAAAAAAAAAAAGAAAGAAAGAAAAGTCTCAAAGTCGGTAGAAATGTTTTTTTTTTAAAGTTTTTTTTAATAAATTCCACTAAATAACTAGTGTACTACAAAAAGATTAAGCATTTTCTGATCTGCTACCACTGTAGCTAAGGTTTGGTTACGTTGAGGCGACTACATCCACTGAGTTAAGATTAGATAAAGATTGGGTCATGGATAAAAAAAAAAAAAAACAACCTACCTTGACTGTTGATACTGTAGGTGGCTGGATGCTCATTCCCTGTCTGGTGTCTACATAGTCGGAATAGTAAAAGCAGATCATCTATAGCAGTGGTTCCCAACCTGGGGTCCGGGCACCCCCAGGGGGGGCGGCAAAGATCTCAGGGGGGGCGCGAGTCTTTATCTGGTTTGAGGTTGAGGTAAAAAAAGAAATATTTGCACGTTAAACAAATTATGGTAATACACTAGCATATATAATGTATACAAAAGTCTGTATGAAAACTATATATTTTGTTGTATCCTCGTTTTTCTTGCTGCCACGGCATCACTATTTTATGAATGAAACATGGCGGAGAAACGTAACAGTGCTGATAACTGCTCTGTATCAAAAAGGAAAGTAAGGCTTCATCTCGAGAGTTACCTCAACTTTGGTTTAGGGGGGGGCTCAGCTATTCTTAGACATGAGTAGGGGGGGCGCCAAGGAAAAAAGGTTGGGAACCACTGATCTATAGGGTGTGGTCTGACATAGTACTGCTGTGCAGTAACCTGTGTTTTGGAGTCCAATACACAAGTTACAAGTGCAAACTTGAAGAAAATAGACTTAAAATTCATGAGTGAAACTTGAGTAATAACTCAGTCTATGTAGACAGCTATATTGATAGTAATCATAGACAGTAAAAGAATGGACACAGCGACATCGTATACTCCTTATACTCCTTATAAAGCTACTACTTATACTACATCGTATAAGTCTCTTTTCCGGTGCTGGCTGAGCGTTACTGAGCAGCCTCAGACTCAGCTTGAAGACGTAGATGTGACGTGAGCAACGTGTCTGAAAGTTGTAAGTCTTCTGGTAGCTGTGCCAAGAGAAATCTCAATCATTCCCAATCTTGCAGAGACGGAGAGCGTAGGTATATGTAAGGAGATAACATAGGCACAGGTTAATTATTGCTAACTCAAATGCTAGTTAACATTACTAATTCAACTTAAACAGCTAATGGAAGTCCAAACTGCCTGTGAGCTTCTCCTGTACTGTACGGTAATTCCTCTACTGTGCGACAGAAAGTTGCGTCGTGATGGGGGTGGCCTCTAGCTCACCCAGTAAGAGTGTTTGCCCCATGTTGGCTGAGTCATGCAGTGGCCCGGGTTCAAATCCGACCTGCTGCCCTTTGCTGCGTGTCATCCGCCGTCTCTCTCCCCCTTTCATGTCTATCCACTGTCATTATATAATAAAGAGAAAAGCCCAAAAAAATAATCTTTGAAGAAAAAAAAAAATTGCATAGTGATGACCCAATCGGTGGTCAGGGAAGCCGTCCGACTGAAGAAGGAGTCTTTCCGGGATATGTTATCCCAGAGGACTCCGGAGGCACTAGCAGGGTACCGAAGGGCCCGAAGGGCTGCAGCCTCTGCCGTGAAAGAGGCAAAGCAGCGGGTGTGGGAGAAGTTTGGAGAAGACATGGAGAAGGACTTTCGGTCGGCACCAAAGTGCTTCTGGAAAACTGTTCGCCACCTCAGGAGGGGGAAGCAGGGAACCATCCAAGCTGTGTACAGTAAGGATGGGACACTGTTGACCTCAACTGAGGAGGTAATAGGGCGGTGGAAGGAGCACTTTGAGGAACTCCTGAATCCGACTAATACGCCCTCTATGTTAGAGGCAGAGCTGGAGGATAACGGGGGATTGTCGTCGATTTCCCAGGCGGAAGTCACTGATGTGGTCAAACAACTCCACAGTGGCAAAGCCCCGGGGATTGATGAGATCCGTCCAGAAATGCTCAAGGCTCTGGGTGTGGAGGGGCTGTCCTGGTTGACACGACTCTTCAACATTGCGTGGAAGTCTGGAACAGTGCCAAAGGAGTGGCAGACTGGGGTGGTGGTTCCCCTTTTTAAAAAGGGGGACCAGAGGGTGTGTGCCAATTACAGGGGTATCACACTTCTCAGCCTCCCTGGTAAAGTCTGATAGTCGAACCTCGGGTTGAGGAGGAACAATGCGGATTCCGTCCTGGTCGTGGAACAACGGACCAGCTCTTCACTCTCGCAAGGATCCTGGAGGGAGCCTGGGAGTATGCCCAACCGGTCTACATGTGTTTTGTGGATTTGGAGAAGGCGTATGACCGGGTCCCCCGGGAGATACTGTGGGAGGTGCTGCGGGAGTATGGGGTGAGGGGGTCTCTACTCAGGGCCATCCAATCTCTGTACGACCAAAGTGAGAGCTGTGTCCGGGTTCTCTGCAGTAAGTCGGACTCATTTCAGGTGAGGGTTGGCCTCCGCCAGGGCTGCGCTTTGTCACCAATCCTGTTTGTAATATTTATGGACAGGATATCGAGGCGTAGTCGGGGTGGGGAGGGGTTGCAGTTCGGTGGGCTGGGGATCTCATCGCTGCTCTTTGCAGATGATGTGGTCCTGATGGCATCATCGGCCTGTGACCTTCAGCACTCACTGGATCGGTTCGCAGCCGAGTGTGAAGCGGTTGGGATGAGGATCAGCACCTCTAAATCGGAGGCCATGGTTCTCAGCAGGAAACCGATCGAATGCCTTCTCCAGGTAGGGAATGAGTCCTTACCCCAAGTGAAGGAGTTCAAGTACCTTGGGGTTTTGTTCATGAGTGAGGGACAATGGAGCGGGAGATTGGTCGGAGAATCGGGCGCAGCGGTGCGGTATTACATTCAATCTATCGCACCGTTGACGAAAAAGAGAGCTGAGCCAGAAGGCAAAGCTCTCGATCTACCGGTCAGTTTTCATTCCTACTCTCACCTATGGTCATGAAGGCTGGGTCATGACCGAAAGAACGAGATCCAGGGTACAAGCGAAATGGGTTTCCTCAGGAGGGTGGCTGGCGTCTCCCTTAGAGATAGGGTGAGAAGCTCAGTCATCCGTGAGGAGCTCGGAGAGAGCCGCTGCTCCTTCGGCGTCGAAAGGAGCCAGTTGAGGTGGTTCGGGCATCTGGTAAGGATGCCCCCTGGGCGCCTCCCTAGGGAGGTGTTCCAGGCACGTCCAGCTGGGAGGAGGCCTCGGGGAAGACCCAGGACTAGGTGGAGGGATTATATCTCCAACCTGGCCTGGGAACGCCTCGGGATCCCCCAGTCGGAGCTGGTTAATGTTGCTCGGGAAAGGGAAGTTTGGGGTCCCCTGCTGGAGCTGCTCCCCCCGCGACCCGACACCGGATAAGCGGACGAAGATGGATGGATGGATGACCCAATCGTTAGCCTATTTTTACAAAACCGTCTGCTACGGAGCCATAATGTGAGATACAAGGTAATGGAGCTTTTTATACATTGTCGTGTTTCTTTAGAAATAAACAATGGACAAATAGAGTCTTTAAATGCTTCAAAGTGATGTCAACATGAATGGGAGTCAATGGAATGCTAGCGGAAGGGGATGGCTTGTTAGCATAGAATCTCCCCAGAGGAGGTACGCTTTCCGGATGCCCGCTTACCCCTTGATAGTAATAAAAGGTGTTAAACATTCAGACACTTTGTTTGGCAAACTATCCTCCATTCTCCTCGTTAAAGTCTTGTGCACCGATTCAATAGTAGCAGGATATCGCTTCAACTTTCAGTATGTGAGAAGTTGTTAAAATGTTTTGGCTAAGTCCTGGATCTTCACAATCCTACCTACAGCATCTTTTAAAGTGTATTTCTTTACTGTGCTGTTTCTAATGTTTTTAGCTGGTTTTTAGCTTCTGGTTAAGTGTGGCAGGTGTACCTTGCTTTCATTTGTGGTGTGGACTTTTTTCTGTATATGTTGCTGTTGTCAATATCTTGTGTTTGTGATGGTCTTTGATGTGATTTGATGCCTGTTTCAGATCAAATTTCCTTCGGGATAATAAAGTTAAAGTTGATCAATCAAGTGGTCAAGGTTAGTGTTCCCTAAGACCAGAAACAACAGTGAGTGTGATAAATAGTTTTAGGGATATACAGATATTTTCAACAGCGTTTATATTTAAAAGATATTTAAGCACGCTCTTGCAATATACAGTAATCATACAGTGGTATCCTGCTTTGTAGTCGTTTGATACTTGTTTTTTATGTGCATGTTATTGAGTTGAAACCACAGAGGCACAAACACCCTCCAGGATCATTATGAAGTTGGACACAAAAGCATTGCTGGGCTATTCTTACTTCCGGGCATGTAACTGGCATCCCAGCACTGGACCTGACTGTTATCAGCACTCAGCAGAGTAGAGGGAAGGGGAGGGGGGACGGGGGGACGGGGGAGACAAAAGAGAGACGAGCGCGAGGTGAGAGTGACAAATTATGATGACAGTTCCCCATTACTGGGTGCGTCTCGCATGTTTTCATGTCACAGACGGATCCGTCTGATCACGTTTAGTTCAGGTCCCATTTTTTTATGTTCTTAAAGAGAGCAAGAAAAACACACACATGCATACAATAGTTGAGAACATTTTGCTTCCCTCTCCCCGCAACCCACCCCCACCCCCACCCCCACCCCCAAGATCTCAGGATAAGTTAAAGCGATACAGCATCATACATTACTTGCATCAAGCATAGACCGAAAACAAACAACATCCTCATTTCACTACGTAGCTCCTTTACCTTATCATACGCACCAGCCCACTGTGGAATAGTTCTCTCCTCAGGCCATGCATTCTAGCCACTGAAAGCTCTATGGGGATTATATCAAGAGAAGTGTTTAGCCATTGTATATGTGTAAAGCACTATTTATGCTTCTGCGTTAAAATTTATGCCGTAGCTATGTACGTGGAGACACGGACCTACGCCGTAGCCTGACGTGCACCTCTCAAAAATTGTAAGGCGGTGAGCCTTTCACGGAAGGCTTGTATCAACAGTGTGGTTGTCATTACTTAGAATTCCTCATGGGGGCGACAGAAACTACGCACTGTAGCTTTAAGGCGAGATGTTAGTCATTGGACAACTTTCATCCAGGGGCAGAGCCAGACGTTGTAGACATTCAAGGCTGAGCCCAGCCTCATTTTTTTATTTTATATTTGATAAAAGAATGCCTAAAAATCTATACATCATTTAAGAAAAACATGTTAGTTGCCAAGGAAAACCATCATCCTGTAGAGCCGGCAGCCGATGTCGTGTCTAATTGTTCTCCCACTGTCTTCATCCTGAAATCAGAACACAACAAATGTTGAGGAGTTTCACCTAAAAAGAGGGCGAAATTGTCTGATGTCTATTTTCAACATAGGTAGGGTCGGAATTTGTTCACACAATCAATTGTAATAAAACTTTTGCTCTGTTCATTTGCCGTTGCGGTCAGAGAGATTGAGGGGAAAATGATAAAAATTGAAGGGATTTGGGGCTTTTGAGAAAACATTCGGGGCCAGAGCCCCAGAAACCACCCCTCTGCTTTGACCAGAATTGAAATATCTCTGCAGATATTGGTTGAATTGCCGTTAAAGTTGGTTGACATTCATCTCTCCTAATGACTTTAATGGTGATCCTCTGACTTTTCCTCTAGCGCCACCAGCAGGTTTCCTTTTTATTTTAGTTTAGACTGAAATTTCTCAACAATTGTAATGAAATCTTGTTAAGACAGTCATGTCCTGCCCCCCTCAGGATGAATTTAAAAACAGACTTTAGTGATCCTCTGACTTTTCATCTGGCAAATTTTGATTTGTCCAATACTTTGGTCTATGACTGCCAACTACTGTGCCGGGTTTTTAAGTTACATGGCTAATATACCTCTTACTCTGGATTTCCACTGGATGCAGAACGGCTGTGTGTCTGCTGCGTGCTCCGCCGTCCTTCAATACCCACCAGGTCCGGATTTGTTGCGGCACGGCTGCACCCATGACTGACAGCTGTAGTCACAAGGACCCACATTCTACGCGAATTCACGTAGAATAGAACCACAAAACCACCAACAGTTAGTTTCCATCCAGAGGACTAGAGGGGAAACAGCTCTGTGCTGCACGGTGGATTTTATTTAGAAAATTAACCAGATGTTTTATTTAGTTTCTGTGCTCGACTTCCTTCCTGCACTATCTGCCGTGTGCTGAAATGCTGCGGAGCTCTCCAGCGTCCGTCAAAAATAGAAGCTCTGCGTATCTGCTGCGGAGGGCTGCAGATCGGCGGAGCTGGGACGGAGTCGGAACGCAGCAGTAATGCAGTCAGTGGAAATACACACACTGACTTTAATGGAAACCTGATGACTCCGCCGCCGTTTCGGAACCGTTACGCAGTTGGTGGAAATTGGGGGTTACCGTGTCTGTCCCAAAATTCTGTCTTCATTAAGCAGAAAAACTGTAAAACCTGTTTTTCTGCCACCATAACAGCTCTGCAAGAGAAACATACATGCACACATTTGCGCCTGAAATGCCATGCAAGACACAAGTCACATTAGCGGCCACCGTCACTTTGATTTTTATAAATAGCATGCATGGCTCGGCCTTAAAAAGCTCAGCTGCTTTGACTTTCATTGCTGCTTGACTGCGGACCATTCTTTCTAATTAGAAGGGCCTGTTCTGACTTCTGTCTTCTTTCTTTTTGCGCTGCATACAGAGGAAGAGCTCTCATTTGAAAACCTTTTCAATAGGTCTTTCACATTGGAGCCTTTAGAGTAACTTCAGTTACTTTCAGTTTTGATGGTGGTGAGTATTTCAGCGTTCTTTCAGGAAATTGAGTTTGGTAAAACAGATAAAATAGCAAGATATGGAAACTGGAGTATCAGACACAAAACAATTGATTACTAATACAATCGAAATTATATGATATTTTGATATAATGATTTTCATTTCAGCACAACCTGCCATGCTTCAGTTATGGTTCGAGATTAAATGGGATGAAGAGGAAACACACTACATGCTAACTGTTCTTAGGACTTTGGTCAAATCTAGTAGCCAAACATATATCTTTTTGTGTGTGTGTGTGCGTGTGCGTCAGGCTACTTGATAATCTGCTATTAGTGATCGTTGAAGGGGATAGTGGACATAACTGCAGTTACATACATTACATAATTCCAATTCCGTTCGTGACAGGAGGTCACACAAACACACACACATACACACACACACACACACACACACACACACACACACACACACACACACACACACACACACACACACACACACACACAGAGAGTCCGGGCTTTAGCAGCTGCTCCTCATTGTTTGCCATGAAATCCTGCATTTAGACACACTTCTCCAAACAATAGAGTGAAATATGTGCTACTGATTTAATGAGCGAGGAATGTGAAATGAAAATGATCCCTGAGCCATGCCAGCAATTGTTTCAAAGATTTATGTTCATCTGCCTCTCTTTGAATTTTTCTTCAAAATTATTAATTGCAGCACAATGAATTAAAAGCGCAGCATGTAAGAGACTGTCATTTGGGGAAATGATTTTCTATTAACCCAACACTATATAACTTTTGAAGAAAGAAAAAAGATTTTTAAAGCAATAAACTGCACAACTGTTCAAATGATTCCGAGGTTTTGCCGCCACATCCTAACTTGGTTTGATAGGACGAGTAGCTTGGCTAATGCTAGCTAATGCTAGCAGAGGTTAGATAGACTGTAACTGACATGACTGAGGCAGTTCGCTCCTCTACGCTACACTATGTTTTAGCATGTAACAGAATAAAAGTTCCAATGGTTTTATCAAAAAAAGTAAAAGAAGAAGCAAACACACCACATCACAGGACATATTTGTTGGCTAAAGATTTTTGGAACTTTGGATTGAACGCTAAGCCAATTATTAATTAGAAATCACTACACTCAGGCCTGAAATACACACACGCATGCTCAAAAGATGTCAGAGTGAGTGGGTTGCTAGTGCTGGACCAGCACCCTGAGCGGTTTGGGGGGGGGGTACGGTCCCCTCAAGAGCACCTGGCAGTGCACAGGAGGTGAACTGGCATCTCTCCAGCTGTGCTACACTCTGTACTTTGGTCCGCACTGGGACTTGAACCGGCGACCCTCCAAATATACCGCAATTTCCCTTCAACATCTGGGCAGTATGTGCTTTGGCAGCTGCAAATCTAGTTTTTGCTGACCTGCAGTACCCTGCTGTGGTGATGTAGAATGGTACTACCATGTGTGTCTGTGTACTCTGTGACATCGCTGTATGCTAGGTGTCTTACAGGTGCAACAGAGCTCACTTCTGACTGCAGCCAGCATCACTATGGGTGTGTTGAACGAGTTAAAACAGTCTCAGAGAGGGCAGTAAACACTGCTTCTCAGCTTAGTGTTCACTTACTCTTTAGAGAATCATGGGAAATTCAGGGGGCCATTATTACTGTGTCTGTATTTGGTGTCTTGCATTTTCTTTTACTGATAAACACCTTCTGACTTCTGATCCAAAAAGGCACTATGTGAATAAATGTTGCTAAAGTTACACTGTTTGTCTTCCACAACATGAAGGATTGTCTTAATCATTTCATCTCATATCATTAATATTGGTGTGTTATAAATAGGTGTGTCCTTGCTGATGCTCCTTTAGTTGAGGTCTGACATCACACACCCCTGGGCTCATGTGTGACATCATCAGCATGCTGCAATCTGCATGACTTTCACCTGCAGCGGCTGAGCATACAATCTGTGCAGACACACAACTCTGTGTGTGGGGGGGGGGGGGGGGGGCTGCTCTGCTCTAGTTCATTCAGCTGTATCAGAGCTTTAAATAGAATGATGAAAGCCTTATTTATGTGGTGTGTGTGTGTGTGTGTGTGTGTGTGTGTGTGTGTTTTTTTAGCTCTTGAACTGATAATAGGTTTCCTCCAGAGTGCATTTCCCCAAGGGTCCTCCAAAGAGAACACGTTACGTGTGCGCATATACGGTAAAAAAATAAAAGTGGCCTGTTCTCCCTTGTCTCGTATGCAGGGACGTCACTAGGATTGAAAGACAGGGGGGGCTTAGCCCCCAGGGTATTTGTAACTTGCGTTACTGTATTAGAGCTACACTTATGTCAACCACCAGTCAAGAAACCAATATGTTAACAAGTCAAAAGTGACAGACATATCCTCTTCTTCCATTTCTACTCTGTTCCTTCTGTCTTATCCTTTAAGATAAAAACAAAACCCTGATGCTAATTTCATGACTTCGAAATGCAAATTGGTCACATGAAACAACATCCAAAATGTCCCAAAACAGAGAAACAGAGGCCAGACAGCTAATAAGCTGGTACGTTAAACAAATATGACAAATAGCAGTACAAGAAAAAGAAAAAAATAGGCATCACTGCATACTTTATCATGTAAGATATTAATACGAATCCTATTTAAAGTGGCTACTGTCTAAATACAATAACCTGATGGTGGAAGGAATAAAAGATTTAGAGTAATCACTACACACAGGCCTGAAATACACACAGACATGCTCAGGACCTATTCATGCACAAATGGAGAGATGTCAGAGTGAGTGGGCTGCCAGTGCTGGACCAGCGCCCTGAGCGGTTGGGGGGGGGGTACGGTGCCTTGCTCAAGAGCACGTGGCAGTGCCCAGGAGGTGAACTGGCATCTGTATGTAGGATTGCTTTCATTTTATTTTCACATACCCAGGGCTCGGTTTACACCTATCACCATTTCTAGCCACTGTGGGACCATAGGCAGGCTGGGGGAACGCATATTAATGTTAAAAACCTCATAAAGTGACATTTTCGTGCCATGGGACCTTTAAGGCCTGTTTACGGTGTGTTTTAGCCGGGTTTTTGCCTGGAAGGCTCTATAGAAATCTGGCACCCTATTGGACGAAGTTAAACTGAGAGAGCGTGCTGTTCACAGACACCAGAATGAACGAGTTCACAGTACGTTCAGTTCACATTCGCCCAAAATATGAACAAGTTCATGAACTATCATTCAGTGAACGCATTCAGGCACAACACTGCTCGCAACGCTCTGAAAGCTGCCAGTTCACACCAGTGCAACGAGACTCTTTGTACTTCTGTCTAACTTCCGATTCTTCAGCTATATTTTTGTAGCTATATATATATCATTTTGAGGTAGCTTCAGCCCCCCTAAAATAGGCCTAACAACATCCCTGATCGTATGTTCTTAGTCGAAATGTTACTCTCCACATGTAAATGAGGCAGTTGTTCCTGAAGCTTACACACACCTGCGCTCATCCTCACTTTAGCACAAAGAATGTGCACACTCACTGAAATAGATTGCTGAACTGAACTTTGCCATAGTAGTTCATTATTAAAAAAGTCATTTGATTCTGAAGTGGCCTCTTTATTTGGTTTTCATTTTGGATTTTAACCATTTATTGCTGTGGTGTTTTATACTGCACTCCCCGCAGATTACACTGCTCCATGTATGGTCGAACATGGGAACAAAGCAGGACGTCTAACAAGCAACAGTAACTTCTAATGTAACCAACAGGTTTAACAACTAATGTGACTGTATCTGTAGTGACTAATTGGCCGTTATGAGAACTGACTGAAGGACTGTGCAGATGGATAAACTCTTGTTAGTCAAGAACTATAAAAACTTCCATCCACCTGTTTTGGATGTGCATTTTCCATTAGCACATAAAAAACATGAGTGGAAAAGTGTCCAAATATTGCAATGATTTGCATTTTCTTTTAAATGTGCGCAACATTTGGATGGAAACTCGACTACTGCTCCTTGGATCTGTTCAGCCCCAGCGGTTATCATTGTTCATGCTTACTTTCTATTTTCTCTATAGCAATTCAAACAAACGAGAATATGTTAGAAAGAAGAATAATTAAAAGCTTTTATGAACTTGCTAGAGGTTGAATGTATCAACATATTACTGCTGTACTACCTAAATGTATCTAGAGTGAACATAATAGAGATTTGCAAAATTGCCATTCAGCATGCAATTGTTGTGGATTATTGTTTTAATTAGGGTTATGTTTATCATAGCAGATGGTGGTGTGTACGTCTCGTTTGTTCTGTGCATGTGTGTCCTGTTGGCCTGTACACTAAAGTAATCATGTGTAATTAGGAAATTAGACCAATAACACATGCTCTTTATTCACTTTAGTCTCCAGTTCCATTTGATCCATTCCTGTTTGTTATTATTGCTGGGGTTCAAAATTATCATTACATGATGCAGATCAGTGGAACGGTGACATCACGTCCTTTTTTGGGGCTGCCGAGTGCTAGGTAATTTCATTGGATGGAGGGTCCATCAGACAATACCTTATATGGCCAAACGTGCAGTTTACTTGTGTGATAGTGTTGTGATATAAGGGTTATCTCGGCTATAGTCTATATCCACGATGTTCCACTTCCGGGATTGCTCCGTTGCCGCCGGATGTCCTTCTTTTTGGCCGGATGTCCGTCCCCTTCCTCTTCCTTTGTGTTGGCGTTCTAACCTCCGGTGGATTTGTGAGGACTATAGTTAACTGCTCCTCAGATCTCTGCAGGGTAAATCCAGACCACTAGCTAGACTATTTGTCCAATCTGAGTTTTCTGTTGCACGACTAAAACTACTTTTAAACGTACACGTGTTCCACCAAAACAAGTTCCTGCCCGAGAATGCTGTGTGGACTAGCCAGACCCTCCTCCGCAGCGCTGTGGAGGAAAGTCTGGCAAAGCGAGACTATCTCGGCTGGGACTGAGACAAATCTATAACAGAAAGCCTGTGTTCAAAACTGAGGGTGAGGAGTTTGAAAGACATTAGTGTTTATCAGGCAGTGTCTAATGGAAAAATACAATCGACTGCTTTATGGGACATGTAGGATTCAGTGTTTTTGAAACTTGACCCATACTTGGGACTAGAAATCAAGATATGTCAGCCTCTAATGACTCAGTGTTGACCCTAATTTTTTATTCTATCTCTTATTCCCCCAACTCAAACGTTTAAGTGCAATATCGTTAGAGATCGCTCTGAGATCAAAACAATAGCAACCTCCTTTAGTTCACAGCTTCTTATTAATATTTCCTGAAAGATGCCAAATATCAATGCTAGATGGAAGAGAAGCTTGGACAGCTATTGTGAACAAAAAGTGAAAGCTGCATGTCTTAAACAGATTGTGACAAGATCTATTGGCACCAGCCAGCGCAGCGTGAAACCTCCAGCGTCTCCGCATTAGCACCAGGTTTTCTTCCCATGACTAAGCCAATTGGCAGCAACAGTCCAAGCAGGAGCCTAGAAAGTAAATTGATCCTGAGCCCACTCACCATCATAGCACCATGAAACCCTAAGTGCTTGTAATGTATTTAGTTGATGTGCATCTAATGCACATGCATCAGTGCACCAATATAAAAATGGAAAAAAATCCTACTTGCATTTACAATGTACTGGTGTAAATGCAACACCCTTTAGCAGTTCTTGTTTGTTTTGAATTAATACAATGTAATCACTCAAAGTTTTGTTTTTCCTCTGCAATGAAGTTAGGAAAGTTTCTGAACCCTCCCAGAGATTGTATGTGTGACAGGATGCAGCGCAGGCCAGATAAGACTTAGTTGTGTGTGACTGTGTGGTGTGAGGGCGTACGTAGGAGCTGGTGAGCGTGGGGAGTAGTGATGGGGTTTAAATCCAGCAGATTAAGGCTGTTGTGTAATGGTATGTGGGCCTGTGCTTTGTGAGATTGACATGCGCTCTCTGTGGGAATTAAATATATTCTTCCTATGGAGGAAATGGAGGCACTTCACTGCTCCACTAGACTCAAATTGCCCGACCTTCCTCCACAGTGCTGTGGACGAGGGTCTGGTGAGTTCAAGGTGCAGTAGGTAAGCCTTATAAAACTAACTTTCTGTCATATTTGCTGAAACTTACCCTATCTTCCAGTAGAACTACATGAAGCAAGTAATAAAAAATAAAAAATCCAGCTTCTCTGGCTCCACCTACAGCCTGTAGTGTGATTTGCAAAAATCCACAGCTCCCTGTTCAGATGCACCAATCAGGGCCAGGGGGGGGTGTCTAACTGCGTGTCAATCACTGCTCATGCACACGCATTCATTCTCCCTTGTGGGGGGAGGGGCTTAGGAGACAGTTTTGGGCTTTAGCTGAAAGGGGGGAGGGACTGAGAAGTTGTCGATGTTGAATTTTTTGGCTAAGTCCTGGATCTTCACAATCCTACCTATGGAACCTTTCACACAGCAATCCGGAATGAAAGAAAAATGTGCTCTGGTTTATTGGCATTTCTTTAAACCATTCACAATCGTCTTGTGCCTCTGCAAAATAGTCTTGGGAAGGAACTTGTTTTGGTGGATCGTGTGTACGTTCAAAAGTAGTTTTAGTCGTGCAACAGAGAACTCAGATTGGACAGATAGTCTAGCTAGCTGTCTGGATTTACCCTGCAGAGATCTGAGGAGCAGTTAACCATAGTCCTCACAAATCCAACAGAGTTTGAATGAATGAATGAATGAAGAAATTTATTTCAGATATATCAAATATAAACCAAACAAAAAATAAAAAAAATTTACAAATAAGTTAAATAAGCAAAACATTCAATAAACAATAAGTAACGGCAAGACAAAGAAAGTGGAAGGTAACAGACATCCGGCCGAAAAAGAGGGCCATCTGGCGACAATATAGACTACTGCTCCACTGACAGCCAGGTGCCTGTTTGAAAGGAAAACTTTATTCATAGCCTAACCACATTTCCATTACATTTTTAATTAAGACAAATTGCACTTAAAATAAGCGTATTAAAGCTTTAGTGTGTAACTTTTTGATATTAATGAACGTCCGTTGTTCAAGCCTTTGCCAAATGAGTTGCTACAAAGCTAATTAAGACTATCAGCGCCACACAACTCTCTCTGGATTTCTCAGTATGACTATGTTCAGAAGATTGTGGCGTCCGGCGACTTTTGTGTGTAGAAACTCAATGATAATGACCTCTTCTGAAGAGTCCATCGTGTTTTTTTTTAATCCTCCATGTTCTCCTTCGCTACTAGCAACTATGTGGAGGAGGGGTGGGGGTGGTGCGCGATCACAGAAGTCTTGTATCATGTGGACGCACTTTTTGTTGTCATTACTTAGAATTCCTCATGGGGGCGACAGAAACTACGCACTATAGCTTTAAATAAATGAGATACAACATGTAAATTACTGAGCTTTAGCATTGTTGGCAGACCTTACTTTACTACAGCGACAGGCTAGCTCTTTCCCCTTCCTGACTCCAGCTAGCTCAACTAGCCTGGCTCTCTACCCTAAAAAGCACTAGGGCTGCTCCCTCTTAGTGGATTAGTCGACTAATCGGTCATTTTGGTCTTAGTCAACTTAGATTTCTTTAGTCGATTAGTCATGTTTTATGCTTTTTTCATGCTGAATGACCTATTTCCAAGAAACGTACGAGCACATCTCTGGTAAACACAAGAATTAAAGTGGTGCTTTTAACATGACTCTTTGCGGAGAAACTCAGATTTACAGATCTGTTGATTAAATCAACTAATCGATTAGTCGGTACAGTTGAATGAATGTTAATCGACTAAGAATTTCTTCAATCGAGCACAGCCCTAAAAAGCACATACCAACACTACTCAAGCTCATTCAATAACATGTTAAATCTTGTTTAATCATTTAATCCGTACACTATGAGAATGTAAAAACAACAGTTTGTAGTTTTTTTTTGGGGGTTACTATTTCTAGGCAAACAACAGTTGATCCATCCAGCCAGTACTTCTGTGTAGCATCTCTGGTTATAACATTTGCTTCTTTATTCCAGCTCAGATACATTCAGAGACATGAGAGTGATAGTGATCTTCTCATCTCACTCCATCTTGTGACAGAATGTCAAATATGACAGGTCCTGCATTCACTGCGCAGAATGTGTACTTACTGCTGTTTAGAGGAGAAAGATTGAGTTTCTCTTTTAACACATTATGGGTCACTTCCCATGAGTGAAGAAGTGATACGCATGTCTGTGGTTGGAGGTGGGACACTTCTCTGAATCACTCCTACTTTGGGATTTTGACAACTTGACATTTTTAACTTTGATGAAACTTGTCATTTGCGTGCAGCGATGTGTGTGGTCCTGCTGTGGCTGCGATGATGTGAAGTGATAGTTCTGTAAAAAAAAAAAAAAAAAAAAGCCTCGCTCTGAAGCCACAGAGCTCTAATTCAATCTGCAATTTACATGTGTGATCAAGTCAGGACGTTCCAGTTAAAAGTAAAGTTACATGACCGGGCCACTGATGCTGGAGAAGTCATGTACAATCACACACACACACACACACACACACACACACACATGTTGGGGAAGTATGTGTGTGTATCTGTGTGTGTGTTACACATGTAGGGGAGCTGTGGGTGTGTGTGTGTTTCATGTGGTGTATACATGAAATCTACAGTATCTTTGCACTGTATCTTTGTCTGTTCATCTGCCACTTGTACACAAAGTCTAGCTTGTGTGTGTAGCCCAATTCATCCCTCTCTGTGACCAAAACCAGTCTTTACCTTCCATCGCCCTCTACTGGTCACTTTGCACCACTGCTTCTATCTATAGCTTCAGTGGTGAGGATTAGATGGATTAGATATTTAGCGAAATCTCCCCATGCTGCTGTAAATAGACAGATGGGTGTTTCCCCCACCCGACCCCAACACACGCACACACACACACACACACACACACACACACACACACACACACACACACACACACACACACACACACACACACACACACACCAGCTTCTCTGTTGCTATGCCAGGCCACAACATAACAGAGCACTACAGAAAAGAGAGAGCTGTTTATTTAAGAGTTTAATTCCAAAATAAGATTGCAAGATCATTTTCATCCTATTTCTTTTTTAATTTTATTTAAGTTATTTTAGGTAGGTAAGAGTGGCAACATGTATTGTATAATTATTCTTTTGATTCTCTTCAGTCTCATAATTATGGACCATAGTTTTTAGATTAGTTGAATTTACTGTTTTTATGGAGGTAGTTCTAACAGATGTGACTCTGATCTTGAATCCTATGTTAATGAACTTGAAATGGCGTTACTGTAACTTATTTCTGACCAGCTGTAAATGTGAAGTAGTAGAGGAGGAGGAGGAGTTAGGAATGTTTCAGTTAGGAAGAAGAGTATGAGGAGTTGACAATTTAAGGTGACTTAGCATGTGACATGGCAGCTGCACAGTTATGTCTTCAAACTTCTAGACTCCAAAAGACCTTTATCATTTTCTTGTTCTGTGTTGGACTGGGAGTTGACCATTTCACCTCTGATGCATCTGATGATTGT
Organism: Perca flavescens; assembly: GCF_004354835.1. NCBI lineage: Eukaryota > Metazoa > Chordata > Actinopteri > Perciformes > Percidae > Perca > Perca flavescens. The sequence goes on along the minus strand of NC_041351.1, from coordinate 28,261,536 downwards.
GTGTTTGGCTAGTGCTACCCTACGTTGTTGTACGATTCTAACATTTTGTCTGTTTAAATAAAGTCTGTAACTGTAAGATGGGGAGTGAGGACAGAGGGTTAACTGAGGGAGGGGGGAGGGGTATGGTGGAGGTCACAGGAGAGCGACTGGGGAGGATGAGGGGAGGATGTGGATGTTGGGTCTCCACAGGCCCCCTGCAGTGGGGATGAAACTCTTTTTCAGAACAAGGTCAGATTAGCGCGCGCACACACACACACACACACACACACACACACACATAGACAATCAACACTTTCCATAACAATGTCTAGATTAAATCCTTACCAGCCTTGTTTTTATTGGAGCACAGTCAGGATAAAGGCCCTCAGGGCTGAACGCTGATTTGTGGTTTAAAACATTTTTTGGAAACCCTTTGTTTGGTGATGTTTTGGCAGCAACAACTGCTGCTAATCTCCTCTGATCAGAGATTGGATACAGTATTTATTAATCCCCAATCCTTTCGTCTGGGGTAATGTTTGACTTGAAAACTGGACCAACTGAGAAGGAATTCCTGAACATATAGCATTATAGGTTTTTCTGTTGCAGACTTTTTGAATAGTCTACAAAACAAAAATAGGCTTTAATATTGGTCATTTGTAAATATAAGTTCATTATTTTTTTAAATAAACGTTGTTTTTTTTTAAATATAGATAGTTATACTAGGTATTAAAAATAAAATCACCTTAAAATAGTGGTTTCATTTGAGTGGCCTTGCCCCTGAAATGGTGAGATTCCAGGCCTGATTGGGTACTTCCTGTAGCCAAAATCACATTGTGAGTTGACGGCTTGGTGGTCATTTCCTGATGCTCTTAAAAACACGATAAAGAATTTAATCAGATTTTAATGCAGAGCAAACACAGACTGTAAAAGCATCCAACATCTCTATCTGACGTCATGGTGTCAGATGATGTAAATTGGACCCGTGCTTACATAACGGAATTTAACCGTCCTCCACCATGATGTATGAGTGCATGCCAACGTGATGTAAGATGTAATTTTGAAAATAAAAATAAAAAAACTAATCTGCAACGACTTCAGGAATGGTGACACAAATTTTCTCAATGACAATTCATTAATTTATTCTGTACACCATCAGCTTCTTATCTCTTATCAAGTACACATTGGATGGTTTGTCCACATCAGTTTACAGATGTGTGTGTGTGTGTGTGTGTGTGCGCGCGCATGTACGTGTGTGTGTAAGAGCAGTGCTAGGCCAGTAGAGGGTGTACTGTGAGAGAATGTACATCTACAGTCTCAGCTTCTCTCTTCTCTTTCTCCCCTATTATTCTATGTCCTGCTATTACATAATAACTGTGTGTGTGTGTGTGTGTGTGTGTGTGTGTGTGTGAGAATATATGTAGATGTTTGCGCATGCTCTTTCCTCTGTCCTTAGGGCACTGTCAGCCAGCATCAGCATTGGGCCTCTGTCTCTCGCTCCACTGACCATGAGCGCACACACACACACACTCTTTCAGGCATGACACTTCTACCATTAAATTTCCAACACAGTCAGATAGGAAGACAAACTGACTAAAAGGAATGAAACACATCCAAGTAAAAAAAAGTTACATACAACAACCAATCATGGTGGATATATGAACTAACTCAGGAAGGGAAACCTAATCCCAGTGTTTAAGTCCTGTGCTTTGTCCATCCACAGTCCACCCTGACTGCAGTAGATAGATGGAGCACTTCCCTTTATAAAAAAAAAAACAATTATTAATAACAGCAGCAACAATAATAATAATAATCTAGGCAGCAGTATATTTTCTTACAAAATAAGTATGTACAATTAAATTCATGTACATTCATGTCATGCTTAATGTCTGTTCCCCGTAGCTGAAAACCTAAGGTGACGGAGCCTTTGAAACAGTGGCTCCTAGACCGTGGAACGCTCCGCTCTGCCTCATGATTTAAAAGCGGTGTCCTCTGTTGACATTTTGAAAAAGCAGCTAAAGACACGGAGCAGGAGAGTGCAAGGGCTTTAATTTCCGTTTGGAGGAGATCCTTATGACAGGAAACTGATATGAGAAGGCATGTTCTAAACATAGACAGTCTATGGTTCTAACAGTAAATACTGTCCATTGATTTACATTAATGGCATGCTGACAGAGCAACTCTGCGTCTGTGTGTTTGTGTATGTGCGTGCGCGTGTTTGCGTTTGTGAAAAAAAAAGTGTCAGGCTCTGCTATTGATAACTGGTTTCAAATTATTATTATAATATATTATTCATATTTCATTCATATTAAGTGGTTTATTGCATTCACATTTCATGTTTAATGTGTTCAAGGTGTCTGGCATTTCTGTTCAGTGTTAAAAAACATGATTTTGACTTTTGTTGTTGTTTTTTTAGATATGGAAAAGTCAGTGTAGAAGAGTTATGCTGGGGTTCTTTCAAACCAAAGGTGCTTTTTAACGCTTTTATTTTGAAGTCCAATTTTCCAGATTTCCGGTACTGTTGTATGGAGCACGACGCTGCTCGTAGCGGGACTGTTTACGTTGTGGAGAGAGGGCGAGGAGCACCGTCACCGTTCAGTCTGTAACGTACAGAAGACGCTGCCAACGACGGGACCTGAGAGAAAGAACACGGCTGTCCACAATGTCGACAGCAGTGTAGTTGGAAACCATTTCTCTGTTCGGTTTACACATACCAGACACTGAAAACCCAATGAATGGAGTTACTTTTTGCCTTGTTGGAATTCCACCTCACTCAGACACTGAAGTAAGTCAAAGCCGAACATACTGAATATACCGCTCTGTGTTCACTCCTCTCTCAGTCATGACCATGACCGAAAGTAATTTCCCGTTTTATATCATGACATTTTTTTTTTTTGTTATTCTGCTGCAGTTCTTTGTTTCCTCTTGTAAATTAAATTGTTCCCCTCGGGTGCCTGTATAAGCTAAACGTATCTTCGAGGTACTTATCGTCACTAGCTGTAACTACGTGTTTTAGCTGTTAATACGCGAGTCAGTGCTACGTAGTAAAGCGTTTGGCAATCTTTTACACGGCTGTTGGACATTTCTCACATTTGCATCCTAGTCAGGATAAAGTGTCAGTTAAAGTAAGGTGTTCACACTACACCCCAGTATTCATATAACTAACCTAGCTTCAGCATGCATCTCTTACACACCCTGTAAGGCTTGGGACTGTGTTTTTGAAGATGTTCTCGTACACTTGTCCATGTCTTGTTTAACTTGTCGAATTCCCCAGCTTGAAACAAAAGTGCAAGCTGCACGCTACTCAACCTCATAACGTTAAACCACGAATAAGTGATGACTTCAAGTTAGAGCTGGGCAATATGGAGAAAATAAAGACTCACAATATCTTTGACCAAATACATCGATATCGATATTGCATCAATATTGTTGAGTTGACTATTGGCCCTTCACAAAATATTTACACAATGACATTTTGTCATCAGTAATGTGGATATAATGACTAAGTGGTTAAAGGCAAATAATAAAACAGTCTGGTAAGTTCAGAAAATTATCACTTTACTGTAATGTAGCCTTTAAAATTTAAGATATCTAGCCTCATATATAGATAGTGATATAATATCGACATATTGCCCAGCCCTACTTAAAGTGCAGTGCTTTGTTTGAAAGTAGAGGGAGGCAAATGCTACGTTATAAACTGCAGCACAAATCTATCTACAATATTTAGACATGATTCAAATTCAGAGTCATGTCTTTCACACAACTTTTTTATTTTTTTAAACTAGCGGATCATATGCATTCTGCAAATAACTGAATAATTCCTTCATGGTGTCAGAGAATGCAGTACATATTTGTGTTGTGACAGTTTTACATTCCCCCATTTGCAGAGATGAGGTACGGGTGGGTGGGCAGAGAGACAATAAGAAATTGGTCTGGAATGCATGTATTTCCATATGCCAGCCCACATATGCAGTGACAGAAGGCACATTGTAGCCATTAGTCCTCTCTCAGTAGAGGAAAATGCATTCAAATTTGACACAATACTTAAGAAATATCTCTCTAACAATCACAACAAGCATGTAAATTGAATTTAGCAGTGCGTATTCAGAAGGGTTGTTACTGATCATGATTCTGACATTTTCTCTCTCATCACTTTGATCACTCCCATCACACAGCACATTGTTCTTTGAGTTATTCTCTCCGCTCACTCACTGGTTTCCATATTGCTCGCAGCTGATTACTGTGGGATTGTGTCATGGCTCAGCTAGCATCAGGGCCATGGGTCATACATCAGTGATAACCGTCATTAGTAGTGAATTTACAAATTAAATCTGTGTCATTTTCATATAGGATTAATTATGTAAATGTAAAAGTGGGTCAGTTTAAAGCAGATTTCAGTGTTTTCCCCCCCAGAAAAGTTGTTTAGCCCGGTGGCAAGTGTCTTTTTGTGACGAGGGCCAGCTGGGGCCAGTCCCAGCCTGATGGCAGCATTCAAGTAGAGCCCAGTAGTTTCAGTGACAACAGAATCATGGACGAATTGCGACATTCAGAATTTAAAAAAGCTATAAGACAGATTCCACAGGGCCCTACGTTTACTGGACATTTGAAAATATGACTAAGTCTGAGTTTTCCGACCGAGCCACCCCACTGTAACTGTAGTTTAATAAACATCTTAAAAATGCATTAAAAAAAAATTCCCAGTGGCTTAGTTCTGGTGTGGGGCAACGTAGGCCCGGTGGGCCACCAGGCTTCTAATACACTGGGGGAAACCCTGGATTTATAACATGTTAGGTAGCAGTTTTACTGACATATAAAGTAGCCTCCCTCGTTAGTTACTTTCATCCATCCATCCATTTTCTGCCGCTTCTCCGGGGCCAAGTCACGGTGGCAGCAGGGTAAGCAATGTAGTCCAACGTTTTCCAGCTCCCCCTGGGGTTCCCGAGGTGTTCCCAAGCCAGAAGAGTAGGGTTGGGTACCGTTTGGATTTTTACGATTCTGATGCCGAACCGGTACTTTTAAAATGATTCCGATTCTTAACCAATTCTTGAAAAATGACATCAAAGAAAGTCTCTTTTATATATATTTTTTTTTTTAAATTGAAAATTATTTAAATTTAACAATATATTAACGTTTTAAAGTACTTAGGTTTATTTATTATATATTTAACACACAATTACAATAATTTAACAAATAACCGTTTCACTATTAACAAGTAACACCAAAATAAATGTTGAGTTGGTATGCCAACAGCTTCAAACTTTAGCAGTTCTTTAGCAGAAAAATGACCATATTTGCCTTCTCTGGCAAGATTGGACCCCTCTCCTGACTTATGGCATGTCCTGCACAGGAGAAAACTCTCTCAGATGGTGTCCAAGAGGCCTGTACACACACACAGGTAGGAGTTTAAAAGGGCAGACAATTTGGGGAGGCTGTCCTGCCTCCCCCACCACCAGGCTACAGGGTCTTGTCCTGAACGATAGACTAGCAGAGCAAGTGTAATATGTTTACTAGCGATCCCGTGCAGTGAATGGTTAATATGCTTTTACGTCCGTTTTTTGGTGAGCCCAGAGGGAAAATATGGCATTTTAAAAGTAGCCTACATTTACGGGAGCTAGCTAATGGTAGACTACAGAGAAAGTGGGACATTTTTCCGTACGTTTCAGACAAAAAGCCGTCTATCAGTAGTTTTCAACCAAGGTGTGCTTTAGCCTTCTCTTCATCCAAAGCGAGTACTCGACTTTGTGCTGACCCATATGGCGCTGAACGCTGACATTTTTACTCCCGCGGATATTCCATATCATAACAACCAGACTTAACAAAGGCGCCTCAGCTTAAAAAACGCTGCGCCTCCAAAGCGCTCTACCACTCCCAGCTGGGGGTTTTCAGAAGGGTGCCTGGCATTTTCAGCTGGGAAAAAAAAAAAATCCTTCGGGGTAGGGCTGCACAATTAATCGCAATTGTATCGAAATCGCAATATGGACTAGTGCAATATCCATATTGCAGGAGTGCGCAGTATTTGTTCAAATATGTGTCAAACCATTCTAAAAAAGTATTGTGGTGCTGCAGAGACATCCTGGCCTACAAATCGTATCCTACAGACTAAAGAAAAAAATCTTTGTTTGTTTGGTACAGATCCTCGCAAAAATCACACTATAATAATTTTAATTTATTTCAGTGTTATTAATTTTCAATGAAAATGAGAATAATGATACAAAAACGACCATTTACTCCAATATCGTGAGTCATATCGCAATATTAGTCAAAATAATCGCAATTAGATCTTTTCCTCATATCGTGCAGCCCTACTTCGGTGGACAGGCAACATTAAGTAAGTAACTCCAGCAATTGTCCAACCAATGAGAATTTAATCGTACAAGAGCATATGGACCAACCAATCAACCAACCGACCTGGAGACGGCAGCCCTAGTACGGTAGCACTATAACATTATTTTAAATCACACCTCATCACACTGTTAATGACCATTAGCCGTATTCTTTATACACTCACGTTTAGTATAGTCATCCTACTTTGCCAATATTTCCATTTAAATGTCTGGGTTATCTAAGCCCCCCCCATCAGATTCTGTGTGTTCAGTCGAGCAGGCTCCTCTTGCCTTATATGTCCTGTATCAGGCTGCTCCTTCGCCCAGTAAGGGCTAATTAGTTTGTGCTGATTTCACTTCACAGGATCAAATAAGTAAAACAGAGCCATTTGTCTTTCACAGCAGGTACTGGATTTTTAGAATAGGCCTATTAGTTTGGTAAAGACTTGTTTTAGTGATACATTAAGTATTGATACAGCACACTTACATTTCCTCGCTTTCATTCCTCTTTCTGCAAAGCTTGTCAAATGTTCTCATCATGTAGACCTAATGTCAGCCTTTAATCAGAATTAGAATACTTTATTGATCTCCTCAGGGAAATGATTTAGTTGCAGTTGCTCACAGTCAAATTCAAGGTAAAATAAGAGTAAGAAAGGAGCAAGTCAATAAGTGTATAAAGTAACATAGCTACAATAAGAAATACATAAAAACTGTAAGTAGAAGTGAGGTGAAAAAGATTGTTTCAGATGGATTGTACTGTACAAATTCTATTGTAGTGCAGTGTCAACATAAATACAGTACGAACATAAATAAGTACAGTGTAAATATAAGTAGCAGCAGTGAATGAATAACACCTCTGTACATGTAACTGATTAATTATTGCACCAAGTAATTATTGTACATAATTGTCCAAGAATAGTGAGATGTGATGTGGAGATATGGCACTTTTCCTTGATTGGTTGTTTGTAGGAAATGTTACTGACCCCTACAGTGGAGGGCCGTATGCCGTGTCTCCAGTGTGTGTATGGCTCTGCTCGACTCAATTCACTTCTTTTGGTACCAGTACTTTTCTCTTTTCGGTTTCCACTGCAGATATGTAGGCGGGATTCTTAGCTGATCTGCAAAGTGACGCCACATGGAACTGTAGTGACATTATCTTTAACACAACCCTCTGAATCCTTTCATTAGCCAGACTGATCTCATGAAGTGGCGTATGTATGACATGCCAATTCGTATGCCATTATTGGCGTGTTATTAAGATGCATACTCGCTTTTTAGCGTGTTTATCAACGCCGTTTGGCCTCCATTGACTTACGTTACCTTGCGATTGCGTGCAAATTGACGCCTTATCGAGTAGTATGAAAGGGCGAAAATCCGCATAGAGAGGTTGGTCGATGTGGAGGATGGGTGAAAACACAGGACTCTCACCCAGGAGAGCGGGGATCGTGTCCCGCCGTGACGTTTCCTTTCCACATTTGTTCTTTTCCTAAACCCAACCCCGTTCTTCTTTACCTAAACCCAACCGTTTCTTCTTTTCCTAAACCCAATCGGTTCTTCTTTTCCTAAACCCAACCCGCGTGTCACGTTTCCTAAACCCAACCGTAGCCTCATGATAACACGTAGCTTCGCGATAACACGCCACGTGGCTTTAGAAAGTGGCGTGTATGTTTACAATGAGACGTTGCAGACTGCCATCCGCTGTATACAGCATAGACATACAAGCGGATAGCTCAAAATGCGTACAGATAACACGCCACTTGGCTTTAGGAAAGTGGCGTGTATGTTTACTCAAAGTCATGATGTCATGTTGCATTAGCAACTAAACAGAGGAACGTCTGCACCGTGTCAATTGCATTGAGTATATACATTATTCTTGGTTGCTATTGACAGTAGCTTGGCTATTTGAAAATGGCAGTTACCAAAACTGTACCAGGTACTATCCACAACTCTTGCTAATAAAAAACGCGAAAAATGATGTGTAACAAACTAAACTGCTTGATGGAAACATGACTTTAGTTCATGGACCCAACAGCAACCATGGAGATAGTAAAGATTTAGTGTGCATCTGTACCAGGCCAGCACTCATAATGCATGGAGCCTTTTTAGCCCTATGAAAGAGTAATTCTAATGGAAAAGAGGGATGAGAGGATTTAGTTCCATTAGAAATGTGAGTGCTGAAGCAGTTGGCTAATGCTGACTGATTGCTAGGTTAGGTTACATACTGGAAAAAAAAAAAAAACATTAGCTGTGATCAATATACTTTCAGTCATTTTTATTGAGGTCTTGGTTACATACATTTGTGAACTTAAATTGACAAATTGATTTTTTTTTTGTGTCTTTTTTTAAAATTTATTTTATTCTGATTATCTGTTTCCTTACCTCTTGTCTCTGTGCTGCAGGAACATAAATTAAGTCTTATCTCATCCTATCTCATATATTTATTCTCTACTCCTGTGTTTTTTTTTTTTTTTTTTTACTGTTATAACTGTAGTTTATGTTGCATATAGTTAACAGCTGGTTAGCATCATTAAATTAGCTTGTCCATGTCTTGCAAATACACTCTGAGTGTAATGCAGCGCTTGTTTTGTCATTCGTGGGGTTGCTGCTGGCCTCAGGTGTAGCCTACTGACACTCAGTCAGTATTCTTTTTTGGGTAAAACATGGTAAAGGTTCTCTCTGGTAATTTCAGTTTGGGTCATTGTAAAGAACACAGACTGTTGCCATGAGCTTAGCAACTAAATTCAAAGCTGTAAATAGCCACTGTAGTTTTCACGACACCATCTCTCGACCTCTGTCCTTTTCAGTTTACATCTTGTGCACTGCTAACTTCGACAGCTGCTGAGAAATAATAATTCTATGTCAATAATACATTGAAATACGGCAGTAAGGACGTTGGGCCATTTCTGTGTGGAGTGTCTATGTTCTCCGTTTCCTGCCACTGTCCAAAGACAAGACGTCAGTTGGAAACTTTAATGTTAGTGTCAATGTTTTGTCTAACTAAAGTAAGTGTGTTTGCACTGACATAGACTGTCCACGGTGTACACTGCTTCTTACGCACTGCATGTTGGGAAAGACAATCCTCTGCCGGATAAGCAGGTATAGTGAATGGAAGGATGGACTGTCCAGCAGGAAGATGGTAATCAAAATTCATAATTTTGCCACTTGGTACAATTATAATAGCAGTGAAAGGAGGTTGACATGACACATGGCATTGCGTCTCAGTATCTGCTAATGGTAGAAGTTCAGTACAATCAGCAGCAGTGAAGACATTTGCTCGGAAAAAGCAATATCGCTAATTGACTTCCCCCATTACAATGATAGAGTGTCGCTGTAATAAGAAGCACTTACCTAACTTACATTAGGCTGTGTGTGTGGGTGTGTGTGGTGTGCGGGCCGATACAAATTGACAGGGAGCACATTGCCTGCTGCAGATGGGTAACGGTCATTGTTGTGATTGTGTTTTTCAGCCTTGGAGGCTTGTCACTGTACTGTATGTATGGCAGAAAGGGGGCTGTAAAGTGGGTGGGGTGTGTATGTGTGTGGGGCAGGGGGGTGAACAGGCTGAGACTTGCTGTGAAATGTGTGACAATGGAGCTCTGTTAAGCTGTGTGTACTGCATGTTTGTGTCTGCATTGTATGTGTGAGCGTGCAGAGAGGAATGATGTGGGTAGATCCTGTGTGGGTCAAGGTTGAAAGGTCCGACATGAGGCCAGTACAGCCTTGTTCAATGCTGATGGTTACCACCCAAACCCATGGGGGACGTGTGTGTGTGTGTGTGTGTGTGTGTGTGTGTGTGTGTGTGTGTGTGTGTGTGTGTGTGTGTGTGTGTGTGTGTGTGTGTGTGTGTGTGTGTGTGTGTGTGTGTGTGTGTGTGTGTGTGTGTGTGTGTGTGTGTGTGTGTGCGCGCGTGTGTACTTTGCACACGCTGAACCATTCTTCTTCCAACAGGTGGGCTGCTCAGGAATGTGTCAATGAATGAGTGTTGGTTATTACACTGCAACAATGGAATGATGTGTGTGTGTGTGTGTGTGTGTGTGTGTGTCTGAGAAAGAGTAAAGCAGGTAAAAGTGCAACAGGGAAAATTCTGTTTTGTCATTTAGAGCTGGATGGAAAGAGATCTAGGAAACAGATAAAATCAGAAAAAGTGAAAAGAGAGCTGGCTGTGCTCAGGAGGGATCAGGTGAATTCAATTACTGCTGCTGTCCGCTCTGTGTGTGTGTGAGAGAATGTGTGTAAGATCCAGCTGGATCTCTGGGGGAGGGTCTGTCCCCATCTGGGCACCCAGCTGCTGCCCTGTGCTGTTGGGATCAGGCGCCTCAGTGCAGCCCGGCCACTTCCTCCCAAAGACCTCATTAACTGTCTCCTGATGTATTAATACATACAGATACAAAGAGACAGGCAGTCGCTTGTCTCTCACCAGCTTGTAGTCTGCAGGTGTGTTTGTGTTGAGCACAAAATGTATGTACTTGGCTCTGAACTCATGTTGCCTCTATTTTGGTATTTGACAACTTCTCAGCTTGGGCTTGGAGAGTACACATTTGTATAAGAAAGCCTGCGTTACGTAACTTGGGGGGCAAGTATGGCATTACATTTGTGTCGCAATTCTGAGCACGTGACGGGAGCACAGAAAGAAATTATCTGTGGGCAGATAGTTTCTTATAATTATAATATAATAATATTATATTTTGTATAAAAACTATCACACAAAGAATACTTTTTGAGCAAGCAAAAATCTATTCCGTTCTTAGTAAATATGTTTGTTGATATCCATATAAGTGCACATTAACAACCTTTGCCCTCAACATCTCTGATTTGTGTTCTCTCAACTTGCATGCTCTTAGTTTGACCAAACTCTAATCTGATCGCTAGTAGGAAAAGAAATATGATGCCAGTACCCTTAAAGGGATACCAATACCAAAGGAGTACTTCATGTAATACTTTCAAATGTTTTGGTGGCATCTCGGCACGCTGAACTGCCAACTCCGTCAAATACGCCGCGCTCGACTTCACCACACCACACAGACCGAATGGGTTGTAGCTGCTGCGGTAGTGGGCCAATCACATGTCCCATTAAAATGAAGGCTTGCTGTGATTGGCTCTTAGCAAAACCATACAAATAGTAAACAAAATTTTAAAGATCTGGGTACAAAAATGATAGAATGCACTTATCGTTTGACTGAAGTAGTTTCGACAGTACTTGGTACTGGTTTATTTCGGTCGATACCTTACTCAGGGTGATAGTCTGCACTTCTAACACATTAATGATCTTTCACCAGTGTTTTAAAAAAAAGGCTACTGTTGTATTCTCAACAAATCAGCCATCCAGTGTAAAACCCAGTGATGACACTGCATGAAGAAAAGCAGTGCTGTTGATGAATCCAAACCTTGTTAGAGACATTTGCTTCTAGGACGGGCAACATCAAAGTCAAGCGCTCCATCTGCTTGCCACTGATTTTATCATTTCCACATTTCTGAGCAAAACACAGATCCTGTCAAACTTGCCAGGTCAGTGGAAGGCAGAGCAACTAATGCAGCTAACCGGATTCAAAACAAGGGAAGTGAAATGGCTACAGATCTTATCATTCTGTCGATAGGAATTTGCTCATAACAGGCTAATGTTTTCGTCTTTATGCCTGCATACAGCTCACACACAGACCAAAACTCACAGTGGATGCTGTGTTCACAGACAGCTGATGTTGATTGTTTCTGGTGCTCTTGTCCAGAGTCCTTTCTATTTCACTGATGTAGTGTTCCCCACAGCTGTTGCATGTGACCACTCCTGTTTGCCCTGAGTGCCCCCTGGACCACATTGCGTAGATTTCTTTAACAATGTTGCCTGTTCCTAAAAAAAAACCTCCTGTAATAACATGTGTTGTATTAAAATCTGAGATTGTTTAATTCCAGGGGAAGATTTGGTTTAAGAGCGGTTTTAAAATGTTATCCAAAGACTCAACAGTTTCTTTTTATGCAACACTCATTGCATGAAGTGACGCGAGACCAGGGGAAATGGTTTTGTCAATTTTAAGTTAGTTGAGGTAGTTTTAAAGGTCCCATATGGTGACACTTAAACTTATATTTGTATCGTTTATATGTGTCTATTACACATTAATTTAATAGTGTTACCCCAAAAAAAGAGTTGGGTTGATTTTCCCAAACTTTTCTGAGAGCCCTTTTTCTCCCCTCCCACACACGCTTGGATTCCCTGCTGGATGGAATGTTCAGCCCACAACTAAAGAGCAGAACACTCTGATTGGCTAAGCACAGATAAACATAGAATGCGGCCTGGAATCAGAATCCTACTATGAACATGGCAGCGGGATCTGCAAGACCTTACCAGTTAGAGCCTGAATACTCAAGTTCAGAGGATTCAGGCGAAGAGGACCAATTCATTTCTTTTAGAAGAGGTCAGCAGGACGTTTCAGAGTGGTAAGTTGATTGTGTTTTTATTTTAGTATGTAAGGCTTTAGACAAAGTCAGCTAACGTTAGACAAGTGTGTCTTGAGTGATGTGGCTATTCGGGGCTAAGGCTAACGTTATATGGTGGCTGTGTATTTTGGCCTCTTTTGGGTTTTAAACCTTTGAAAGTCACAGAAACCACTTAGAGTGAATGATGTGTTTTCATGTTATTATCATACTGTCGCTGTTACCTGACACACGGCCACCTACTGTTATCCCCGGCTCTCTGTGCACCGCCGGCAGCGGTGTCCGCAGCATGAAGGTCCCCTGGGACCGCCGGTAAACGATATAGTATGACCTTATTTGTAGTTTCATAAAATGTACCAGAATTTACAAATATGAAAGAAATTACTACAGATATTAATGTTCTTACCTCGGTCTTCGCAATGTTGTTCATATGTAATGTTCAAACATAATGTTCATATACATTCTCCAGTCAGTACTAAATATTTGAAAACACCCAGATCAAGTATTAAAGTGATTTTTTGTTTACAAATGCATTCAAATTGTTTTCATTGAATTAAACCAATTGACATACTTTTCCTGTTTCATGCTTCAGTTGATGTTTAATGTTACTACAGGTGCACATGTGGACATTGTGAGCGGATGCCGCCCGAGGTTGAATTCCTGTTTTACAACACCAAGACGTGTGAGGGCCACAGCAGAGAAGCAATTGGCAGCAGAAGCATATAAATGTTCAATTCAATTTTATTTAAAGAGACCCAACAATTACCCCAAGAGCAAGCATTTGGTGTGACAGTGGCGAGGAGAAACTTCCTTTTTAACAGGCAGAAACCTGGGACAGAACCTACTGTTCAGTAGTGATATGAACTGTAGTAGAAGTAGTCTGATAATAACAGTTGCAAGAACCTGAGCTCTGACTGGCTCAGCGCTGAGATCCTCTGGAATGGTGATCTTCTGCAGCTCTTCAGTAAAAGGTGCTGGGTCAGGGACAACACATAGCCTGTGGAATGAAAGAATTATGTTTTAATTTATTTATTAACATGTAATGTTTATTAGCAATTTACTAAATGTATGTGTGACCCGGTGTGTTGTACGAGACAGACAAATATTAGCCCCCGTTTTAATATTTGAACTGATTAGAACCCAAGGACTCAAAACATAAATAAACTATTTTATTACTTCTCTGTATCTCTGTTTGGTCACAGGGTCATTTGAGTACATGTTTTGAATGGGTGAGGTTGTTCCTGCTAAGCTCAGCATGTCAGCAGAGGGCGCTCCAGGCTTTACACTACACTGGGCATCAGTAGCTAATGCTGACAGTAGAAGTAATCGCCAGTACGTGATGAACGAGTTTAAGTGTGTACGCTACAGAGAGTGATCCTGACCTGAACTGTATCTTTATTTTTACAGAAATAAATGTTTAATGTAAAATAATTTTAACATATGAATTAATTATTTTGCAGAGAGAAACTTTCATCAACAAGAAAGGAAGAGATAATAATAGAAATATGACTAATAAAAACAATAGCAATACGACGCAAGATTTGGCATTAACGAGGTAACTTCAGGTTCAACCCAGGGTTTAGTGTATCACGACGGTGGATCACTCGTAATGAAAGATCTAGATTTTCAGCGGAGGTAATTACGTACAGGGCTATTTGTCGGCTTCTCAAGCCACGTCTTGCGGTTTGAATTATGTTGTTATATAATTTATTTGCTCTCACGATATCTTACCACTGTTGGGGTTGCAACTAAAATAATAGTTTAAAGCAGTTTATGGAAAGCACAGTGTAATTATGGTCAGATCTTGGTCCTGACTGAGTGATATTAATAAGCGTTGTGATTTGCGTGTTTACAGCATCTGCTTTTTTTTGTCAGCTGTCCTCCTGTTTTAGGAAGCAGCGACTGTATTGTGTTTTGCCTGTAAAATAGTGTCTGTGTTCTTCATATTTATGTAGAATTATAGTTTGCTCTTCTGATGTAAAATATGCGGCTCTGGTAGATGTGTGTGATTGTACCTGCTCTACATGAAGTGCCCTGAGAAAACTTCTGTTATGATTTGACACTATCAATAAAATAAAATTGAATTAATGTTGCATGTTGTTGTGATAATTTACTTACAGAATGTTGGCTCAATTTTCCTTCATTTGAGGCTTTATCCCCCTTTCTTTGCTTTAGGGAAGGCCAGTTTAAAGGCAGGATCTCCCAGAGCACTTGTTGACTGTGGCCGGTTGGCATTCTCATTGAAGTGGGATGCTGAGAGATAGAGTCTGCAACAACAACAATGCAAATTATGTAATGGGTGTGTATTTTATTACTCCAATACATTGTACAAAGAAAGAGAAGTCTACACACTGTGCTAAGCTACCTGAGCAAATGGCACAGATCAAAACTTATTTTTGTAGTTTTTTAAATAATAGATAAGTCAGATAGTATGTAGACTGTGGCTCATTTGAAATAGCAGTAATAACAAACATGATACATAAATACATATCATGTAGTGTGTAGGACAATATATCGGTATACACTCTCTAAGATCAATGTTATATGTCTGCCCACATTATGTACTGTCTGATAAGGTTCCCATATTTGTTTCCTCTTTTTTTCTTCTCCTCTTTCAACTGCAATGGGAATATACTGTAAGGTCCATAGATATATAATTTGGGAATAACTATTACCAGTAATCATTCAAATGATTACGGTACTTTTGATTTATCAGCTTATAAATACAAATGTAAATAAAATACAACAACAGGTAAACTAACATTTACAAAAATTCAATTTCACAAACCTCTGCTTCTGACCCGAGTCTTAGTAGTGTCCTTGGATAGTTGGGTTCCAACAGATCTTTTAGGAAGGGGGTCAGTCTGGCAGCCAATACTCCGGGAGGTATTGGCCTGGGAAACAGGTCTAATGGCTCCCTAAGAATACATTCACATATGTTAGGAAATATATATATATATATATATATATATATATATATATATATATATATATATATATGTGTGTGTGTGTGTGTATATATATATATATATATATATATATATATATATATATATATATGTATATGTATATATGATGAGGTAGCGTCCTCTATCTACTATAACATAAATGACAAATAAAGGCACTTGGATGACTCAAATAACACTAAACAGTGGCAGTGCAAACAGTGCAGTATAAGAAGGTATTTAACATGTTAGATGCAATACAGATATATGTGAATATAATAAATAATAGGTAACTACCTAGGTTAATCACATGTAGAGCTTATAACATATATTGCAAAGACAGAAGGGAGAGAGAAGGAAAAATCAAAAGGGTTGGCAAGCAGGGGACGCATTGCACAGAATCTGTCATGTATATCAATAAGGTAATTTATTTATATCGTTTATAACATAGTATTAGTGTACTTTCTTGCCAGATTCCCTCACCAAGAAAATACTGTATATCAGACGCTGCAAATGGCTAGCCGTGGCGCGTCCTGTCTCATAGCAGGGTGGAGCAAAAAAGCTGCTGGCGCCTCACGGGGACTTGGGGGCGCTTTTGCCCCTAAAAAACGGACTTGAACCCAGCGAGAGCACCAACAATATCTCTAGTTTCCTCCTGCCCCTTGCTTAACAAACAAACTATAATAGTAGACGACATCACTGTTGTTTGCTGTAGCAAACGTTACTATACAGTTAACTTAGCTACAGCACTAACGTTAGTTAGTTCAGTAACAAACTAGGTTATATAGTTATAATGTGCACAGTCACACCCCCCCCACCCCACACACACAGGGATAAACCGTATGTTAGCTAGTGGTGCCACAGCCAGCTAGCTAACCAGCCAGCTAACCAACCATTAGGAAAAACAAAATTATCAACTCTGTTAGTAATCTACGTTATGAAATAGTTTTCTACTCACCGTTTCAATGCTTGGGAGAGGGTCCTGAATAGTGGGAATGGATCCTTTCATCAACAGTAGTTTTGATACGACATCATATAGCCCCTGATTCAGTAGAACTGCGGTGAGAAATGTGCAGTTCAGTAGCTAGCTAGCTACATAGCGATACAGTAGCTAGCTAGCTGAAAAGCCTGACTCGGCACAGGTTGAGGCAAGTCTCCAAAAATAAAATCCATCCACCTGTCAGCGACATCTTTTTCTTTTGGAAGGCAGTGCAGTGATGTATTTCATACTCCCACCCTGGAATGATGCATTTCTCATGGCCGGCTTTCTGGGAAGACATGACTCCCGCATCTTCTCGGATTCTTCTCAGCAGCACGAAGCGAACGTTAGAAAAGTGGGCGGGTCTAAGTCGATTTTGGAACACGACACCCATTGGTTACCCGGTTTCTACGTAGCAAATACATCAAATTCTAACTGGCCCGTTTAGCTGGGAGGCGGTCTAGTTCTGTGTGGGGTGGACAAATGGCGGCAGTGAGCGATTTCACATTTTCACAGCTTTTACTTTACACCCCCGAGCCTATATGACACACAGAATCCCATAAAAACCCATTTTCACCAAATGGGACCTTTAAAACAAACTAGTTCATAGAATGTCACAATGTGTCATTCAAACTTGTTTGAAAATGTTTTTTTTTTCCTTTTCTAAATGGTCCACTTGGGGAAAAGCCTGCCATCGCAGGGAAGTGCGAGACATAGTAATTGGGGGCTAATGCTGCATACTTTGGGACAATCTTTCTTTGAAAGCATTTAGTGTGACATCATCTACTTTCTGTTAGAGGATTTACCCACAAACATGCATGTTTTTTGGTGAGAAACATAGTACCTTACAGTGTGCCAGACTAGTTTATGGTATTGACCAATAATGCTACCGAGCCCTTGTTATCAATGGGTCTGTCAGTGTGGTATCCTCTGCTCTTGTTTCCTTCCTTTCCTATAGTGCTGCGTTCTTTTAAACACAAACACCCAAACTGTTTAGTCCCATTGCCTCGGCAGACACACAGAGCCACTGTCTAATGTAAAACAAAGGCCTTATACATCTGCCTGGGCTGGTCTGGGATCAGTACTGGTTCACAGTAAAGGTACAGTCTGCCGAGGGCTAACTCGGGCCAAGCTGATCTCAGACCAGGTACTGCATGTTTTCAGGGAACAACAACAATAAAGAAAATTTAGAGGTCTGTGGTTACAGAACGTCCCAGGCTAGTGTCACTGGCTGCTGTTCATCTTGGGCCGACCAATCCGGAGTCTTTTTGTTTTCGTCCACAGATGATGATAAGCCATTTAACATTATTGTCAATCTCGGCATTTGTGACTGGGTTTTTTGACCCCAAAGCCTAATGGGTATCGGCTAAAATAAAACTGATTAAATTTGGCTTAGGTGGTACCATGTATTACGGTATACCACAGTATTTAGAAATCCTGACAGTATGATTATCAAGTCTATATAAAGAGGTACAATACGTGCTGGCAGTGAAATATTTACTAAACAACAACCATGTAACTGAAAAACATTTCAAAGTTAGAAACCATCACTTAATTAATTCATTATTAATTAATTAATTAATTATTAATTAATTAATTATAATTATTTTAGGAATTATGCATGACATATTTTTAAAGTAGCATTATGCAAATATCTCACGTACCCCTTGCAGTACTCCAAAGTACCCCTGGGGTTACGCATAGCCCCATTTGAGAAACCCCATACTAAACTGATACGGAGCAGTGTATTAACCAAGGGGGTAAGCTTCGCTTCAGAACTCAAACCTCCTATGGCGCCATTTTGATGCTACCAAACGCTCACCCGCAGTTAGCATTCCATTGACTGCCATTCATTTTGACGTCACTTTGACAGCGAATAACTTTACATCTGAAGCGTTTAAAGACTCTATTTGTCCATTGTTTATTTCTAAAGAAACACGACAATGTATAAAAGGCTCCATTACCTTGTACCTCACGTTATGGCTCCGTAGCAGACGTTTTTATAAAAATAGGCTAACGATTGTGTCACATAGTGGAGGAATTACCGCATAGTACAGGAGAAGCTCACAGGCAGTTTCGACTTACATTAGCTGTTTAGGTTTAATTACTAATGTTAGCTAGCATTTTAGTTAGCACTAATTAGCCCCTTCCTATGTTAACTCCTTACATATACCTACGCTCTCCGTCTCTGTAAGATTGGGAATGATTGAGATTTCTCTTGGCACAGCTACCACAAGACTTCACACTTTCAGACAGGTTGCTCACGTCACATCTAGAGCTGTCAAAATTGCTAAAAAATGACGTTCGAATATTCCCTCTAAAAAAACACAGAATATTCGAACATCTGGTTGCGCATGCATGCGCATTTTGTCAATAACGCGCATTACGTCAATAACAGGAGAAATTTATACAAAGAGACATAACTACTTGTATAGGTAGTCTATTTAAGTTCAAACATATTTGACAACGTATTACCTACACAAAAAGAAGACGATGCAAGATGCCTGTTGTCCTCCAGCAATGCTGGAAGAGGACCAGATGTCGTAGCAGCGGCACTTATCGTTGCCGTGTCCAGTTTTACGGCAGCAGCAGCAGCGCGTACGGCGCCTTCAAGCAGCCCTCACCGGCCAGCTACAGCGCCGCCGGGGAGCTTCAACACGTTAAACAGGGCCAATGAAACCACTCATGAACTACCGACCCTTTCCAAAAAATTTGAATATCATGGAAAAGTTTATTTATTTCCATAATTCCATTCAAAACGTTAAACTTCCATAGATTATAGATTCAGTGCCCACAACTTAAACGATTTCAAGTATTTAGTTGTTTATTTGTACATAATTTGGGATTCCAGCTCACAAAACCCACGAAAAAATTTTTACAGGGCATGAATGTTTTAAACTGAGTGTCACACACTACTCATCCGGGAGATGGACTACAACTGTCGGGTTCCTCGGGTCAAACCAGTGAGCCAATGTAGGAAGCGTCTCAACTGGGCCAAGGAGAAGGAGGACTGGACTGTTGGCCAGTGGTCCAAGATCCGATGAAAGTAAAGTGTGCCTTTCATTCGGGAATCAAGGTCCAAGGGTATGGAGGAAGACGGGTGAGGAACAGAACCCAAGCTGCTTGAGGTCCAGTGTGAAATCTCCACAGTCAGTCATGATTTGGGGTGCAATGTCCAGTGCAGGTGTTGGTAAACTCTGCTTTCTTAAATCCAAGGTCACCGCATCAGTCTACCAGAATGTTTTAGAGGACTTCATGATTCCTTCTGCTGAGGATCTGTATGGAGATGCAGATTTCATCTTGCAGCAGGACCTGGCCCCTGCCCATACCGCCAGAAGCATAAAAACCTGGCTTGATGCCCATGCCATCACAGTGCTTGACTGGCCAGCCAACTAGCCGGACTTAAACCCCAAAAACAAAGAAGAGCTGACAGCAAGCATCAATCTGGGCTTCCATAACTCCCAGGCAATGCCACAGGCTGATTGGCTCAATGCCACGGGGCATCAAGGCAGTGATTAAGGCAAAGGGAGTCCGTACCAAGTATTGAAGATTGACGTATCGTTTTGAAAGTACCATATTTTGATTGATTTGATGTGATCCTAATTTCTTTTTTTTCTGCAAAAACTGAGTAGTACATGGTGATTTCTTCACAGTATTCTAATTTTTTGAAATCCTGTTTTCGTGGGATTTATGAGCTGAAAGCCCAAATTATGTACAAATAAACAACTAAATACTTGAAATCGTTTTAAGTTGTGGGCCCTGAATCTATAATCTATGGAAGTTTAACGTTTTGAATGGAATTATGGAAATAAATAAACTTTTCCATGATATTCAAATTTTTTGGAAAGGGTCTGTATATGTTGTGTTTAATGTCGTTCAAGAGGATGGCAACGTAGCAAGCAAACACAATCAAATAAAAGGTAAACAACCTTTAGAGTGCTCTAACGTTACAGCAAGTCCCGTGGCTCAGTGGAGGTGTCTAACAGCAGTGAAGCTAATGACAACTTCACAACACAATTCATTTGGATACAAGCGTTACATTATGGAAGATAGACAGGATTTTGAACAGCAATGTCCACGCTACACACACACACACACACACACACACACACACACACACACACACACACACACACACAGCAGAGCCGATGTGTGTGCGTTACTTCACGCAGCACATGCAACTGATTTGAAACGATAGCTACAGATTATAAATTATTTACTTCGGCTGGCACAGATAAACTAATGTAACACTCGTTACTGTAAGTAGCCTATAATAAACCCTCAATGATTAGCTAATTAGTCAATACTTATTAGTATACCCACCTACCTGTTGTACAGGCATAAACATGTAGAAACCGATATTTCAGTCGGCTTTGTCTGCGCTGTCCACTCGCAAAGCAGACAGCCAGACAGCCTCTGCTACCACGAGCGTTTTTTTCCACTTTTTTGTTTTTAATTCGAATATTAATTTTTATCTTCGAAATTCGTTTTTTAAAAACTATTTGAATATATATTCGAATTTAGAATATTCGTTGACAGCCCTAGTCACATCTACGTCTTCAAGCTCAGTTGGAGGCTGCTCAGTAACGCTCAGCCATCACCGGAAAAGTTCTTCTAATATCCTTCACTGGTCTCCGTCCAGAGGTCCATTCTTATATACTGTCTATGGTATTAACGGGCTTTTGGGCCAGGGGGCATCACGTGACGGACACGGAAGTTGTAATTCTAACGTTTGGCCACTAAGTCAAATTAGCTTCAAAGCCTGGCATGGGATACAGGATTAGTTCCTGGCCATCAGCGGCAGAGCCAGAATAGTAGCACATCTAAGGCCTCCTGCACACTGGCTGTGTGGCGTGAGCGTTGCGTTTCTGTTGCGTGTCAGTTGTGTGGTGGCTGCGTGGCGTTTTCTATGTCTTTACACACCAGAAACGTGTCTGACGCGGCGCTGTTGCTGCTAGCCTTGTCTGTACACATGGATGTTTCCCATTGATAAAATGAAATACCATGTTAACCATAAATATATACTGATCTGATTACAGCAAAGACAACGTCAGCAGTATTGACGGAAAAATAGGCTCCAGAATATTTCCTTCTGTATTGACAGGTGCAGTATTTGAAAATCGATTTTTGAAATTTTTATCTGCATTTGTGTCAAAACCTAAAGACTTTCAAACATCAAATGTCATTTATTTAATGTATTTGTGTCAAAATGACATATAAACATATTTTTGTATTCTATTTTGCCTAGGTGTCGGTCCTATTTCTAGCATGCACGTGTTTTTTGGTGCGCCTCGAGACGTGCGTGTCACGCAGACAGTGTGCAAGCTCTTAACCTGTTAACATGGGAGCCGAAATAAAAAACGGATACGCCACGCAGCTGACACGCTCACGCCACGCAGGCAGTGTGCAGGAGGCCTAACGTGGTGAATTAAGGGTTTCTTCCATCCAAACTGAGTTGCTGGGCAAAGGCCTTCATAAAGAAAATAGGTGTAAAAATCCTTTTGTACTTTTTTGACACTGTGAGTTATTAGTATGGAATGTAGCAACCTTTCTTTTTTTTTTTTTTACACAAATAGCGTCATACCACCCCGGTAAAATGTCAGTGTAGATCCCGCCGAGGCCTTGACCAAACACAGATCCTTTCTTTCCTCTACTGTGTTTTGTCCACCTCAGCCTGCTAGTGTTGCAGCGCTGCTCTACTTTCAGTCTTATCTTGGAGTAAAAAATGTGAGCGTGTGAATGTTTTTGTGTATATATTTGATTGCAGGTACACTTCAATCAACAGTTCTGTGACATTTGGCAGTTTAAGAGGTTATGGTCAGTTGGTCAAGCGCTTTAAATATCACAGTTGTAAGAAAACCTCCATTACAGTTTTTGGTGCCATGACATGCCCTCTGTGAATTGAGAAAATGATCAGACCTCATGATAGTCACTGGATAACATTAGAAGGATTTGTCATAGGTGAATAGTTGACTGGTTTTGTAGATCCTGAAATAGATAACATACCTAATTTATATGTGTGAGTGTTTATATGGTGGTCATTCAGACCAGCCTAGTGACAGCAGCTGTGTCTCAAATGAAAACGCTTCAAAGAAATGAAAAAAAAAAAGTGAATTTGCAGTTATTTTTAGAACGATTTTCACAGCTGACTAAAAATAGGTCAATTAGAAACATTTCCCCTCCTTCGTCAGAGAAACATGAGTGAATGTGTTCTCCTTTTATACTCATTTATGCCTCCAGCCGAACCCCACCCTACTCATGTTTGCATATTTCGGTCAGTGCACTATACTAGGGCTGGGCGATATGGTTGAAAACTGTATCACGATATAAGTTTTTCATATCGGTCGATATCGATAATTATTGATATTTTTTATGACCTATTTAAAATAAGGACCAGGAGAAAAATATATTAAATTTAAACATTTTTATTTTAAACTTAACCCTGCACTGATTATAATCCCCTCAGTTATAAAAGCAGAAATGTCAACACAACCATGGAAAACACTCAAATAATTAAAATGTAAACATAAAAATCACAATGAACACTTAACAATTATCTCTTAACATTAAGGTGCAAAATTAAAGAATAATTAAGAAATGCTTAATAAAGTGTCATAAAATAGTGCAAAGTGTTAGCTAAATATAAGAAACCTGATAAGGAACTATTTTCTGCAGGTTTAGTGCTAGGTTGGTAACCTGGCTTCTGGACAGTGCTCAGCATGTCTGCCTCCGTTATTTCTTTGTAGTGTTTAGTAAGGTGCTGATGCAGAGTACCTCTCCATGGTGGTCTGCTGCTTGTAGTGTTTAGTAAGGTGCTGATGCAGAGTACGTCTCCATGGTGGTCTGCTGCTTGTAGTGTTTAGTAAGGCGCTGATGCAGAGTACCTCTCCATGGTGATCTGCTGCTTGTGCCGTGTTGCAGCTGCAAATGTTGTTGGACGTTGATGGTGAATACGGCTGTGCTCCAAAGTGTGAGCGCGGCTAAAGTGGTAAAACAAGTTTGTGGTCGTACCAGTGTTGGTGGGGACGAAGGGCTGACGACATTGGTCTGACTACGGTCAGACTTATAAAATTCCCAAAACTGCCATACTGACTTTTCCTGTTTTATCAACGATTTCCTCGCTCGCTGCGGCACTCACTTTCCACTCCACGCCGGTTCTGTTATTGAAGAACACGAGACAGCGATGTGGTGCAACCAAACATGATACTGTTACATGATTGGCTGTTAGAGTGTCACTCCCCACGTTGCTAGGTTGCCAGAGAGTGAGGGCCTTTGTTCATGCAACCAAACTTGATTCACAACCTCTGGTTTCTTCTGATGAAGAAAAACAAGTTATCGAACGTTTCATCGACCGCATTTTCTATTGATATTGATTATGTGTCTATCGCGATACATATCGTTAGCGTTTTATCGCCCAGCCCTACACTATACACATTTTTCACCTACAGCTTAGCCATTATTTTTACGTGATGTGACAGACATCAGGCAAATGTGCAGTGTCGAGAGCACTTTAGCAGGACAAGATATTAAATATGATACCCATATATATCACTGCAGCTGCTGAATGTATTATTGTATCAATCAATGGACTAATCAGAATCAACTTTATTGGCCAGATGTGCTCATGCATACAAGGAATTTGACTCCGTTTTACAGAGCTTAGCACACAAAACAAAAGAGGACAACAAGAAAAAGCAAAATAATGGAATAGGAATAATGAATAGAATACTGGAGGTAAGGATGTATGCGCAGCAAGGTATGTCGTGTCTATACAGTGTTATGGCAGAATACATTTTAACCAATATACAGCAGTTGACTATGTATTTACATTTGGACATTTCTATTACACAGCTGTTTAACAGAGAGGTAGTACACAGTGAGCGAGGACAGTCTGTCTTCACCTAATGTATGGACTTTCCTTGTGGTTGCTTGGTGATCTATTGAAGATCGTTGCAGGTTTCTCTGGATAAGAGGAACTGTCTAAAATTTCAAAGTAAAATGTAAAGCTGTAAGAGACCTCCACAAATAACTTAGTATGACAGCATAGGCTTGTGCTGTATATAGTTAGGCCTGTCGCAATATGCAATAAATCAATCGTGTGAAATAAATAAAACATAATAAAACATAAATAAAAATGAGCTCGATAATTTTTCCGGCCGCGATAATTTCCATTTGCATGCTTGTTTGTTTTCCTCGTCTTTCTCTCTCTCTACCGAAGAGACTGCAGGACCACTCCGGTGCATCGGTGACCCCTGTCGGTTCCTTAGGCCGGTTACACACTGGCTGCGTGGCGTGAGCGTGTCAGCTGCGTGGCGAGTCCGTTTATATTTCGGCTCCCATCTTAACAGGTTAGAGCTTACACACCGCCTGCGTGACATGCACGTCTCAGGCGCGGCTCGAGCTGCCCCGAAAAGGCGTGCGTGCTAGAAATAGGACCGACGCCTATTTTTCATGTGACACGCAAGCGTGTTGGAAGCGTTTCCAGGCAAAATAGAATACGAAAAGATGTTTATATGTCATTTTGACACAAATACATATTAATAAATGACATGTTGATGTTTGAAAGTCTCGAGGTTTTGACATAGATGCAGATATATAAATGTAATAAAAAAAAGTCAATACTGCCGACGTTGTCTTTGCTGTAATCAAATCAGTATAGATTTATGTTTAGCATGGTATTTCATTTTATCAATGGGAAACATCCATGTGTCCAGATGAGGCTAGCAGCAGCAGCGCCGCATCAGACACCTTTCTGGTGTGTAAAGACATAGAAAATGCCACGCAGCAGACACGCAACAGAAACGCCACGCTCACGCCACGCTCACGCCACGCTCACGCCATGCTCACGCCATGCAGGCAGTGTGTAACCGGCCTTAGCATAACGAGGAGTGAACCCTCGTGTCAATCGCTTGTCAGCTGCATGGTCTCTGTGTGGGGAGGCGGGACGCCTGGCGTAGCCTACCACAGCAAAAGAGCCGTGTGAGGAGTATAGCCAGAGAAAACGCTAATGGAGAGTTGGAGGAATAAAAGAAAGAAGATGGAATTGGTTTCAAAGCCAAACGCGACAGTGTGGGAGCACTTTGGATTCAAACCGAATGACCCGTGGTGAACCACTTAACCTGAGCGAGTCGGTATGTCGCATTTGCTTTAGCAACTAAACGCGGCAACACAACAAACATGCAAATGCACCTAAAACACAATCATCCGGTGCAGTTTTCTAAAAAAAACTACAATGGATGGGCCGTCTCCGTCTTCCCGACTGGGGCGTTCAGTCGACAAAGTACAAACAGGACAGTGCAACATGGTGTGCACTCACAGACGGTGTAGTTTGCTTGATTGCTAAAGAGATGC
The DNA here is from genome assembly GCF_004354835.1 of Perca flavescens. Classification (NCBI taxonomy): domain Eukaryota; kingdom Metazoa; phylum Chordata; class Actinopteri; order Perciformes; family Percidae; genus Perca; species Perca flavescens. Next base: position 28,235,539 of record NC_041351.1, on the reverse strand, counting down.
TGCCCTTTAGTATCGTCGAAAAGCCGGCATTCGATGAATGCTGCAAACATTTGACAGCCAGTACGAATTGCCTGGGAGAACATTCCACAACTGTACAACAGCGTGAAAGACGATATACTGAAGGAGATTGTTTTTGATTGTTTGGTTTTTATTCCAGTGCATTTTTTGTTAACCGAGATTGAGAGTCCATTTTATTGATTGTTTTTGGTTGTTTTGTCCATGTATTGTGGATATTTTAAATGTCTTCCAGTTCCAGTGTTAAATATTCTTTAGAAATAAAAGTTTATTGATCTTTGAAAAGGTGTACCTGCATTATTATGCTATTATCATTATATTAGATGAAAATGGCTTCAGAACGACAATATTATCGTTTATCGCAATCATTTCTGGGACAATTTATCGTCCAGCAAAAGTATTGTATATTTTGCATCATGGGTTCAAATGTAGGTTTTGTTTGTGGGGAAAAAGCAGTAACAGTTAAGAACCGTATAAAGCATGCTTGTTTTAAATGATCTGTTCATATTCACTGTGTGAACAGGACTACAGTATTCAGTTTATTACTGCCTGCCAGGGATTGGCTCTTTGTGATGTAGTGCTGCCCACTGGTGGCTGTAAAGTGGAATCAGTGAAACTCATTCACATCTTGTGTGTGTGTGTGTGTGTGTGTGTGTGTGTGTGTGTGTGTGTGTGTGTGTGTGTGTGTGTGTGTGTGTGTGTGTGTGTGTGTGTGTGTGTGTGTGTGTGTGTGTGTGTGTGTGTGTGTGTGTGTGTGTGTGTGTGTGTGTGTGTGTGTGTGTGTGTGTGTGTGTGTGTGTGTGTGTGTGTGTGTGTGTGTGAATATGAATTTTATTTATTTATGAGATGATGATAACATGCAACCTTGTGTTACGAAAAAGTATATGAGTACACTTCCTGAGTAAAATATGATAGAAAGGTATAGAAAGTATTGGTCTGACAAAAGGGGAGGCATAATATATATAGTAATTTGTTGGAAACCAGACAAAGTAGGGCCGAAATGTGAGTGCGGTGCCCATAGAACAAGTGCCTGTGTGGTCTCCGTGGTAACGCGGCTAAAAAAATGGAGGCAAATTTATCAAACTTGGAGCATGTAGATACAGCAAGCTTTAGTTGAGAAAGTAGTTAAAAGAAATGGCGCTGGGCATGAATATAGGACAAGAGGAAGAGTGGAGACGGGAAGCCGTTTAGCACTTGGTGCCTCAAACTGAGGGAGCCTGGTGCTGCATCTGTAGATTCCTTCATGCACAACTCGTATTCTTTTGGATGTTTCATACGCAAATGTTGTAACAGCGGCCATGTTGTGTATTGTTTAGGGTCCTTGCCACCACGAGACAAATTGCAAATTGAACATGTAGCTGGACTTGAATGGCCTTCTTTTGACTGAAAAGTACTGCTTGGCCACTAGGGGGGAGAAGAAACGAGCTGAGAGGCACTTTCCCATTACACGTAGTTATCTGATGAAATGTTTATATTAAATGATTAATGCAGCTTACAGTAAGCCAATGCTTGTCTAAAATGCTGTTTCAGGGGCTCTGTTGCCCTAACAAGTGTGAGAAATGCAGCAACTTCAAGTACGGCAAAGCAAGACAGTCACTGTTTACTTTACTGCACAAAGTATTTTGTCATTACGGTTAGGATTTTACAGCACTTTTAAAAATAAGAGGAAAATAAGCATGAGCATGTCAAACGCCATGGAGGGCCAAAACAAAGGGAACACGGGCCAAACTTGGCCCGCGGGCCTCAAATCGGGCGGCCTTGATCTTGTTAGACTTCCCCCTCTAATGGTTTTAAAATCACATTTTACAGTTTTCACACTGTTGCCTAATTCACGTGCTTTTTGTCTTCACTTTCTGTCCTACAGGGATCATCTCTTTCTCTCTTTGTTCCTCTCTGAGTCGTTGCTCCCTCTCTCTCTCTCCCTCTGTGTCTTTCTCCTTTTAGAATGTGATTCTGGCTGACAGCTCTTTATTTACCTTGCTCTCAGCTCAGTTCTTTCCACTCATTCTCTTGCTCTCACACTCGCTCCTCGTTCTCCCGAAATGTAAGTGCTCACTTGACCCCAATTGCAGAACAAGTTCACTACTTGCTTAACTAAAGTGGGTGAGTTTCATTTAGCTATCAACAAGATGTTTATTTTGCGTATTTATTTCCTTTATAGGCTACTTTGACAGCACACTATGGGATGATCATGTTTTCCATTTTCATTAGGGAATTTTAGTTAACTGATGTCATCTTACAGAATTTAAAGTTTAAAGAGAGAGAAATATGAAATACACTTTTTTATGGGAATTAACAGGAAATAAGGACAATAAAATGGAAATATAGGGGTTATTTTTTCAGGCTGTTTATAATGTCATATACAAATACAAACAAATCTTTTACCATAGCAGACTTAAGGAAGCATAATTGTAAACCCTTCTAATAGAAATGAAAAAAACAACAATGTAGTTGAGTTGAACTTTAATTGAATAAGTTGACTCATTTAACATTGTATTGAACTTTCATTGCACAACAAAAACAGATTCCTTATGACCCTCCCCTCCAAAAAAACGAGCTCCATGTCCTCTCCATGGACTTGCTCGATGTCAGACTCACTGTGATGCCTCATCTTCACTATCCACGCTCAGTTCCTATTTAATGGCTCGGGGCAAAAGATGTGATGGAGTGTGCTGCTGAATGCAGTGCAGGTTACAGTTCAACTAAATGGGCATACTTTTAACCAAAACATGCCATCACACCTATGCTTTTTAATGTGTATTTCCCCCAAAATAAGTTCACTTTTCAAAAAGTACAATTTGTTTTATCAGAGTCAGATTCAGAAAGGGATTTATTGCCAAGTAAGTAATAGTACAAGGGATTTGCCTCGATTGTTGGTGCATACATAAACATATATTGTAATATATTCCCTCGGTTTTTGAAAGAATGTGGCGGCAGGTTTAGGCGTCCTTCCTCAAGAAAAAGTTACGTTTTTCATAACAAAATGCAATTTCCCCATATACACATACACACACACACACACACACACACACACAGAAGGGTGATATATGTGTTATGTGTGTATATATATATGATATATATATATATATATCATATATATATATATATATATATGATATATATATAATGTGTGTGTGTGTGTGTGTGTGTTGGTATATGTGTGTGTATATGCGGCAATGTTTTTTATACATATTTACCAGCGATATATAGACATTGGGTTTTAACGTTTTTATTGAATTGTGTTATTATAAATGTCAAAGTGATTTTAAATGAGTTTTCTAGAAAAAGAACCTAGATGTTCACTTAAAGTGCTCATATTATGCTTTTTGGCTTTTTCCCTTTCCTTTATTGTGTTATATATCTTGTTTGTGCACGTAGATTTACAGAGTGAAAAAGCCCAAAGTCCCCCCCAAAGGGACTTACCATCTCCAACAGAAAACACTGTTCACCAACTGCTCCAAACAGCTCTATTGTAGTCCAGCCTTTACTTCAGAGACAAACATGGTCACTTTGTAACACATGTTAACACACGCCCTCATACTCTGCTTCTGACTGGCTAGTAGTCCTTACCTAGGTACTGTCAGGGCACGCCCTCATACTCTGCTTCTGACTGGCTAGTAGTCCTTACCTAGGTACTGTCAGGGCATGCCCTCATACTCAGCTTCTGACTGGCTAGTAGTCCTTACCTAGGTACTGCACATGTGTGATTCCCAACAAAGATGGAACAGAAGTGAGATGCCTCACTCTGTAGCTAAAACAGAGAGCTCAACACACAGGGGGAAAAGAGGAGCTGCAGCAATGTGCAGAACGTTTTTTGAAAATTAAACCATGTAAACCTATTCTGATATAACCTCTAAATACAATTATGAACCTGAAAATGAGCATAATATAAGCATTTTAAACTTGGAGGCTGTGCCATTTGGTGATGGCTTCAACTTTCGTTCTGTTGATGGCATCTAGAACACTGACTATACACTGCACATGTATTCTTCATTGATAGATTTGATTAAATGTGTTGTTTTTGCAACACATTTAGTTTACACATGTAGTAGGTGCTTTGTATTTGTTTACCATAAACTGAACTGAATAGAGAGTCAGACAACCAGAGATGAGCATTTTCCCTCACAGCCATCATGTGGTTTGTCGCCCGTCGTACCGGCGGTTCTCGCCTTGGGCTCCAGTGGAGTCCTAACAGAGCCGAGGCATAACGCATCAGGGCAGAACAGATGCATATTCTCCTCTGACTCACACATCACATTATGTTATTTTTGTTCTGGCTTGACTCCTCCATGATTATGAGTCGTCACAGTCAGAAAACACTGTCATAAGCGCACAAATTTGTCACAATGCCTTTCTTTGCCCTACACTTCTCAAATGGAGAGCCATGCACAGTACCGCTAGAATAATATTCACAGTAGTTTGTTCAGTTGCTATGGGTTTTAGGCAGCATTACTTTGGCTGTGTAGGTTTAATTTTATATTTAAGATTAAGAATGTAAAAGAAATGTTAGAGAGGACGTTAGGCGAGGAGTAGAAAATAAAGTACTCGAGAGTTAAGAAACGAAAGAAGAAGAAAACAGAGTAGGATAGGAGAGGAGAGATGTAGAGGCTGCTGGATAATGTTTGCATGGACGTCAGTCTCTTTTAGCGTCTACATCCCTCTTCTCCCTCTTTATCTTCATTCTTTCTTTCTCTGGCTGTCTGTCGTCTTAGCTGCTCTCAGGTGTCAATGAAAAGGGGACTGAGGGGCTGACAGCACTGCTAGAGCTGTTGTGGAGGGCTAGAAGAGGATGGACACGTGCACACACACACACACACACACACACACACGCACACAGTGTGGTGTTCACATTTAGAGTTATTCAAGTAAATTTGCTCTCTCAGACATATTGAATCAGACATACATACAAATACAGAGATACTGTACTCATTTACAGTACGCTTGTTGTGGTTACACTCTACAGGGGACTGAGTTAGTGAGGAGAGACTTCTGGCTAAACAAAATTTTAATCTTATGCTTGAGTAAATAAAACCCCAATTAGCAAATGAAGATATTAATATTATAACCGTTGTATTGTCTTCACCGTCGGCCATGAACTTGTCATTTTCTTTTTATGTTTTTTTTGCGAAGTGTTGGTCATTTTTTTCAACACTTTTTTTATTCATGGTAAATAAACCTTTTTTGAGTTTGAAAATTATGAATTATTATAGAATAGTTAAGGTCAGAGGATGTTGAGTGAAGTTTGGTCAGGATGCTGTTTTGAAACCATTTAAAAAAATGCTGTGAAATTAAATAAAACAACTAGGATGCATGGATGTATGTTGTATGGAACCCATGGAACCCATACAACGTACATGCATGCATCCTAGTTATTTTGGGACAATTTGGTATTAGAAACCCACATTTCTGATATAATAAACTTTGAAAAAGGGGTACATTTGACCCCAGTACAACACAAGGGTTAAGAGAGTCCGGTACAGCCTGACTCTGGAGATTAGCTCCAATATTCACATTTATGTTCTGCTCGTTCAACGGTTGTTTGGTAAATTGCTCTTAAACACATTTAGAGAGGATTTGAATTGCTACTTTTATTCTCAATTCTTATCATTTTGGTGCTGGTGATTTTCCTTTGGAGCTGGCTAAAACTTCTTTGGGGGGCGCCAAAAATTCCTCTATGCAGGAAAAACCCTGGTATAGCTGTATTACAGTATAGTTCAGTTTGAGTGTATCAGGCTGTATTGAATTTTGGTATGGGGGCGCCATCTTGTGAGTATGCGCTCTGTTGAACTGTGCATGCTATGGTAGTTGCCTGCTTAATAGTAAAGCTAAAAAGTTGCTTAAAAACAGTGCTATCCAATTAAAGGTCCCATGGCATGAAAATTTCACTTTATGAGTTTTTTTTAACATTAATATGCGTTCCCCCAGCCTGCCTATGGTCCCCCAGTGGCTAGAAATGGTGATAGGTGTAAACCGAGCCCTGGGTATCCTGCTCTGCCTTTGAGAAAATGAAAGCTCAGATGGGCCAATCAGGAATATTCTCTTTATGAGGTCATAAGGAGCAAGGTTACCTCCCCCCTGCTTTGCCCGCCCAGAGAATTTGGTCCACCCATGAGAGAGAGACATCATGGCTTTCAAACAAGCAAAGTAGCAGTTGGTCAAGGCCACACCCCCCCCTCCACCTCCCCCCCTCTCCTCCTCAATAGCTACAGACACAGAAATTGCACATCCTAAGGAAAGCTCATTGTGGGACTGGCTCTAGTGGCTGTAATTCTGCACCAAGGCTGAATTTTGGGAAAGAGACTTCAGATACAGTATTAGGGGACCACTAAGGTCTATATAAAAGAGACTTCAGATACAGTATTAGGGGACCACTAAGGTCTATATAAAAGAGACTTCATATACAGTATTAGGGGACCACTAAGGTCTATATAAAAGAGACTTCAGATACAGTATTAGGGGACCACTAAGGCCTATATAAAAGAGACTTCATATACAGTATTAGGGGACCACTAAGGTCTATATAAAAGAGACTTCAGATAAAGTATTAGGGGACCACTAAGGTCTATATAAAAGAGACTTCAGATACAGTATTAGGGGACCACTAAGGTCTATATAAAAGCATCCAAAGAGCACCATGTCATGGGACCTTTTTAAGAAGGGAAGAAAAAAAAATGCAGGCACAGTTAACAGAGCGTATCCTCACAGGATGGCATCCCCTGTACCAAAATTTGTGACAACTTCACATTTTCTATACATGCCTACCGTGCAACTCTACGACATTATTGCGATTTTAAACATATTGTAATATTCTGCGATATATTGCAATTTATTACCTTTTTTCCAACTTCAAATTTTTCCCAATTTCAAATGATGTCCCCAAAAGGAAACTTTGTCAACATCTGTTTTATCTAAAAAGATACATGTCTCTGTTTGTTCATCTCACTTCAATTTTATTGCTGCAAAATGGGATTGTCAAGCAGACAGACTGACCAACACATAGATAATAATAGATCCATACTTGGCGCCTGTGTATCGATACAGTATTCCCACGGAAAATATCGCGATACTATGCTGTATCGATTCTCCTTCCCCACCACCCCCCCCCCCAACTGCTCCTCAGATCTCTGCAGGGTAAATCCAGACAGCTAGCTAGACTATCTGTTAGAGCTGGGCGATTTTTTTTCCCCTAAAAAAATCTGCGATTTTTTTATAAAAAACTTGATTTACAATTCGATTCGATTTTTACCCCCTTCCATTTAAAACAAAATAACAGCGAACTGTAAATATATTTTAAAAATATATATTTATTGTATTTAATTAAAGTGCTTCAACATAAACAAAATTGCAAAGGCAAACCCTTTCTCTAACTGAAAAGTCACTGTGCAGTGTGCAACAAAGATTGTTAAACATCCAAATTATTTATACTGTATTTGGACTGAAAAAAATCTAAAAAATCGATTTTTTGAAAATATGAATCAATTTGACCTACCAACTCGATTTTTAAATCAAATCGATTTTTTTCCCAGCCCTACTATCTGTCCAATCTGAGTTTTCTGTTGCACGACTAAAACTTTTGAACGTACACATGTTCCACCAAAACAAGTTCCTTCCTGAGGCTATTGTGCAGAGGCACTGTGGCTCCGTCCAGCGCTTAGCACCGCCCAAGACGATTGTGATTGGTTTAAAGAAATGCCAATAAACCAGAGCATTTTTTTCTCCCATCCCGGAATGCTGTGTGGACTAGCCAGACCTTCCTCCGCAGCGCTGTGGAGGAAGGTCTGGCAATACAAGACTACACGCTGCCCAGCAGTATGTAAAGTAAATTAAAATGAGCTTCAAATGTAGTTGCAACGATGAACGATGAACGATGAACGATGAACACTGATGACATGATCAATAAACTTTTCTAGCCTCTATACCTGAGTTTTGTTTAGTATCTTTAAATTTTTTTCACTAATCTACAATTTACACATCTGGTACGGAGTACAGAGTACGGAGCTCGTTCCAGGTTAGCCTAGCGTAGCATGAAAGGTGTGAGAAATCACTCTCTCTTTCATTCACTCAATCACTATTCCCTGCCATTACTCAGTAGTTTATTCTGTAGTGAGCAGTGAATTGGATTTTTTCCCATTTTGCATCATCACTGGCAGATGAAATGTTGCATGACTGTAATTTTCACATCTATCAAATGCAATGCAAACTGCTAGCCTGGCTCTGTTAAAATATGCCAACACTTCTAAAGCTTTAGAGGTGCTGGTAGGCATATTTTTGAACTTTGAACAGAGCCTGTTTCCCCCTTCCTCCTATCTTTATGCTAAGCTAGGCTAACCATGTCTCATCTCCAGCAAAATATTTAATACACAGGCAAGTGGCATGTGATAAAAAGAAATAAACATTTCCTTTAAAGTTTTTTTTTTTCCGTTGATATGTTTACTAGTTTCACAATCAATTGATGGGGCCACAAATGTCAGAAAATTGGACTTGATTTATTCATGGATCTACAAAACATGTTTACGTGAGAACACTCATTTCCAGCATGGACCCAGATGTTACAAGCCAGACAAAATTTTACATAAAATTGAACTATACAACTTTAAAATCAAAACCAAAATTGCACAAAATAATTAATATCCATACAACAAAAATAGATGATTGCTCAATAACAATTTCATTAATAACTTGGGGTGGGGGGAAAAAAATCAAATATTGTATGTATCGTGATGTTTTTGCGAAAAAATTGAAAATGGATTAATTTTGCTAGAATTAATATTTTTTATATATTTTTGTACCAATGATTTACCTAAAATGTCTCATGGTATATTGTCTCTAAAAGTGCATTATTCATCTTTTGTTTTATGTTGGAGGAAAAGAAAATCGCAATACTCAATACTATGGACTCGCAATACTTCTAGAATCGCAATAAATAAAAAAATTGCAATACAAATTTAATCGGTGCCCATGTATCGTGAAAGAATCGAATCGGGACAAAAGCATATTGGCCCAGCCCTATTAATTAGGCTACTCCATAAATAAGCACTAGCTTCTTGTTTCTGTGAACCTCATGTTTAAAAGAGGCAGTTCCACAGTACCGCACCAGGGTAAAAGAAAACCACTATTAACATAACATTACTTACTTGAGGCACTTTACATGAACGCAATGTGGCCTCGGTGTTGGGGTCATGCTGAGTGTGGACAGAAAAATAGTGAAACATGCTCATCCCAAGATCCCAGAGACAAAGATGGCATTGCTTACAATTGCTTGTGCCCAACCAAACGTATCCCTTTCATATTACACGTAGGGAAGTATTTTTGCTTGATGATGTAGGCTGTTGCTAATTAATGTTCTGTCAATCTTCTAATTGATTAATCAAATGATCGTTCATAGTGCAGCCTGGATACAAACAACAGCATCAGCCAGCAAGTTGTGAGACTAAAAGGAGGAGACAGGGAGACCCAGCACGGAGAGAAAGAGAGAGAGAGAGAGAGAGAGAGAGAGAGAGAGAGAGAGAGAGAGAGAGTGCGAGTAACACTGCTTAACAAATAGGCTGGACTGTATAGCAAAAGGATGAGTGGAATGTGACTGAGAGAGAAAGAGAAAGAGAGTGTGCAGGGATGTCAGCAAATATACCCAAGGGGGGGAGAGAGAGAGAAAAAGAGGCATGTCAGGGTGGAGAGGAGGGAGGACTATACTTAGACAGCAATAAAGATAGTCAGCCACAGCCACTGTACTATAGAGCATGGAGAGGGACACACTGGATCTCGTATCAGCTTGGGATTGTATCCACTTCTAAAATCTGGTCTGACAACAAACTGCCTTCTCAGCTCAACTAGTCCAGCAACAGAATTCAACTGGTGTGGGATGGATTTGCTTCCAAAATCCAGAGTTGAGCACTAAAATTAAGCCAAATCGCACAGCAGCAACTCTCCACTACTTCAGCGAAATGTGTGTTTTTTTTCTGACATCGGGACAGTTCTGCTCTGAAAGCTTTGAAGAGGACTAGTTGACATTTGAGAGGGCTGTCAGCTAATGCTGCCACAGTAGTTACCCTGGGACCAATGCTGTTTCTAATGCCTTTTCACAATGAAAAAGCCAGGACGCCATTAAAGCCTAAGAAATCCTCACCTAGAACTGTGAACTGGACCAAATGAAAGGTGAAAGAAGATGGGGAGAGCTTGAGATTTATATGGCTGTTTTGATCACAGAAGTTTGCCTTACATTTCAAAGACAAGGACCGAGTCAAACTCCGATTGGCTAAAAATGATGACTAGCTCCAGACAACATGGTAGAAAACTGGACAAAATATGACTAATGAAGTCTAATCCAATCCAGGGTCGTCGTGGTTTGACGACCTATGTTTGAGACCCATGAAACCCGATCTCATGAGTTGCCCAAAGAAGCATATACACGAATAATGAAGCTCAAGCTAAATCCAACTCCAGGATTACAAATTCTCACATTCAAGACTTGGTGCTCTGCATCCACGGTGCTGATTGTGACACTTGAGTGGTTGACTTAATGAGTACAAGTGTGTTTTCCATTGATTAACCCTCGATTGTTGCTCCTGGCCATGATGCATCAAGCAGACATCGTGCGGAGGTGACCGGATATTTGTTAGTGTGCGTTCGCTGCACAGACCGTACATGTGTGTGTGAATGTGGAGGTGCTATGCTGAGGGTGTCAGGTGTCGCACCAGCTCCGTCTGGCCACGAGTGGCGATTTCAGTGTTCTGTTGGCGTGGACTGTAGCGACGCTGAGCCTCGCTGTATCTGGCTGGCAGTTTTAAGGGGGATTTCACCTCACACCTCACCCCGCCCAACCCCCATCGCATCACCAAGAAGGCGGGGCTCCCTGAGGGTCATACAGCGTCATCGCTTGTCCAGGGTAAGCGTTCGTTCACACTAGATTAGTAGTTTCGACGCAGGGTTGTGCGGCAGTATGGAAGTGTCACTTAATGGCCCATTTGTGCGACGTCCTGTTGTGTCCTTTAATCCCCAGATGTAGCACAAGTAGACTTAACATTTCACAATTATTGTTTTCCGTCAGATCGTTTATAGATCTCGACATTTCCACCGGACTTGAAGAAAGCATATTTCACAGTGAAAGAGAGAAAGAAAAGAGACGAGCAACTGTGCCTTGTGCTGGAGCTTGTTGCAGGAAACCGTTACTGAAACTCCTGGGAAGTTAAGTGCTTGTGTTTTGTTTAACCTCCATAATTTTTTTAAACTTTCTTGTGTCAGCATTAGCGGCATTGAGGTTTCCTGTGTACTGTACGGGACTCTTGCACCGCCTCAAAAGTTGAATCTGCCTCAACATTTTGCCACATGCCGCTGTAGTTTTTGCCTCTTTTTCATTACCAAACTTCTTAAAGATGTATTATTCAGGTGGTTTTATTGGCACTTTTTGAGGGTAGAAGGCAAATTTGATATATTGTGGCCCTATAAAATTATTGTAGGAAATGAGAGTGGTGAGACTCAAGCATTCAGTAAAGCTGTAGGCGGGAAAACAAAAAAATTAGCTGAATGACTTTAAAACGCTCTGTAGAGCTTAAGGGAACTCCAGAGTTGGTAACACTGGGTACTTCACCACCAAGCATCAACCTCTGGTGCTGCAAAATGAAGCCAATGCGGAAGTACCAAAAAGTGCAGTTCCTCCAATGGCCACTTGAGGCTGGCTCCAGAAGCAAGTCAATCCCCAAAGACCCCTATGTGTAAATGCCAGTTTACAGCAGAATTAAACATGGTTACAGTCTGGTATAAAAAGAAAACAGTTTTGGTCTTTCCCCTTTACGACAACTGCACCGGTGTGAATTTATTAATTATTATAATATATAATTATTCACAGGTTTAAATTATATTAAGGCTTTAAGTTAAGCATATTGAAGGACGTGCCACTTTGAGTGACAGGTGGTCTGCTGTCACAGACGAACATAGACTGTAGCCTTCATTCGGCCCGCCTAAGGTCCATCCACGCTCCACATCTTTGCACATTTTTTGTTTTAGTAGGGAGGTAAACATGTTCCATGCTTCATGTGGTCACAACAGTGCGGACGGCGATATTGCACAATTGCAGCCTGGGCGACTTTGCACTGGGGTTCTTCGTAGGGTCTTAGCACCGAGCCGTGCACCTCCAAGATTTCTGGAACTACACGGACGGGGGTCTTACAGACCATATTGCAATGTTCGGTTTGCTACAGGACCTGGAAGTGCATATTCACAGAATCAAAGAGAAGTTTTCAAAAAGTATACTAGTCTACATCAACAGAGCAAGACTACACAAGAGAGGAGGTCCATTCTTGGAGCCGCTTTGACTGCAATCAGTATGAACAACCAGACGTTTGCAGGGAACGCGCACACCATCCGAACCGCGCCGACCGAAAGAAGCATGAAATAGGCATTAGCTGAGTTTTCGTTGATTGGATGCAGAAGACTAGCGTAGATTTACAACAAATGGCGAATTACTTGATAACACCAAGCAGCAGCCGGTCTAACGTATATGAAGCCAAGAAATTGCCAGCAAGGACGAGTCAGCACCAGCTACAGCCGTCATTAACGTTTGCCCTCTCAAACTACATTTCAATAAAAATAGTATAAATCTACATCCGTTGATGATATTATTCTTTATATACAGTATAGCTTGCCTATCAATTGTTTTTAAGCGCAATAAACACAGAAAATATTTGCCTGGAACTTTTCCCATTTGACCGGTAAAATGAAACCTTACAGGTCACATGACCGGCACCAATTTTTTTCTAGCGAAAACTGGGCATTCGATGATATCGTGCTCTGATCTGATATTGCCAGAGCCGCACAGTTTGAGGTCAGAAAGCTTAGAAATCTTTTGGGTGACGTCACGGAGACTACGTCCATATTATACACAGTCTACAGTCACCCCGAGTTTCTCTTTTCACATTACACATAGTCATTTGACCCATTGTTGATATAAAGATATTGATTGGTGCAGCTTTAAATTTGAATTATCTATAAATATTACACATGTTCTGAAACTATCTATTCCAATTGGCAGTTGATCTGTTTGACTGCAGTACTATTCTGTGACATCAGTCCAGTGTACTGGACTAGCTGTTGAATTTGTCCGTGGTCCATCCTTGTACGTACTACATAGTAGATTGTCTACAGGTCTGGAAACCGCCGTAGCTGTCATTCTTCTGAAGGGTCCTCTTCTCCTATCTGATCTGATGACTGTGGACAGGTGTATTTCCTCCGGGGAGGCTTCTTCCGCCATCTTGCTTTAACCTTTCCTGTCTGCTCTGATCAGTGCATGCAAGAGAATGACACCGTTATTGACCATCCCTGTCCTTTTCCACCATGTGGGTGTCCTGGTTTTTATCACTGGGAGCCAAAGTTTATGTCATTGCTATCAACCTTAGGGGTGACTTTAACCTGTGTCAGGAATAGGGGCTGCACAGTGGAGTCCAACAGAAAAGCTATTACCAGCCTGTCATCATCTACAGTTTGGAAGAAGATTTAGCACGTGGGGGTTGATTCATTCGAGGGTGTGTTATGCCATATCTCCTTTAGGTGTTATGTAATGTAGCACTGAGGGGGTTTGTTGACTAGCAGTGTGGACGGGAGATGTGGCTATTGTCCTCACTACGCACAGAGATTCATGTAGCTTTATATAAAATCTTGTGGGTGCATGCATACGTGGGTGGGTGAGGTTGGGCTTTTACATCATCTGTTCAAGTATGCATCACGGATCACGCACTTTGCAACAATTACTGCTTGTATGTTGACATGCTGGTACAGTGACAACTGTTTTAGTAATCCAGCTTCTAGTACTGTGTTTGTGAGTGTGTGTTATTACACAAAGTGTTTGTCAGTTTGTATTGTGTATTATTATTGTTAATTAAGCTCATTTTCCTGTGGTCTAAATGTCAGGTGAACTAAATCATTTCAATACCCAACAATAAAGGTCTGCAACTCAAATACTAAATCCAAGTGAGCAAAATGAAATGACTAGTGCTGTAGATAGAACAGAGTAAATTGAGTGAGTGGCCCATGTTAATGAAGAGCTATATGTGAGTCAGCACAACAAGCTCTTGTTGTCCTAAAAGAGCTGCCTAATCAGGCCGATTGTTCAGGACCACACAGGGACTCTTACAGAGACAAATAGATTAAACAATATGCTTCAATTATATTTGTTTAAAGTTCATTTTTTAAGAATGAATTGGCTACTTTAATAAAAGGTATGAGATTGGTAGTTGTTAGTATAGGAGGTTATGTTTTCAATCGGTTTGCCTGTTGGTTTTGCCTGTCAGCGGGTTTAGGAACAATCCACTGGCCCAATTTTCATGAGACTTGGTGGAAGGGTATAGCAGGGCCCAAGGAAGAACTTTAAACAGTCTATGGGAAGAACTCCTTCAATTTGGAGACTCAAAAAAATAAATGTAATGAACCAAGCAACAGCCTATTGAATTAAAGGGATTTGGATAAGGATGATGTCAGTGTTAGTTATGTAAAAGAGCAGTGTTACAGAGAGAGCTGGCTAAACAAATCTTGATGTTCAATTAAACACACTCTGGCATGTCAGCATTTCACACTGAGTGTGTGGGCGAGGAAGGTGAGTGTGTGTGAGAGGAGGGGGGACGAGGGGTAAGCATGTACAGCATCTCACCTCTATGTTTGCATTCACTCGTGTGTGAAATGTCACCTGCAGAGATGTCGGATGATGAGAAATCTAACAATGTACCCACCCAACTATCTCTCTCTCTCTCTCTCACACACACACACACACACACACACACACACACACACACACACAGATATGATGACTTCATGCTGTGGGACAAATAATAATCTTTCTCTGTCAGTGGCAAAAACAGAACTTTTAGTGGACTGAAACTGATGGTGCGCGTTTGCCCTATAGGATTACAATGCATCCGGCTGCGGGTTACAGTGTTTTCGCTCAATATCAGACCAATTTCAAAGATTTGTGTTAACATTTGTCACTTAGACACCAATGCATGGGAAAAGGGTCCAGGTTGAAAATTCCGAAATTACCCTTTAAGACTAGGTCCGGTTAGAAAGCAAGTCAACCCCACCAACACAGTTTGTTAGTGATTTGATAAGAGTTATAAATTATTGTTCCTTGTTTAACCATGCAAATGTAGGAAATACTGCTCTAAACTGATTGGCTTCCCTCTGTGGAAAGTGTGCGTCTCTTCCCTGTTCTCCTTGGAAGCATTCTTAGAGTCGAAAGATTCCCCACAGCGTGGCCATTCACTTCCTCGCTCAAGAAACAGACTTCCTGTCCTGTTGTTCCTCCATGTGTGTGCTTTTAGAATTGTTGAATATGTTTTGGTTTAATCGCCCCCTCTCTTATGATCACCGTCAGTGTTGTTATGTCGATAACTATTTACAGTTTCCAGTCATGCTTAAATATCTCGTATATCCCTTTACCAAGGTTAAATATCATGTGGATTAGCAACTGAATTGTGCTTGGTGTTGGAGATGTTTGGATCTGAAACACTGGCTTCACTCTCACCTCCTTTAGCCTATAGAATTATCAGTGGGTGATTTGAATTACCGTACACTCTTTGTGAATGAGCGCTAATAATGTCCTGTTGTTCCATGACTGTTATTTATAGAGGGTATCCATTGTTGGCTGGAGGTAATAAATGTGATTATAGGTGGGGTTGTTGTTGAAAATAGAGCTTCCTCTTTAGAGAGAGGAAGTCTCTGAGAAATTCCTGGCATTGGTGCAATTCTGCCCATTGAATGGACCACATACGGGCACGTCCACCCACTCACTGTTCCCTTAAATGCATTCAACTATGGATGGTTACACACACGCACTGTACACACATGTACAGTACTTTCACATGGTAAAGTTTTGTGAGTGTTAATTTTTCTAAGAGGAAAAGAAAAGCTGAGCGTTATTGATCTAAAACATTTTCTCCATCTTTCTCTTCTCAATAGGCTAAAGGACGGAGAGATGGCATGGTGTCGTCCAATGAGAACAGGCGCAGGCCGCTGTCGTCGGGTGAGGTGGAGGGCCTGTCATGGCAGGGCCCACGGACCATTTTTGTCCTGAAGAACTCACAGGGATTCGGCTTCACTCTGCGCCACTTCATCGTCTACCCACCAGAGTCGTCCCTCCACAGCCTCAAGGTTAGCCGACTGTTCTCTGGACCTGGACACACACGGGTTTATTTTAGTTGAATTTGACTTATTTCAGTTATTTGATTAAATCTGATGTTTAGGGCAACTGACTGCCTTTGTAAATATCTGCTATACTTAGTATTGCGATTCTCTTTTCCTTCTTTAACGAAAACAAAAGTTGAAACATAGACTTGTATAGACCAACATTCATGAGACATTTAAAAAAAAAAAAAAAAAAAAAAGAACATGGATTTTCTGCATTTTCTGCTAAACAGAACATATTTAGGTGAATCATTGGTAAAAAAAAAAATTTCCCCAGTGGCTCAAGCAGCCAATAAAGAGAGAGCTAGTACAAAAGTGTAATTAGTATTTGGGAAGACACATCCATTCCAAGTAGAGTATAAGGCTGATTCCCTTTCACAACGGCGATCTGTTCAAACTTATATTGGTAAGGGTTGCTTTGCTCAGTCAAAGTGTGAGAATCAAAAATGCTGCACTAGCCTTTCAGCTGCAGTATGAATGGAGCTGTGATGGGACTGGATTTAGTCACGCTAGCAGCATGGCTCTATGTATGGCAATGGCAGTTGGTCCAGACTGAAATATCTTTATTAAATATATATTTGACGGATTGTCATTGTCATTGTTCCCAGAAGATGATTCCTAATGACTTTGGTGACCTTTTGACCTGGCGCCCATTAGCCCCAGCTGAACTTTGTGTTTGGTGCCAATTAACAAGAAAAGCACATTTTGTGTGCAAATTAAGTTGTTTTTTTAATCCTATAACATCACATTTCCCTTACAATGGAACAATTCCTTATGCTAAGCTCATTCTCTCCCGGCTCTAGCTCCATACTTGATACATGAAATCGTTACCAATTCTTATCTTTCTTTCTTTCTTATCTAACTCAGAAAATTAAACAAATGCAAATGTGTGCTCATGCTGTGCCATAATAACAATGCATGTCTGTTGTGTCACTCTATCTGTGGTCAGTGTGTCAAAATCTGATCAGGATAACCAAAGTCTGCATCAGACAGGCTGGATTGTTCACTTGTGTGCACTTCCAAGGTGCATTTAACCTGTAAGTCATACTGATATTTCTAATGTGATCCAGACCCTCCAGCTAAACAGACGTATGGGTACTGTAGTACTGTATACAGTATGGTGACATCCTTCTGGCCTGGAGAGAGGTTGGTGTTGTGTAGCAGCATACCTCAGTGTGCAGAGCCTTTTGTGTGTCCAGGTCAGGAATGAGCTAACTCAGCGAAGCATCAAAGCCTCCAGATAGACCCAGCCAGCAGGCCTGCCAGTCAGACAAACAGACAGACAGACAGACAGGCAGGCAGGCAGGCAGGCAGGCAGGCAGGCAGGCAGGCAGACAGGCAGGCAGACAGGCAGGCAGGCAGGCAGTCCAAATGACAGGGAGTCTATATGTCAGTCAGTGAGACAGTCAGACACTCAGTCAAATTGTGAATCAGACAGTCAGGCAGCTGAGCAACAGTCCAAACTGCCCATTCAGCTGGAGTCAGTGAGACCGGGGCTGGCAGAGGAGGTTTGGGTTGAATGTGAGCTGAGCAGCGCCTCCCTGTGGTCCTCCTTTTCTCTAACACCTGCTCTGTGTTTCTCCCAAAGGATGAAGAGAATGGAAATGCAACCGGAAAAGGTGAGTGTTTTTTTTAATCACATTTTTATTAGTTTATAACAAACCTACAAACAACCACAACAAAGACAGGCGCCCGGATAGCTCAGTTGGTAGAGCGGGCGCCCATATAAAGAGGTTTACTCCTCGACGCAGAGGGCCCGGGTTCAATTCCGACCTGCGGTCCTTTGCTGCATGTCATTCCCCTCTCTCTCCCCTTTCATGTATTCAGCTGTCCTGTCAAATAAAGGCCTAAAAATGCCCAAAAAATAATCTTTAAAAAACAACAACAAAGACGACAACAACAACAAAAGCATGAGACACCCCTACGACCCTGTTTTCATAATGCACGGATGATCAGGATGTGTAGGGAGACTTTATGGTTCCATGTGTAGGTGGAGCTGGTTCAACTTTGTGGGTTTTGCTGATATTTTCAGTACAGGAAATGGATGTGTATGCACATAATCTCTATCTGTGTGTTTGATTATGCAGTCTGTCAGCAGTCTCGTTTGGAGCCAATGGACACCATCTTTGTGAAGAGTGTTAAAGAAAATGGCCCCGCGCAACAAGCAGGACTGTGTACAGGTAGAAGACACACACACACACAAACACACACACACTCATATAGTCAGGACACATAAGAAAGACATGCGATAGACATAAGATACAGCAATCGCTAAGATATCTGTAATCGGTGTCCTCTGACTGCCCAGCTGCCGAAATCCAAATAAGACATCACTTCACATTCAATTATTACCCAGTGCTAACCGTGAGTTCATTCTCTTATACAGGCTGCCCTCTTACTGCTTATAGAATAGATGTTTAGTATATATATATATATATATATATATATATATATATATATATATATATTTTTTTTTTTTTTTTATTATTGCATTTCACAAGAAATCCCAGATGAAAGTTAATTTTACAGTTATGCACAATTTTCTACTATGGCGCAGTGATGCTCAAAGCAAACACACAAAAAGGATATATATATACACATATATATATACACATACTGGTACATAAACATAGACATACCATATACAAGAAAAATACTATATACATACACGCACACACACACACACACATATATATATATATATATATATATATATATATATATATATATATATATATATATACATATTTATATATATATATATACACAGTATATATATATATATATATATATATATATATATATATATATATATATACTGTGGATATCAAGGGCTTGGAGCCAGAGGGGCGTAAGTGGCATTTTGGGTGAATATGAGTTCTATATATCAAAATAAAGGTCTTGATGAGCTCTATCCAATGGTGCCAAAAAGAATCAAGAAGAGAAAAGATCAAATTGTATTGAATAAAGCAACAAAACAATAAAGACCTAACACAAAAATGTGAGTAATGTTTGGAGCCAGAAGGGCCTAAGTCCACTTACGCTCTTCTGGCTCTGAAAAATACATGTAGGACCCACATTTTTGTTCAGTGCCAGAAAAGGGCGTAAGTGTAGTTGCTGCCCTAAAACAGCATTCAAATTGGCTGACACAACTGCACACATGGAACTGTCTGAGGCAGAAAAGATTTTGATGAATATTATGAAACAAACGGATGAATCCTATATTGAAGAAGTTGAAGATGAGTCAGAGTTGTTTTTGAATGCATTTCCTCACAAGAGTGATGACAGTAAGACATAATCATGCCTTGAGAGCCTTACCTTGTTAACCTAGCCTAGCCTAGCATGGCTAATGTTGTTAATCCCATAGTTTTGGTCTGATCTGGCTAACTGTGCTTGCTAACTAGCCTAGTTTTCTGACATAAAATATTCTTTTGAACTTTCTCATAATCTACTTTACCCTAGCCTTGAACAAATAGATTCAGAGCACTCATGTAGGATATTATATTAATACATATGAATATGTTAATCATTAAGGGACACAGCCACATGAGGTGAGGAAGAGAGATCAACTTGAGGGACACATGGAGACATCTAATCTTTTGCCCGAATTATTAGTATCAGGGCATTTATGTAGGATATAAATACATTTTAATGATATCATTTAGGGACACAGCATGAGATGAGGGAGAGATATGAAGAGATGGAAGAGAGAGAGGGACACATGGAGACAGCAGAAGATGGAGGAAGAGAGACAGACAGGGAGACAGATCATGCAATTGATGAGGGACACGTGGAGACAGAAGAGGATCGAGGAACTGAGACAGTAGACATTGTGCTAGAATTTGTTCAGGAGGGAGGGGCTAACAGTGGCCAGGAAGAGGAGACAGAAGAAGATCGAGGGAGTAAGACAGTAGACATTGAGCCTGTTCAGGAGGGAGGGGTTGAAAGTGGCCAGGCAACCAGAGGTACCAGAAGCACCCATTCCATGTCCAAACCAAGTTCAATGTATGAAAACCCTCCTGGGATCCGCGCATTAAAGAAGAAAGATCTAGTCACCCTGTGCAGCAATGGGAGCCTGTTTTGACCAATTATTTTCTGCATTGTTCAGCAGATACGCCCAATATGTCCATAGAAGACTTGGAAATGTTTGGTGCCAAAAAGGCGTATCTGACGTTTTTACCATATTTCTTTGATTTAAAATTTTTTTAGAACATGTTCATTGTGTTAATATGCCATAAGTTTATTACTTAAATAGTCATTCATGTAAGTATGCCTGTGGTTGCAATATTTGTGGTTTAAGGTTAATAATACAGATGATTAAAGTGTGGTCCAAATTTTGTTTTGTCTCTCCTGTAAAGTTTGTCAAAAGCCACTTACGCCCCTCTGGCTCCAAGCCCTCGATATGTATGTATGATATATATATATCATACATACATACATACATAATTGGCATAGTTTAAAGGTGCAGTAGGTAAGCCTTATAAAACTAACTTTCTGTCATATCTGCTGAAACTGACTGTATGTTCCAGTAGAACTACATGAAGCAGGTCATTTAAAATAAATCGGGCTCCTCTGGCACCACCTACAGTTTGGAGTGAGATTTGCAAAAATCCACCGCTCCCTGTTCGGATGCACCAATCAGGGCCAGGTGGGGTGTCTAACTGTGTGTCACTGCTCATGCACACACATTCTTTCTCCCTTGTGGGGGGAGGGGCTTAGGAGACCGTTTTGAGCTTTAGCAGAAAGGGGGGAGGGACTGAGAAGTTGTTGATGTTCACATTTTTTTTACTAAATCCTGGATCTTCACAATCCTACCTACAGCACCTTTAATTGAAACTTTTTAACAGTAGGTCTTATCATATTGCAATTTACACTGTAGTGTCAATCATGGCCTCAGACAAGACATCTGAAACAACCTATTAGCCAGTATTCCCTTAAGCTGCCCTTCTTGCCACAAAATCTATATGCGGTTGCCATATTAAGAAAAAGTCTGGACTCTTACATCTTATGTTGTAATAGATTTTATCCAATGGGATGTAACTAGAGACTTCATTTAACCAATGTATTACTGTAGGGGGGTATCAGTCTTAAAGAGTAATTGAACACCCCTGAAAATCTTGTTTTTGCTGACCTCCAGTTGCGTAAGTTGCTGTACAAGACTGTCTACATGAGCTCTTTGTGACACAGAACATGAAAATACACATCAGAGTGTGCATCCTGATGATGCAGAATGACCCCAAAAACTGTCCAATCAGTGAGGTGTACCTGTCAGTCTCTTTCACTTCATGTTTACTGGTTTATTTGTAAAAAGTCAGCATGAACATGAACCGGAAACCGAACTTAAAGGCAACACTGGTTCATTTTTTCCCTTCGGCCTGGAACAAATGAACCCAACTACAAAGCACCCGGAGTGGAAGATTGTAGGTTGGAAAAAAAACTACCTCTTCTGCAATTTGTCAGCGTGTAAAAATATTATTTAATCTACCTTTGGATTTACAGGTAATATTCTCCTAAAAAGACCATAGAAATGAACATTAAAACAATAAAGGACGGTGCACAAAAGATAAAAATACAACATTATTATACAATATATTATGAAAGAATCAGGTCTTTGTCAAGGAAACTAAACATGATGACGATGATTAGTAAGGTTCAGTGCATTAAAAATACAGAAATAACACAACATAAAAAATGTATTCTATGGAAAGCATTATGAAGCTTCGTTGTGCTTCTAAAGCCAAACCCTTTTATACAACACATATATCACCCTTCTTGTGTGTGTGTGTGTGTGTGTGTGTGTGTGTGTGTGTGTGTGTGTGTGTGTGTGTGTGTGTGTGTGTGTGTGTGTGTGTGTGTGTGTGTGTGTGTGTGTGCTCGTGCTCGTGCTCGTGCTCGTGCTCGTGCTCCAGGGGACAGGCTGGTGAAGGTGAATGGGGAGAGCATTCTGGGAAAAACCTACTCTCAGGTGATCGCACTCATCCAAAACAGGTGGGAGACTAGTTTATGAATCTCATTTTATGTTCTGCCTGACCTGTTATTTATTTTGTTCAAATATATATATATATATATATTTTTTTTTTTTTTTTTTTTTTTTTTTTGTGAAAACATTCTGGAGCTCTCTATTATGCCCAAAGATGAGGATGTGTTGCAGTTGGTAAGTGTGAGTATTGTCTTTCTTCTATTTTCTCCTCTTTCCTTCTGTTCACCTCATTACTGTTTAGTCACAGCAGTTAGCTAGGCTATTTGCATAATGGCAGGGAATCTTTCTATTATAATTCATGTAGCCAATCGATGTCTGCCAATCGGCAGACATCAAAATTAGTTTGTATAGGTTGGCATAAAAGAATGCATGAACGGAGACGGTGAAACAACCGACATAGAGACATTTTTTCTTAAGACATTGGATTTTCTTCTTTTTTTATTATTGCTATTGTTATTATCATAAAACCATTTAGAAACGCAATGAAGGGAAAGATACGATCAATTAAAGCAAAATAGAATAAAATAAATGAATGTTATTTTCTATTGAAATAGACAAAAACAGATAGACAAGGAATACAGTAATAAACTGCCCCAAATTTACAAAAAGGAACAAAAAAGTTCCAGCGTTGGTTTAATGGTGTAGTGTTGGTATAATAAGGGATTAGCTTTTATAGGACAAAAGAAAGAAATATTGCTGCATGGTGCACGTTGCATCGGCCTCACTCTGCCCTCTGGCTGTTCCCTCCATCTTTGTCCATTTCTCTTTTCTGTCATGTTTTACGTTGTGTCCTAACCCCTCTTGTCCCCAGGCGTACTCCCAGGATGCCTTCCTGAAGGGCAATCAGCCATATTCAGGCGAAGCCCAGAACCTCCCTGTGCCGCCGCCTCTCTGTTACCCTTCCACTAAGCCCAGCTCCGCTGCCCCACAGCCCGACCACAACCTCCACAGTCCCCTGGACAACTGGCAGTGCCGGCCCGGCCCCGCTGCCTTTCCACTGGACAACCGCCCACCTGCTGCTTCTACACCCACCTCCGGCTGGCCCGGGGGTCCTGAGGATTCCAGTGGCCACTTTGCCCCGCCGGGGCGGCACCGAGGCCGCTCCTCTTCGGCCATCAGTGTGCTGGACTTTCACTTTGCTAACCACAATGCTGCCGTCGCCTCTGCAACCCTCCCTCCGCCACGGAAGAGCAGCCTGCCAGCCTCTGCCCGCACTCACGCCGATACTCTTTGCCACCAGGCTCTGTCGGACTGGTACTACAGCCAGGCGGAGGCTGCAGAGAGCATGTCCCCCCGCCACCGCAGTATATCTCAGGATTGTGTAGCGGAGCACGGGCTGGGGTTGGTCCTCGGCGCCGGACCGACATATGCTTCCCCAACTGCTGCGGAGCACCGCCGAAGAGAAACCATCCTGTGCCACCACCAGGCAGCAACTGCTTCCCATGATTCCTATTGGCTAGGGGGCTGGGGTGGTGTATCAGGACCAGGAAGCAGGTCATGCTCGGAGAGCCTCCTGGCAGCCTACGCCGAGTACGAGCATAACTACGGGCGTTCTGTGGAGACACTGGCACAAGCCTCTGCACTGGTGTCGCCACGCCATGAACACTCGTCACAAGGCGCCCGGATGGAAAAATTCAGAGAGCAAAAAGAGCAGAAGGTCTCAGCAGGGCACCAGCACAAAACCACAGTGATATACCCCATCACAGCCTCCTCCACAGTGCCTCCCAGTGGCAGGCGGTCCGGTCAGCAGGTAGCTGAACCCCAAACAAGGCGGGTAAAAGAAGAAGAGCTGGTGGGCTACAAAAGCTACAGCCCGTCTTTCTCCCGCAAAGCTGGCCACCTCCTCCAGCAGGCCCACTCCTTCAGAGAGCCCAACTACAGCGGCCCTCACCTCAACTGGAGCCCCGGCAGCAGAAGCAGCCCTGCAGACAACGAGGGGGGGTTGGTACCCAGGCCGCGGTCTACCCCCGCCCTGTCTGCGGCAGAGGAGGAGAGAGCTCAACTGGGTGAGGACAGGGAGCTCCTCTGCCCCATCTCCCTGAATCAAGAGGTGGTGCTGAGACAGAAGCCGCCTTCCGGCCGTCGGACACCCATTCAGGCCGCTCGACATCCCCACTACCCCACCCCTGGAGAGTCACCCGAGCCCCCTGGTCTGGAACCTCCACGAGGGACCCCCTCTCCTGTCTCTGGAGGGCCCGGCCCCAACCGCAGGGCTAATGGTAGCCTGGCTCAGCATGCATACAACTCCCTGTCCTCTATTCCCTTCATAGGTTAGTGAGCCTTTTCTCTGTAGCAACAGCTACAGCTGTCAGAAGATGTCACAACTTGTCAACACTGAAACTAAATTTACCTCAAAAATGTCCTGATAATGCAGTGGAATGTAATCTTACATATATTGGTTGTTATGTTACCAAATTCAAAAACTATCTGAAGATGAGATTAGAGATAGGGCTGCACGCTATGAGGAAAATATGCGATATGCAATAAAATTGTTGAATATGGCGATCGCATTATTACTTACGATAAATAAACTGATATTAAAGTGTTCTCAATTCTGCATCTCTGCTACTTTCAGTATTCTGCTAAAAATACAAGAAATTGTTAGTTGACTTTGAAACCTATGAAAGGAAATCATTTCCAACATTATTTTATTGAACAAATTGAACGTTGAACTGAATATAAAAGGCACAACTAAAAAAAGAATAAAGTTCTTCTTTCTACTGATATTTTCTTTCAAATTACACACCAACGTACTGCAAGTGTCTTTTCGCGATATATTGCAGCCTTTTGCGATGTGTTTATTTCCCCAGGTGATATTGCCATGACGATAAATTAACAATATATTGTGCAGCCCTAGATTACAGTTATTACTAACTGACTGAATTTGATAAAACAGGCACATTTTTGTATATTTGGAACGGTTATTATGTTGTCTGTTGCTACAGAGCTCTTCAATTTGCTTCACTTTGTGTATGTGAGGCTTTAGTAGTGCTCCTTTTCTTTCTGTGTTTCTATCCTTTTCAACATTTGTGTGTTTGTTTATACCTGTCAGTGTGAGTCATATACATGTCAACATACAACCTTCAGTACGTTCAGTTTTCTGTATGTTTAAATCTTTGTTGATGATGTCTTAGAAACAGAGCTGCTCTGGAGTCAGAAATAATCTCGCAGGTTCAGTCAGAAGG
Organism: Perca flavescens; assembly: GCF_004354835.1. Classification (NCBI taxonomy): domain Eukaryota; kingdom Metazoa; phylum Chordata; class Actinopteri; order Perciformes; family Percidae; genus Perca; species Perca flavescens. The sequence goes on along the minus strand of NC_041351.1, from coordinate 28,210,195 downwards.
CCAATTAACATCACTGTAGACTGAAGCTTGGTGAAAAAGGTAAAGAGCCAACTGTGTGTGTCTCCGTCAGAGGTTATTGCTGCCTCCAGAGCAGGTCCGCCTCAGAGAGGTCTTCTAACAACCTAAACACCAGCTGAGGAAACTCTTAGCTTGTCTTGTCAGTGTGTTTAAACATCTCTCATCCCTTTGTTGCTTGCCTGTGATGATGCCCTGCAGATGATCCCACCAGTCCTAGCATTGACCTGCAGGCCAGCTATGTACCAGCCCGCTCTGTTGTGTCCAGTTCCCAGGCCTCCACTATGGCCACCCTCACTTCTACCTCTGTCTCCCCCACCCTCTCCTCAATCTCCCCCTTTGTTCGACTTCGTTCTCAGGACTGCAGTGAGTCTCAGTCACCCACACTAAATACTGAACGGCTTCACAAAGGGCTAGAACAATATACAATATGTTCTCCAGTATGTTTGAACTGAAATTGCCAAACGTCACTGCCTATGTTTTTGAATTATAATGACTTACAATGCCTTTATTTTGGCAAACTGATATATTTGTCTAGTCTCAGCCTAAAGGAGTACAGTGACATTAACAAATGAAGAATTCCCTTCACTTTTTTTGGGGGGGGGGGAATTTTGAACCTTGAATTCATCATTTTGTAAGGAAGTACTGAAAGCCACTGTGTGTGGAATTTGAAATTCTCTGACTTTATAAAAAACATGGCGCTCCCTACCGGTATCAGTGTAAAACAGTGTCCCACATGAGACCTATGTCTCACAAATACTTTTCACAACTCATTTAAACCACTATTTTACTGCTTCATATATTTTCTTTAACATAAGCACATTTTTTCATCAGTTTGGTAGTGTAGATGGCTGTAATAACTATGATACCCATCAGTCAGAGCCTGAACAAATTCAGAATGCTTTGTTGTTGCAGTTGGGAACAAATCAGCCATAGTTATCCAAAAGTAAATGTATTATTAAGTTTCAGCAAATTGTAATATTTAGCTTTATGTACGCTGTTTGTCATGCATGCAACAGAATTTAAAGATTTTTATTTCATGACTGGGCGTTTCTCTCTGAAACACTCTTTGGGTCATAGTTGACTTCTCTCTTTATATGGTGTCCAAATGATTTGAAAAATGCTTTAATCATAAAAAAATTAAGTTCAGGGAAAAAATTGTCTCTGTCTTTTGTTAATTTTCAGTCCAAACTCCTGATAACGAAGGGACACGGGATGGATAATGTAAAATATATCCAAAACTGGGAAGTAAAAATCCAAATGTCATGGTATTCCTTTAATATGCAGTCACATGCAGTTTAGTATGTTTATTAACCCCTTAATTCATTCACCTGGCTAATGTTATACTCACAGTTTGAAACAACAATTCACTTCAATCACTCAACTTCTTGTCACTTCACATCACGTTACTATCATACATCGCATATTGTTTTACCCTCTTTGTCTCCTCCTCCACCTCTTCTCCTCTCTCTGACTCTTCTTTTCTCTCTTCAGGCAGTATTAAAGGTCGCCGCTCCTCTTACTTGCTGGCCATCACCACCGAAAGATCTAAGTCCTGTGACGAGGGCCTCAACACCTTCAGGGAAGAAGGCCGCGTCTTCTCGTAAGTACTCAGGACACTTTAAAAGCTGTCTTCTTAGCTAAAATAAGTCTATATAGTCCCATAAATAGGTTTGTCTTGGACCAGTAGCCTCTACAGGATGCCCCCCAGAACAGACAGACCTCGTTTAACGGGGGCTTTAATGACACAGGGCCGTGGATAGACACTTCAAGCTTCAAGATATTTATTGTCATATGCAAAACAATTACACTGAAGCTGTCGTTGGCAGTGAACTTCTTAGACCTCAGGCTCCCTCCAACAATGCTCATTGAATATGTTTAAAAAGAAAATCTATCTATCTAAAAAAGTAAACTATGTTTTTATTGATCATCTATGATATGTACTATTTAGTTATTCTGATTTAACTTAAAAAAAAAACTGCATAGGGAGTCTACACAGACCCTGTCTACTCAGACCCTGTCTAACATAGACCCCGTCTACACAGACCCTGTCTAACATAGACCCTGTCTAACATAGACCCCGTCTACACAGACCCTGTCTAACACAGACCCCGTCTACACAGACCCTGTCTAACACAGACCCTGTCTAACATAGACCCTGTCTACACAGACCCTGTCTACACAGACCCTGTATAACATAGACCCTGTATAACATAGACCCTGTCTAACATAGACCCTGTCTAACATAGACCCCGTCTACACAGTCCCTGTCTACACAGAACCTGTCTAACATAGACCCTGTCTACACAGACCCTGTCTACACAGACCCTGTCTAACATAGACCCCGTCTACACAGACCCTGTCTAACATAGACCCTGTCTACACAGACCCTGTCTAACATAGTCCCCATCTACACAGACCCTGTCTAACATAGACCCTGTCTAACATAGACCCCATCTACACAGACCCTGTCTAACATAGACCCTGTCTAACATAGACCCTGTCTACACAGACCCTGTCTAACATAGACCCCATCTACACAGACCCTGTCTAACATAGACCCTGTCTACATAGACCCCGTCTACACAGACCCTGTCTAACATAGACCCAGTCTACACAGACCCCGTCTACACAGACCCCATCTACACAGACCCTGTCTAACATAGACCCTGTCTAACATAGACCCTGTCTACACAGACCCTGTCTAACATAGACCCTGTCTAACATAGACCATGTCTAACACAGACCCCGTCTAACATAGACCCCATCTACACAGACCCTGTCTAACATAGACCCTGTCTAACATAGACCCTGTCTACACAGACCCTGTCTAACATAGACCCCATCTACACAGACCCTGTCTAACATAGACCCTGTCTAACAGAGACCCCATCTACACAGACCCTGTCTAACATAGATCCCGTCTAACATAGACCCCGTCTAACCTAGACCCCATCTACACAGACCCTGTCTAACATAGACCCTGTCTAACATAGACCCTGTCTACACAGACCCTGTCTAACATAGACCCCATCTACACAGACCCTGTCTAACATAGACCCCATCTACACAGACCCTGTCTAACATAGACCCCATCTACACAGACCCTGTCTAACATAGACCCTGTCTAACATAGACCCCATCTACACAGACCCTGTCTAACATAGACCCCATCTACACAGACCCTGTCTAACATAGACCCTGTCTAACATAGACCCCATCTACACAGACCCTGTCTAACATAGACCCCGTCTACACAGACCCTGTCTAACATAGACCCCGTCTGCACAGACCCTGTCTAACATAGACCCCGTCTACACAGACCCTGTCTGACATAGACCCTGTCTAACATAGACCCCGTCTACACAGACCCTGTCTAACACAGACCCTGTCTAACATAGACCCTGTCTACACAGACTCTGTCTAACATAGACCCCGTCTACACAGACCCTGTCTAACATAGACCCCATCTACACAGACCCTGTCTAACATAGACCCTGTCTAACATAGACCCTGTCTACACAGACCCCGACTACATAGACCCTGTCTAACATAGACCCTGTCTAACATAGACCACGTCTACACAGACCCTGTCTAACACAGACCATGTCTAACACAGACCCTGTCTACACAGACCCTGTTGACACAGATTCTATTTAGACTATCTAAAAGTGCTCTTTTTTAACTTTTTACTTTCTGTTCTACAGCAAACTACCAAAAAGGGTCAAGAGCTTTTTCACTGATGCGGTGAGTGTTGACACACAGTTGTAATCATTAGACTTGACTATACACCAAGAAAACGTCTTGTCTAGTGTGCAACCCATAATACCCCTAAATTGTGTTTTAGTCTCTGGAGAGCCTGCGAGCCCAGGAAGAAGCCCGGTCCAAACGCCACTCTACTTCTGAACTGGGAACCATCACCTTTAATGATGTTCGCAAGGAGGGCTGGCTGCACTACAAACAGATCCTCACAGAGAAGGGAAAGGTGCGACACACTGCTTGTACGCTTGTTGACCCTTCCCTAAAGCCCACCCTCCTTACTAAGTTACTGTTACTGTAGCTGTCAAGCTTTCCATTTTACTAAAGCACGTATGCACTTTACAATCACAACAGTGAGAGGTTTACCACTTAAAAATTGTAGTAGTTTTTGTACACGTAGTAGTCTGTCTGCCTAATGCTTTTATTGTCCTAGGTAAAAACAGCATCCTCTCTAGTTGGTTATCCATTTACAAGAAAAAAGCAGCAACAAAGTTCTTGTTCTTGGTAGAGCCAGTTAGCCATCCATTGTTAGAGTAAGGTTAATTTGTCTTGCACCTTTCAACAACAACAAGGCAACTTAAGATAAAAATAAAAATACTAAAAAGATTTAAGGTATTTTAAAAGCGTTGATTATAGCCTACTGTATCTTTCATAAATTAAAATCACAGTGATTTATGAGTATTCAGGATCATTTTCAGCAGAAAAAAACTAAAATATCAGCCAAAGAATGTAAGCAGAACGAAGAACAAGCATCTGCACTGTCTGAAATAAGTCTGACATTACATATTATAAGAAAAAAATAATTTAGTTATTTATTTCTGACATAAAAGCTTTGAGGATAAAAACAAACTAACCTGGCATAACCAGACTCATTCGCAAATGTGTAATATTTTGGAACCTCTCATTCATTTTCAATTTTAAAGGGGCGTTATCAACGTTGCAGACCAAAATGCCTCTGGACGCAATTGAAAAGACCTCCAACCAGTCAGAGCAACGAAACGACTAACTGTGTGATGCATGCAAGTTGTGGCGGTGCTTGGTCCATTTTGAAGCAAGAAAAAAAATGAGGGCTGTGTCACAAACTTTCTGGAATTACAGCTAAACAGTACACTAAAATGTGTTTCTGAAAACATTTTAGGCGAGAAATATGCAATGCAGGAACAGAATCTTTATTCATTTTTGATCAGTGCCACCTAGTTTGATAGTTTGATCTGCGTTTCTCGAGCCTGGTGCATTGCACTGGACGGAAAATGGCAGTTACCTCCAGTAACTACGTTCAGCATGTCGCTCCTTTTGTCAGTCATCATCTTAAACCCGCTCATTTCTGCTGGATGTCCGTCCCCTTCCTCTTTCTTTGTGTTGGCGTTCTAATCTCCGGTGGATTTCTGAGGACTATGGTTAACTGCTCCTCAGATCTCTGCAGGGTAAATCCAGACAGCTAGCTAGACTATCTGTCCAATCTGAGTTTTCTGTTGCACGACTAACCGTACGTACACACCGCCGCCGACTTGAGCTTCAAAGTTACAGGAAGTCATTCATTTTCAATGGAAGCCGGCCTCTCTCAGCTGCAAGAAGCAGCAAATCTGTCGGCATCGCGTTTTGGGCATGCTGAGCGACCAGAGCGTCAATCAGAAAGTTGAAGTTTGGTCAACTTTTATGGTAATGAGCTATGACACGGTTCAGCGGCAAACGACCAGCAACCAATCGGAATATAGACATCCTTCCCGCTGGCTGATTCCAGAGAAACATACAATGTAAACTTTCATTCCTATCAAAACATTAGTTCTGAGAAAATAGAGGAAAAGCTCATCATCGCTGTTGCTGGGTTCCCTCTAATTTATGATATGACTTTGTTTGCCTATAGGGAACGGGGTGCAGCTGACAACACTGTGAGGGGTGTTAGTAAAGTAAAATTAAGATTGAACATGATCAAACATAGAATTCTGCCACGTCAGAGCAGCCAAAGCATCAAAAGGTTCCCCGTACTTTTTGACAAGCATCCTTGACAGGGCGGCCAGAGCTTCTTTTGCAGGTCAAGTCGTCGGCGGTGTGTACGTACAGTAAAACAACTTTTGAACATACACGTTCCACCAAAACAAGTTCCTTCCCAAGACTATTTTGCAGAAGAACCGTGGCTCCGTTCGGCACCCAAGATGATTGTGATTGGTTTAAAGAAATGCCAATAAACCAGAGCACGTTTTTCTCCCATCCCAGAATACTATGTGGACTAGCCAGACCCTCCTCCGCAGCGATGTAGAGGAAGGTCTGGCAATGTAGGTAACCCTCAACTCTGATAGTAATATCTAGGAATGTGTCACAGTAGTAAGCTAGCTCACTACATTTCATTGCCTCAGTACATGTACTCAATGCAATAACAATAAAGTTCAATTTAATATAATCAAAGAGTAAGCAGTTAGTCTGTGCTAGGGCTGCACAGAATATCGTTTTTTTATCATCATCGCGTTATCAACTAAACACATTGCGAAAGTCTACAGTATATCGCAAAATGCAGTTAGGGATTTTTTGTGTTGAAAGAAAATATCAGTAGAAACTGCACTTTAAAATGTAACTCATTCTTCTTAGTGGTGCTATTTATATTTAAATCAACAATAATAACAATTAAAAAATAAAAGAAGGTGAGAAATTATTTTCTTTCGTTTGTTTTAAATACAACAAGCAATTTGTTGTATTTTAGAAGAATACTGAAAGTGGCAGAACTGAGTATAATATGCATTTATTTATCGCAAGTAATATCGTTATCGCCATATTCAACAACGTTATTGCATATTTTCCTCATATTGTGCAGCCCTAGTCTGTGCAACATGTAACATGTAGCCAGGCGTGAAAAAGTTAGCTGCTCATGCCACAGCAAGTTACTTCACTTATTTCAGATACACAGTACAGTGCTTTGGCATGTGGAGAACGTTAACAGGCCTGTCATGGCTAGTTACGGTTGCTAAGCTACAATGGGACAATTCATCTTCATTTATTTAAGGTTGTGTTTTTTTTTCTATATTTCGTCATTGTAGAAAGTCGGCGGTGGCATGCGACCATGGAAGCGCGTCTTCTCCGTGCTCCGTTCCCATTCGCTCTTCCTCTACAAGGACAAGCGAGAGGCCGTCCTTCACGGGGCGGGGGCGGGGCCCAGTCAGGACGAACATCCTCCAATCAGCATCCACGGCTGCCTGATCGACATCGCCTACAGTGAAACCAAGCGTAAGCACACCCTGCGGCTGACCACGCAGAACTTCTGTGAGTACCTGCTGCAGGCCGAGGACAGGGACGACATGCTGGCCTGGATCCGGGTCATCAGGGAGAACAGCAAGACCGACAACGAGGTTAGAGCTTCATACCCACTTCATCTTAAGGAATTTTACACAAATGTTCAACGCTAAGGTTTTTCTTCACTTCTGCTTGCACAAAGTCAACTTTTACTGGCTCATAAACTATTTTTTTATTATTAGTGGTAGGGCTGGGCAATAATTCAATATGATAATCTGTCAACTTTCAATGGAATTATATGGTAATGAAATCATATATTGAGATATTGTGATATGCAATTACGTTGTCTAAATTGATAACAAGCACATACTAACTCAATTTTCTCAGAAAATCTGTTGTGAAACATTTTGAGGGAATATCATTTGAAGAATTGTACATTTGTTTTAACACTATTTTTGTGCATGCATGTAAACATGTCAGTATATAGCTGGAAAAAAAAAAATGTTCTCTCTATAATTTCACTTGAAACTGTTTACCACATTATTGATGATTATTTATCTAAAATCTCATTGTAAAAAATGTTGTGAAAGCACCAACTGTCAACCCTACAATATCGTCGCAATGTCAATATATTTGGCCAAAAATATCATGGTATCGGTGCGCCTGGGTAGCTCACCTGGTAGAGCATGCACCCCATGTACAGAGGCTCAGTCCTTGTCGCAGTGGCCATGGGTTCAATTCAGAACTGCGGCCCTTTGCTGCATGTCATTCTCTCTCTCCCCTTTCATGCCTAAAATGCCAAAAACATAATCTTAAAAACAAAAGAATATCATGATATCTGATTTTCTCGCCCAGCCCTAATTAGTGGTTATCAAATAATGACAAAGACTCAAGTAAATTGTTTTATTTGAGATGCAAGATGCTTCTTGCTTTTATCACGGCACTCCAGCATTTGTTTTCTGCATTAAAAAATTATCCACTTTTATCGGCCTCGGACTCGGAACATGCAACAAATTTTTGCAAAACGTATTTGTTTCATCGACATCCTCTACTGCCACCCAAACAAAACTCCTTCTTCCAGGACACTTGAAACTCTCTTTTGCTGTAGCTCGTACGCAGCCATCATCATCATCATCTTCTTCTTCTTCAAGACAGCCGCCAGTCACGCGTCACTAGCGCCAACTTGATTCTTGATTGGAGAACGGCACATTCAAATCAAATCATTCAACAAGCATTCTCCAACGTGGGCAAGGGGAGGGGGGCAAGAGAAGGATAACATAATTTATGATATGATGAAGATCGGGGAAAAAAATGACCCAACGGGCAAGTGGGTTGTTACACTGCCCGACGTTAGGGCTGTGCAATTAATCGAAATTTAATCGTGATTATGATTTCGGCTCCCAATGATCACAAAAACAGAATAATTGAGAAAAACAATTATTTAGCTCATTACGTTTTGCAAGTAAACTCTTATTTTCTCTTGTGTTCCGAATGAAAAAATAAAGTTTAAATAGGAAAAGTATTGTTTTAGTATGTTTTTTTTTTTTTTTGATTTATTTAAGTTTTTCCACTGTTTTTTAAGTTCAATAATTGCAACATCTTTCCAGAAGTCAACGAGTAATCGTGTTAAATTATCGTGATGTCAGTATTGACCAAAATAATCTTGATTATATTTTTTTCCATAATCGAGCAGCCCTACCGAACGTGGCCTTTTACTGGCCATGGGGCAACCCTTATTGTTGAACCCTTACACACAAACTGAACTAATTTGTAACCTCCATTTGTTCTAGGAGATTGGTTTCTCAGGACAAGCTCTCATCAACAAGAAGCTGAATGACTACAGAAAACACAGGTCAGCACGGCCGATTATATTTAGCAAAAAGCCTTTGCTTGATCACAACTGTCCCTTATCTTTTGGGTGATTAGGAGTCACTATAACTCTGGGCTGTAAGACGGCCTGTAACAATTATTACATAATTGTCTGATTGTCAATTTTTTTACGTAATCTTTGTTTAACCACAGTGAATTGCTAATATTAGCTTAGTTCTCAAGGCGTATGACTGGTGATTTTGTTTAGATATGCCAAATTGTAATTATATAAGTGATTATAGGTCGGACTATATATTTTTATTATTATTTCAATTATTAGTGTTGGCACTTGACCCTAAACACGTTCATAGCAACAAAAATGACGATAGGGAGATACAGTTAGAAACGATTTTTGATCATAAAGAGGCGTGGTTTACTTCAGAGGCTGTGTACCTGTGTTATTACATTATTTGGGTCACATAGCAGCGACATAACCAAAAGATGTATCCTGGAATTCATTCACTACTTTAATTTTAAAAAAGTAATAAAAAAGAATTTATAAATTTGACTGAAAGAGACAATTGCATTGTTAATTGCAATTATTTCTGAGACATTTAATTGAACAGCAACATTTTGAATTGTCACAGCTCTAGCCATAAGCCTGTCAGAAACAATCAGTTTGAAACCAAAATCCAAGAATAAAAGGGCATCCATGTTATTTTATCTTTTTTTACACACAAAACTGAGGTCATCATAAGATTAATATAAAGGTATTAAGATCTGAATGTCCCTCTTATTTACTGAAATCTTTACTAAGCCTCATCTTCAAAAAAATAACTCCTGGTCACAACCTATTTTATTTTTTAACGGTCTTTATTTCTGTCACTTGGTTCAGTCTGACGGGTGGTAAGCCAGACTCGTCTCCCAGAGCCCATCGTATGATGCCTCCCTTCCTCCTGGCTAAGACTGACAACACCTCAGTGAACCGAGCCTCCAGAACTGGTTGGTACAAACACAATGATAACAGCTTGCTCGGCTCATTAGCCATGCTAGCAGCGTGGCTCTAAGGATGGCGTATTATTACCATTAATTTACCAGGTGCAAAGGGAAAATGAGGAAATTCTAGGGCACTATAATTAAACTATAGCTTCTGCCTGATGAACAGTGAATAATGCCTCAAAAATGCAGTTGATAGACAATAAAAATATGTCTAAATAAAGCATAGGGTTTGATAAGTGAACTTGCACCTACAGTATACTGTATATGAAAAGGGGGATGTTCTTGTTAGCACACATAAACTCTGTTTTAGTCTGTGCATAGTTTGAGGATACCCAGAGTTTACATTCGGTGTCACTATGAAATCACATTTGTCAGATAGTTTGTTATACATGGCATTTTGAACAGTTCATTCAGTAAATCTTGATATGAAAATATAGTCATTAGAGGATGGATATAAATGTGTTTATTATTATTGTAGTTATTATTACTGTAGTCCCACCTTGGGATCAGAATGTCCACTGTGCTTTGTACACAAGGCACACTTTCATTTATATAGTTCAGCAAATCCAAGATTTAAGTGCCCTATAGAGCTGCTGGTGTCACTGTAGGCATTGTTAGAAAATTTGACTTTTTTTTATGTGGATATATACTATACTATATATATATATATATATACTGTGTGTGTTGTGTGTGCGTGCGCATGCAGATGACAACAAGGCGCTGTGGGGCATCAACATCATGAAGAAGGCCAAGAAGACAGGCAGTCCGAAGGCTTTCGGTGTGCGCCTGGAGGACTGTCAGCCTGCTGTCAACCATAAAGTAAGCTTTCAGTGTTTATGATGTCAAAACTACACCAACAACGTGATTCATGGCTTAAAAATAACGTATGTAATATGTAGACAAAATTATAACACTGCCTACAAAGTTGATACTTAAGGCTGCGTTCAGACAGCCTGCATCGGCCGTCTGACGGTCCAGCAGAAAAGCAGGTCTTTCCATTCATTTTGAATGGGGGTAGAGTGTTTAGGCTGCGGGACACACACACACACACAAACAAAATCGCAGCGAGCCTGCGCTGAAAAGTTGAGACCGAGTCAGCTTTTGGAGAAACGCAACCCCACGTCACGCTGCGCTGGCCATCATGTAACCAGAGATCAGACTTGTTGGTGTGGTTTGAGCTCTGGTTAGAGGCAGTGTGAGAGTCCTGTACAGGAAACCGATAACATCACTGCCTCTATAGCTGCCACAATAAAGATTGAAAACACTATGAGGTTAAAAAAAACGCACTGAACGGCCCGGGAGTTTGTGTAATAGTTGAATGTTTCCTGCAACAACAAAGCACTCGCTATGTCTCGCTCGTCTTGGTAAGTTTAAGAACACGACAGGACGTCACACAAATGGGCCGTTTCATTGACACTCCTCCCACCGCACAACCCTGCGGAAAAACACCAGATTGCTTCTTTTGGTCTGAATGCACCGTAATATTTCAGAAATATTGAATGATCAACTTAAAGGGACTATTCGTCACCTTTTTATGTGATGTCCAATCAGTCAAGTGTAGCAATAAATTCCCCAGTCTGTGCTATATTGACTGAGAAAGCTGAGTTCACCTACATGCGGAGCCGTGCCGGCAGTGCCTACACGTACCAGGATGCAATGCCCACGAGCAGTGTTTGGAATAACGCCGTTTAAAAGAACGGCGTTAGGTAACGACGTTATTTTTTCAGTAACGGGGTAATCTAACTAATTACTTTTCCCGTCGTTACAACGCCGTTAACGTTACTGGACGTTAAATGCGGTGCGTTACTATGCATTGATTGAATAAACTGTGTAATCCGAATGCACCCCTGGCTCACAGCTAGTGAGGAGGTGGTTAATAACGAGGTAAGCGATTATGATTGGCTAAGGCAGAGTCATGTTTCATGGTAGCCAATCAGAGCCAGTGTTTTTACACACACACACACACACACACACACACACACACACACACACACACACACAGGTAAACAGGGATTCGATGAAGCAGCAGAGATGGCGAGTCAGGAGCAATCCGAGAAAAAGTTGGCATTTTCAAGGTGGAGATATAAGCACTACTTCAAATTAATTGTGGTCAAAGGCAAGAACGTGCATGTAATGTGTACATTATGTCCAAGAGTGAAGACTTTGTCGACATCCGTTGTAAGCAACTCTAATTTAATGAAGCATCTCACAATGACACGCGTATCTACAAAGCTAGTGGCCAAAAACACCGATACCTCCACCACAGATGATCGCTCGCCATCCACTAGCAAAGAAGGACTCGGAGCAAAGTCCTCCAAGCAGCAAAAGCTAGATCTTTCTCCTCACAACAAAAACCTATGACACAGGCTGAAGTCAACCGTATGATAGGCAGGTATGTTGTTAAAAGTATATGTGTCATATAAGTTTATATGGTGTGACCGTTAACTATTTACTTTTCTTACAAAGATAATACTTGAAGTGCAGGATAAACCTCTTGCTGTCTATCGACGTGCAATAAATATCGAAAGTTATATACAAACACCTGTCTGTTCTACTCATTTCAACTGACTTGTGAAAACTGCTAAAAAAAATCCCAATTCATTGACATATAGCAATTTTTTTTTTTTTTACAGTAACAAATAGTTACTTTCCCTGGTAACGAGTTACTTTTATTATAGAGTAATTCAGTTACTAACTCAGTTACTTTTTGGAATAAGTAGTGAGTAACTATAACTAATTACTTTTTTAAAGTAACGTTCCCAACACTGCCCACGAGCCACTGACGCCCAACCAAAATATAATATACCTGAGTTTTGCCTATATACTTATATAATGAAATTGAAATACGGACCGGCATGAACCAAGACGGCAACAACTCTATTATTTTTCATATTATCAGCGGCAGCACATTACAGCTTCACTACTTTTGTGTTTACCTTTTACAATAAATGCCCAACTTAAATTCACTCATAATTTTGCTAATCGGCCACTCAACAAAATAGCTTACATCATGAAAAGTATCACTTTTCATGATGTTAAGCTAAAATATAAATTATAATTTTTCTGCCTCTGAAGGGGCGCATGCCAGAGAAGAAAAGTTTGAGCACTGCATAGTACGTTTTCTGAACATAACTTACTAAAACTAATTACTGGAATTGTGAATTAAATGCTTGACAAATTAAAGATTCTCCATCAAATTGACAATAAAATCATGTAAATCAGAAATGGCCTTAAAGCTGACAATAAGCAGCGGACCGCGAGGCACCGAATGGTGGGCGCTTTTACAGATGACGGATCTTACATAACTTATTTATTGACAGATTATTATATTATTATAGACAGAATACCAGCTGATCTGAGTGGGTGGATGATCTTTAATATAATATCTACATTGCCCATTATCAGCAACCATTCATCCAATGTCCCAAAGGCACATTCTGTTTACTAATCTGATATCATTTTAAAAGGCTAACTGAGAAAACATTGGAGAACCTATTTGCCATTATGTAAGTACATAATGTAATCTGAAAATTGCTGCCCTGGTTAAAAAAACAATGCAACTGATCTCAGCTGGTATTCTGTCTATAATGGAGTGGAATGGAAATTTCTAATTTTGACCGGTAGTATATATATATATATATAGTGTATATTGGAAACAGTTACCAATACTGCCTATATGTTAGTTATAAAAAAGATAACCAACTTTTTATTAAAGGTGCAGTAGGTAAGACTTATAAAACTAATTTTCTGTTATATTTGCTGAAACTGACCCTATGTTCCAGTAGAACTACATTAGGCAGGTCATTTAAAAAAATCCGGCTCCTCTGGAACCACCTACAGTCTGTAGTGAGATTTTCAAAAATCCACCGCCAGATGTACCAATCAGGGCCAGGGGGGGTGTCTAACTGCGTGTCAATCACTGCTCATGCACACGCATTCATTCTCCCTTGTGGGGGGAGGGGCTTAGGAGACCGTTTTGGGCTTTAGCGGAAAGGAGGGAGGGACTGAGAAGTTGTTGATGTTCAAATTTTTTGGCTAAGTCCTGGATCTTCATAATCCTACCTACAGCACCTTTAATAGCAAGAAAGAATTTCTAGCAGCTGACCAGCCTCTAACATCTCACAGTACAGTTTATATTATCATATCACCCAATCCTCGGATGAATTAATAATATTTATGTAACTACACAACTGAGATGAACAGCTGCACCAGCCATTATTGAATGAAATGTAGCTGGTGATCTAAATTCTAGAATGACGTCACATGCCTAAAGAGCCCTTCAGCCAATCTGCAACGAGAATCATCATCTCCCTGCTTTAATCAGAATCAGGTTACACTTAGGTGACACTAAGCATTATAAATATACTGTATGAGAAATGTTAACAAAAGCAGAACAGAGTTAATTACAATAATTGTTAGGGCTGGGTTTTAAAAAATCTTTTTTTTCAATTTAAATCGATTTTCATTTCAATGATTCAAAATCAATTCATAAAATCCATTGGTGCCAACTATGTAATGCTAGCTTGTAGGGAAGGAGGTTAAGTAACGCTCCAAAGTTAGGCTACATTTTGGCGACATGAAAAACTGGCATGGCCAAAGGGGTCCTTCTGTCACCTCCAGATATCTGAATGAAATGTCACTCAATACTCGCTGGCTGTAGAGTCTGTAGAGCTAAACTTTACCGTGTGTTTGTGTTAAATAAAAAAGTACATTAATGTAACTGCTTTGGCATCAGTTCTTAATGTAAACATTGATACTTTTAGGAATGCAGCAGGTTAGAGGGAACCTTGTAGAATTGTAGAATCTCTTTCATATCCAAGCTAAATTGGTATTGTAACTGAAATGTTCCTAATCTAATTGATATCGAATTCAAAAATAAAATCGAATTGGGAATACAAACAATTCGGGACCTTGTGAATTGGAATCGAATCTATGCGGAAAATCCTTGACAATACTCGGCCTTGCAGTTGTACTGATGTCAACATTTTGGTAGAATAACGGGGGAATACTGCCTGAATGAAATCATTACTTCATAAGCACTGGCTGCATGTCTCTGTGTTTCCAAACACACACACAAACACGGCTTGAAGTAATTTACTACTCTATCTTTGCCACTCTTTCTCATTTTCCTTCCTTCCAAACACCACCCATGTTGTTGCTTCATTCCTTCATTCTTATTCATCCTAACCCTTCTTTCATCTCCCTCCTGTTTTTCATAAATTTCCTCTGATTTGTTTTCTCCGTGCCTCCCTCTGTCCCTCCATCTCTTCAGTTTGTCCCTCTGATTGTGGAGATGTGCTGCGGTGTGGTGGAGGAGACGGGTCTGGATTACACCGGTATCTACCGCGTGCCGGGGAACAACGCCATGGTGTCCAACCTGCAGGAGCATCTCAACAAGGGCATGGACATCAACACCGCTGAGGAGGTGTGCACGATACACGAAAAAATGCTTACACACTGTAGACATCACACAAAACTAAAAACAAGCGGTCTTTTTAAACCTGTTTTGTAATAAACTTGTTAAATGGAGTCATACTTTTTAATGCTGCACTAGAAATACTAAACCGTTACCCTTTCTGTCTCCACAGAGATGGCAGGACCTAAATGTAATCAGCAGCCTTCTCAAATCGTTCTTCCGAAAACTGCCTGAGCCGCTGTTTACTGATGGTGTGCCCACTCATTTGTTTATTGTCAAGTGTAGCATGAATCATAATAAACGTGTATATGTGAGGGTGCGCCTCACTCTGTTCAATATTATGCCTCGCTCAAAGACACACCAAATTGTTGGAAAAGTAAGACAGAGGACAGCCAATTACTTCATGTCCTGTGATAAGGTCCAGGAGATTTGGACCGGGCTACATGATAAACTATGTCAGACTACAGGCACCCAGGTTCCATTCAGCCCGAGATGGTTTGTTCTGGGAGATGGGTCAATCCTAAAAGGGATGGATCAGCATACAAGAAGCTGGGTCCAGACTAGTTTAATGATAGGGGGATTTGTTCATGATGTGAGTCGGTTGGCAACGATTAACTCTGATTAGCGTTTAGCTACGGTTAGCTCCGTTATAAAGATATGGAGTGGAGGAGACTGCCGCGGGGAGGGGGAACAACCAGACTCTGATAAATGACGTCCGGGGAGCTTTCACAGCAGCGTGGCCGTGGTGTTTCAACGGTTTTATTAGTACAGTTAATCCCACGGCAAGACCACTAGCACTAACGTAACGATAGTCTCTCACGCACACAGCACGCAACTTCACGAGGGGGAGGGGCCGGAGGCAGCTCCTCTCTGTGCGCTGTAAAAAAAAATACACCGTTATATACAGTGGGGCAAAAAAGTATTTAGTCAGCCACCAATTGTGCAAGTTCTCCCACTTAAAAAGATGAGAGAGGCCTGTAATTTTCATCATAGGTACACTTCAACTATGAGAGACAAAATGAGAAAAAAATCCAGAAAATAACATTGTAGGATTTTTTATGAATTAATTAGTAAATTCCTCGGTAAAATAAGTATTTGGTCACCTACAAACAAGCAAGATTTCTGGCTCTCACAGACCTGTAACTTCTTCTTTAACAGGCTCCTCTGTCATCCACTCGTTACCTGTATTAATGGCACCTGTTTGAACTTGTTATCAGTATAAAAGACACACTGTCCACAACCTCAAACAGTCACACTCCAAACTCCACTATGGTCAAGACCAAAGAGCTGTCAAAGGACACCAGAAACAAAATTGTAGACTTGCACCAGACTGGGAAGACTGAATCTGCAATAGGGAAGCAGCTTGGTGTGAAGAAATCAACTGTGGGAGCAATTATTAGGAAATGGAAGACCACTGATAATCTCCCTCGATCTGGGGCTCCACGCAAGATCTCACCCCGTGGGGTCAAAATGATCACAAGAACGGTGAGCAAAAATCCCAGAACCACACGGGGGGATCTAGTGAATGACCGGCAGAGAGCTGGGACCAAAGTAACAAAGGCTACCATCAGTAACACACTACGACGCCAGGGACTCAAATCCTGCAGTGCCAGACGTGTCCCCCTGCTTAAGCGAGTACATGTCCAGGCCCGTCTGAAGTTTTCTAGAGAGCATTTGGATGATCCAGAAGAGGATTGGGAGAATGTCAACTCGTTGTGTTTGGAGGAGAAAGAATGCTGAGTTGCATCCAAAGAACACCATACCTACTGTGAAGCATGGGGGTGGAAAATCATGCTTTGGGGCTGTTTTTCTGCAAAGGGACCAGGATGACTGATCCGTGTAAAGGAAAGAATGAATGGGGCCATTTATCGTGAGATTTTGAGTGAAAACCTCCTTCCATCAGCAAGGGCATTGAAGATGAAACGTGGCTGGGTCTTTTAGCATGACAATGATCCCAAACACACCGCCCAGTCAACGAAGGAGTGGCTTCGTAAGAAGTATTTCAAGGTCCTGGAGTGGCTTAGCCAGTCTCCAGATCTCAACCCCATAGAAAATCTTTGGAGGGAGTTGAAAGTCTGTGATGCCCAGCGACAGCCCCAAAACATCACTGCTCTAGAGGAGATCTGCATGGAGGAATGTGCCAAAATACCAGCAACAGTGTGTGAAAACCTTGTGAAGACTTACAGAAAATGTTTGACCTCTGTCATTGTCAACAAAGGTTATATAACAAAGTATTGAGATGAACTTTTGTTATTGACCAAATACTTATTTTCCACCATAATTTGCAAATAAATTCATTAAAAATCCTACAATGTGATTTTCTGGATTTTTTTCTCATTTTGTCTCTCATAGTTGAAGTGTACCTATGATGAAAATTACAGGCCTCTCTCATCTTTTTAAGTGGGAGAACTTGCACAATTGGTGGCTGATTAAATACTTTTTTGCCCCACTGTATATATATATATATATATATATATATATATATATATTTTTTTTTTTTTTTTTTTTTACCTATTTAACTGTATAGTAAAGTTCAAAGACAGTGTTTAAAAAGTGCAATCCATGTTTACATATGTTTATTACAGTAAATAATAATTAAATAATCTAAATACTACTAAGTGTGGTAAAGCCACATATATGTTTTTATATTTCTGCAATCTGCACTTTAGTTTGTGTGATTTGTTTCTTACTTTCATATGAATGTTTACACCAGGCTTGGTCAGTGCTCAATATACTACTGTGATTGAAGTAGTTAAATAAAAGAGGTCATTCATATAAATTCATGCATCACCTAATTTCATCGTGACATACAGACCTGGCCTCCAGGAAAGAACAGTTTGTTTAATCTATCTAATCTTGTGTTGTTCATACTATACAATTATTTATTGTTTGTCTTTGTTGAATAATACAGAAGACAGAGCTTAAAAAATATTTGCATATTAAATCGCAATCGCAGTATTTGGGGAAAAAATCGCAATTAGATTATTTTCAAAAATCGTTCAGCCCTAATAGAGTAGAATATTAAACTAGGGCTACCACTGGATTATTATCCCAGTTTGAATTAAAAAAACAAACATTGTATAGCCTTTTTATTATATGTTAGTCATACGCCTTCTCTGTCTACAGACAAGTACAACGATTTCATTGATGCCAACCGAATAGAAGATGCAGAGGACAGACTGAAGACCATGAAGAAACTGGTATGTGTCGAAGGACCGCAGAGTATAGAGCAATGGATATGTTTGTCATAGATTTCACTTTCAAATCGAATCAAACTTTTTGTCCTCTTCTTTGCTACATTCATCCATCTTTCTTTATCTAGATCCATGACCTCCCAGATCACTATTATCACACCCTTAAGTTCCTAGTGGGTCACCTCAAGAAGGTGGCAGATCACGCTGAAAAGAACAAGGTAACCTATTTTAATTAGAAGTTAGGTTTTTGTTTGCTTTTTTGGAGAAGAAAATATAATTTATGGAGCCAGACATGAACATAACTTTGAAATGATTTTCAGATGGAGCCGAGAAACCTGGCTCTGGTGTTTGGTCCTACTCTGGTGAGGACGTCCGAGGACAATATGACCGACATGGTCACCCACATGCCTGACCGCTACAAAATAGTGGAGACTCTTCTCCTGCACGTAAGAACCAACAGTTGCTTCCTCCAACGCCAGAAATATGGCACCATTCTTTACTCGTTATGTGTTTTGTCTTTAGATCAGTGATACTGTGTTGTGTTACTTTAACAGCATGACTGGTTCTTCACGAATGGAGAGCTTGATAAAGAAGAGAAGGTATGTCCGACCACAGCAGTAGCTTTGTGCAAAGAGCCAAGAATGTCACGAATACAGGGGATTGTTTTCACTCTGATGTCCTCATTTGTACTTTGCACTTTTATTTTGGGTATGATTGTGTATTTCTGGATGTGTTGTGTGTGTGCGTACGCGTGTGTGTGTGTAGGCCCCAGAGGATAAGCGAGATATGCAGCCTGTGCCAAACATTGACCATCTGCTGTGCAACATCGGCAGGCCGGGCATGCCAGGAGAGGCATCGGGTGAGGATGTGTCATAATCCAATATGTGACATTGTCCTAGAGATACATGTTCACTATGAGAGAATCCAACATATCACATATCACATTAACTGATGGCCAGAACAGTTGCTGGTTGTCCATAATTACGATGAGGGTGCACCATAGTTTTGTACTTGCAAAATGAAAGGAATTGGCACTTTTGTCCTACGGGGCACCCCTTTAGTGACCCCATTTCGCCCTCTCTCTGTGCATAGTGTATATGTATTTTTAAGCAATTATGATCTAAACTAATGATTAATTTTATTTTGATTAATATGCTGATTATTTTCTCAATCAAGCAATATATATACAGTATATATTATATATGGGCTGTCAAAATGAATGCGCTAATAATGAGTTTTTTTTTTTTTTCCTTTTTACCGACACTCATTTTATTTGGGCCGAGTTTTGAGTTTGCCATATTAGGCTTTCAGCATATTTCTTGAGCATACAGTACCTTTGAGGTTATTCTGGAGAATATTCTAGACAGTATTTGTCATTGGTATAATAATAAACATTTGCAGAAAGCAAGCATATTTGTCCGCTCCCATGTTGATAAGAGCATTAAAAACTTAAAAATATCCCTTTTAATGTATATTTAGAACAGATAACAAAAAATATGTGATTAATTTATCAATTTAACTGTGGACAATCATGCAATTAATCAAGATTCAGTATTTTAATCGATTGACAGCCATATATATATATATATATATATATATATATATATATATATATATATATATATATATATATATATGCCTACATAAAGTCAGAATATAGTCACTAGAAATCTCACTATATGCACTTGTATGTTCATATGAAAATTGATGGAAATAGTTGTAGAACTTGAGTGAGAAGTTCAAACACTGCATAGTCTCACCTCTGCACACCTGGCCAATTGCTTCATGAGATGGGCATTATTGTTGGTTCCTGGAAAGTTTTGTAATTTGTCAGACGCAGCTTCCACAAATCGGTTGTTGGAAAGGTGTTGGGGGGAGGGGGTTTCAGATGCTGTTCAATTATCCAAGAAGCACTTTGTTTGATGTATACTGACCCCTTTAGCCCCCAAAAGAAAGCTAGATACCTACAAGAATGCAAAACCTTCCTATCTGGGTCTTCTGTGGTCTGCTTGGGTAGTCCGGTGTAGTTCAGTATGACCTGACTGGAAGCACGATCTTGCTAGTTTGCATTCACCCCTAAGGAACACAGGGAACCGTCTTTAATACAGCTCAGAGAAATAAGCTTTTCATGAAATTGTCCAATCAAAATCTAATGTTTGATTGCTTCCAAATCTAACCTACGCTCTACATTCTATACTCCTAATGCTACCAGTCTTATGGCCTTATTAAATGAAACTCAGCTCAGTGTTTTTTCTTTCCCAGTTGATCTTTGTACTTCTCCAGCTGTTATTTTTCTGCCTGTGTATACTCATGATGTTTCCTACTTTTTCTCTTCTTTTTTTCTGGACCTTTCTGCCCTCTTTTTCTCTAGCTGAGACAGTGGATCAGCCTCTTCGGTAGGACCAGGTTTTCCTGCTTGTGTGTTTGAGTTTGGTGTTTCTATTGCATTTTGGATTCCTTTACCCATTCGTTTTCTTTCTGTCAGTCTTGGTTTCCCACCAATGTATCATCATTCCTCCATCTTGCTAACAGGGCTGTAACTGTTTGTGTACTTGTGCCTAACCGTCACGGTCCGGTGCACATAGCCACACGCAGAATACACTGTTTTTTAAATATATATATATATATATACAGCAAAGCCAAATTTTTGCTGTATGCTGTTTGCAACGTGCTGAGATTAGCTCAACAAACCCTTTGGCGTGCGAGTCAATCACACTATGGTGAGCACAAATGAAACGCCGGAGCTGTGGGTTCCCGGTCAGCTACAACAACCACGGAGAGAGAGAGAGAGAGAGGACGGTGCGTCGCCGTTGCTCCACTCTACATTGAACGTTCTAACGCACATTTGATGGCATCACCCAGATGTGCCAATGCTAATTCATTTCATTTTTTATTTATTAAACAGGAAAAGATTAAAGACAATCGGGCCTGACTCAGTGTAAAACTGATTTTCAGCAGGTTCCTGCTCTGCAGAACATAAACACCATATACACAACAAAAACTCCTAGACAAAAACAGTAACAAACACACAGAACAGGAGAATGAGCAACAGGGCAAAGCCATAAAGCTGACTTAATGGTCGCAGGTAAACCTCTCCATTAAATAGCGAGCAAATGTTAATTTAAATGATGTTATTGACGTTAGAGTTCTGATGTGCTGTGGAATGTCATTCCAGACTTTAGTGAGCACATAGAAAAAAGATCTCTGTCCATAACAGTTTCTAAAAGCCGGTAAAGGCAAAAGTCCATTTGTTGCAGATCTCGTAATACGCTCGGACCTTGAACTAGGTTTTGGAACCAACGTAGACAGAGCAGCTACTGTGTGACCATTTAAAATTTGATAATACAGTTTTATCCCAAGGCTTAATTTATAATTCTCAAATGTCAAGGCATTACACAAAGATAGTGCAGTACAGTGGTGAGTCCATCCAGGAAGCCTAACATGTAGCTTATAGGCTTTGTTATAGAGTCTTATTACTGGTTCAAGAATCTCATTTGTTGTAAGTAACCAAACAGGTAAACAATATGACAAAGTGGACATAATGATGGCATGAAGATAAGTCTTTGAAACAGAGAGCAGCATAGCATAAGCATAAGAGATGCTTTTTAGTTGTTTTACAGCCTATTGTTTGGACAGTGTTATACAAACATGTTTGAAATGTTCTATGTTTCTATAATGAAAATACTATACCGTGACTCCTAAACTCGGGTATGAACTGAACCGTGACTTTTAGAGTACTGTTACACCCCTATTTGCTGATATTACAAGTGAACTCTAGCCATTTTTGCTACTTAAAGTAAAAGCAGAGAAAACTGCAGTTGTGTTATTGATTTAAAAGATGAATTCTCAAATAATGGCTAGAGTTCTCCTGAGAGATTGCACTACTGGCAGTGTGTGCTGTCATTATGCAGATATCACACCTTTGCACCACTCCTAACACTATTACCACCACTTGTCCAGTGATGACATGGTTCTATCCACATCTTTCTTTTCTTATAGATTCCACCACCAGCGATTCACTTAAGACAAAGGTAAGCAAGAAATCACTTACTTTTACTTTCATTCTGCGGTTAGGATCATGGATTCTTGAATATGAAGTATGGAGTGACCACTATTTTACTGGAATTTGAACTTTTCAGCTTTCTTCGCTCTCCAAGAAGGACCTGAATGCCAGGGACTTCCTGCCCAAGTCCATCATCTCTGCTGTGACCCGCAAACGTAAAAAATGCCTCAGTACCGACCTGCAGGGCGGCAGCGCTGACGAGGACTCCGAGCATGAGCCAGTCAAAACCAGCAACTACGGGGGAGGAGGGGAAGGGGAGGAGGAAGAGGATAGAAGAGAGGAAGAGGCAGTCAAGGGAGAACATACCATTCCTAAAAAAGAAAAAAGGGATGTAAAGGAAACTGGGGTGAAAGCTAGAGAGACCACAGAGGAGAAAGATGTATTGTCTGGAGAGGAAGAGGCTGAAAAGGACATGGGAAACGTAACAGACAACGGTGCAAAGAAATTTGAGAAGTGCAATAGGCGGAGAACAACCTTGCAGAGAAACGCACTGCAACTTTGTCCAAACAGTTTCCTCTGCTCAGACCATCAGACCCATGCCACATACCCGAGACCCCCAACAGTGTCTAATCCTCCTTCCCATTTGAGGCCTCACAATCAGGCCAGAGGACACCCCACAGTCCCTTTCTGGATCTACCCCACCAGGCTTCCAAACCTTTACCATCAGCCAGACTGGAACCAGTCGGTGCCAGTCCGCTACAGGAAGACAAGAGGTGGGAGGACAAGGGCTGTTTCCATGAATCTAGACCTTGAGCTATGCAGGAGTGAGGACAAAATCCGAGGATGTAGAGCAGAGAGATTGGAGGTGATCAGAGTCATTGAGGGTGCACCAGGTCAGCATGGCTGTGTTGGGGTTCCTCAGGGATCAATTGTGGGTCCTGGGTCAATTGAGCAAAAAGATCCCCCCCCTCATCTTGTCCAGGAGTCTCCCCCACTCTCCTCCTCTTCCTCGGGATGGATAGATCAAAGCTCCCTGGGATCTCAGGCTGTGGTCCTGAGGAGATCGGCCCTGGGCCCACGGGACAAGACCAGAGCGTGGCGTCGTCACACGGTGGTTGTTTAACCTGACTGTCTCATCTACTAATGCAGTACCAAGTACTTGCCCTTTACTCACAAACACTGGATCACCTGCTTCTAAAGCCAAGTGTCCGTCATATTGCTCAATACTCTTTCTTCAATACTTTGGCACGGAATTTGGAGACAAGATCCCATGGTAAAGGAATTATTTGCCATTGTGTGCAGCTGTAGAGTTTCATTCCAAAATGATATAACGTACATTTGATGATTAAAAAAAAAGCTTACTCAGAAATTAATATAGAAATTATACTATTCAACTACTTTTGAAGCTATTTATTTTTAACCCTTTACTTATCATCTTTAATCCTTTACTTACTTACCAAACACACACACACTGAACATGGCAAATTGAGATCCTGCTATTTCCAGGAAATTCTCAGCAAAATCTGATCACGTTTCTCAGGTAAAACACCTGTGGGATCCTGTGATCTACGCTTCCACACACCTGTTGTAGATACAGTTGGACCTTGAACTGCCGATATTATGGCACAGTCACACCAGAAAGTGGCGCGGTGAAGTTAAGCCGTGAGTGCTTGTGAAATAAGTGGTGCTATAAGCTTGGTGACATAGTGTGTACTGGCCAGGGTAGCTGGCAAGCTAACAAGCTAACATGCAACCCAGCCGGGAAGACGCTGATGTTAGTCAGTCACAATAGATCTCTGAGCTAGGTAGCATGCTAATTGACAGTTGACAAGACAATAAGTTTACACAGTATGTGGAGCATTTTACTCCTGAATCAAAGTGGAGTGCCACACAGCTAATCAACTACAGTAGCTTCCACTGTTCTGGACTTCAAAAAGCAAGTATTAAAGTTTCAGTTTATTTCACCCCAACAAGCGAATGCACTAATCACGACAATTACAATTTCCATTAAAATTAACTGATTTCGCGGCAGAATTTTGCCATTTTAAATGCTGATATGATCAGGCCTTGACAGCAATATAACTGGATACACTTTTCACCTGGAAGGGTTTCATCCAATAACCTTTCATCCTAATATGACAATTCACTGTGTGTATTCAGCTTAGTGGCAAAATATGCTTTTAGATTAAGAGAACAAAGCAGAGTGCAAAATATGTAAATGAAAACGATACCGTATTCTACCATGCAAACCTCAATATCAGAAAAGAGAAGTAGGGTCAATTTCAGGCTTTGAATGCAGAAGATGATCCTAACTAAACAGTGCTCCCGTTCCTTAAACAACCAAAACAACATGCTGAAATGGCTAAAAAGTTATGGCAAGAAATCCTGGGCTTTTATAACAACAACAAAAACTTTCAACCTAACAAACAACATTTAACCATGTGATTATAGCATCTTTTTAAAAGATTCTGATGAAGTTGTTTGTTGAAAATTGGTGTAGTCAATGTGCTAGTCTTGAAACAATTACTAGGTGGTGCCAAAGTAAGGACTTTCTAAATCCTACACATTGCGTGCGTTCCATTTGTGCTCAGAATTTGGAATTTCCGAGTTCCAAGTCAGGAATTTCAAATTCGTCTCTGAAAGTCACACAGTAACCCGAGCAAAGCCGACCACAAAATCCAACATGGTGAAACAGTAGTAGTAGTGAACAGTAGTGGAAGCTATAGTAATCAGGACTTTACGTTCACTTTTTTTTATCACTTTGGCTAGTAGATTTTTAAGTTACCAGCCAATCAGATTTTCCGCTACCCAAATGTTTGTTTCTTCCTAACTAACTATACTTTTATTTCAGCTCCTTTGGTTTGTTTCGCGCTGTTCAGTTCGTCTTCTTAATTTCAGCGTAGCTCGTAATCGATACCACGCGTTAGCCACCTAGCCAATGGTTGTATAACACTTTACAACATAGCGTTCATGGGAAATGTAGGATTAGTACTACAAGCAGTGTTGCCAGATAAAGATTACGTTTCCAAGCCAAACACACATAAAACCGCCTAAATTTCTTGCCGGAAAACAGACCAATCTGGAAACACTGACTTCTTTTCATTTATCACCGGACAAATTGGCTAGTAACTTAACAATGTTAAGTTAGTTTTTACCCGCATTTGGTGGGTTGGCAGATGTCAATTTAAAGCCCTGGTAGTAATATCCTTTACAGTTGAATACCACTTCTGTCTTATTTGTGTCTCAATAAATCAGCCGTACACTCAGTCCTGTCCATCTTCTGTCTGTGGACATGTTGCCACAGTGTTATTTGCAGTGTTAATGCCATGTTATTAACTGGTATTGCTAACAATGGCTAACCTGGCTAGAGCTAACACTTAACGACTTGTTGTACTGGAAGGCGATCAACTCGGGTGTGACGTCATTCCCAGCTCCGGCGTCCAAGGTAAATGGAACGCAGCAACAGTAGGGGCTTTAACATATACATTTACCAGTCCTGATGGCGACGCTGGTACTGTTTTCACCTTGTGAGTCTGTGTGTATGTCATCATGGCAAAATGTGGTCCTAGAGAAACCTATTGTAGCCGTAGCTACCACAGAGGCGGTTTTGAGTACTTTGCCAAGTGTTTACATGTCTTGTCTGTGGACAGATTTTGTCACCGCGATAGCATCAAAAACGTACAAAATGCAGTCTAAAAACGTTACAGGTGTGTACAAGGCCGAGGATGTAGATGTAGGGGGTTAGGGTTAGACCATCACAAGATGGTCTCTAGTTCTAAAAAAAAGTTTTTTTTGGAATGAAACCCTTAAATTGTAAATTTAAAGAAACACGCCAATTTATTGGGACTTTGTCTTATTCACCGTATCCCCCAGAGTTAGATAAGTCCATACATACCCTTCTCATCTCTGTGTGTGTCCTAACCGGCTCCATCTAGCCTACTGCTCCCAATAAGTGACAAAATAACCCCGACATTTTCCTATTTACATGTTGTGATTTGTATAGTCACAGCGTGTACAAATAAGCAGGTCACATGAGACACAGCCGTCTTCTAACCGGGAATACTGGGACCTATATTCTCAGAAAGGCGAAGCACTGCTACTTCTGCTGCTTGGGCGGAGTGATTTGCTAGCAGCACCTGAAGCCCAGTGGTGAGGAGCAGAGAGTTGGCCTGGAGTTGGCTCAGAGGCTTCTCAGGTGCTGCGAGCAAACCACTCCGCCCAAGTAGCAGAATGTATGGACTTATCTAACTCTGGGGGATACGGTGAACAAGACAAAGTCCCAATAAGTCGGCATGTTCCTTTTAAAAGAAGAGTAAAAAAAAATGAGAGAAAGCCACATCAGACATTTGAAATTCAACTCCAGAGCCGAGCTGCTATTACAACTAACCCCCACCAGCAAAGACTTGAGCAACATCAGGCAAACGCACTGTGCTGTACATGCTGGTGTCGTCCCCCACGCTTACCTACCAGCCCGAGTACAGCACAGGACACTAATTCAGAGGAAACCACACTTCAGATTACTCCTCAGCCCTTTACGAGCTCTTCCAAAGCCTCCTGTGGATCTAAAGGGGACTTCAACAATCCATCGGAGCAAAACTCCCTCTCTCTAGATGATGGGACTCTGGCATTATGCCAATGCATCCGTGGACTAAGAAAAATGCGTGCATGGGTTCAGTGACATATATAAATATGCAAACTAAGTGTTCAACGCAGGCCTATTGTGCTTCCCTGTGTCTAGTGTGTTGGGGGAGGAGGGCCTGAGCTTTGAGGATACTAATATTTCATCAGAGGAGCAAAGTGTTTAAGGCAGCTATGCAAAGTCATGCCAAAATTTTATTTGTTTTCTATTTGGGTAATTGTACAAAATCCGCAGTAAGGAACCAATAGAGAACCTATGAGAACAGGGAGTCTCCAGTTTATACTTTATGTCAGTGTTGCTAAGAGTATTGCCACAAGAGCAGTTGAAAGTGTGTGAATAACCTTAAATCCAAAACCACAGAGTCTTACCTGAGTGATATTTTTGCATTTTTTCCTTTTCACATGTTCAGTATTTTTTTGCTTCCATTAACAAAACTTGAGTTTTGCTAAATCTGAAAAAAGAAATGTATAAAAAAAAAAAATGGAGTTGAACCAAACTGTACTGCCAACCACTGTCATCCAAACAGACTCCATGTTTGTCTTAATCATATCTAGAATCAGTCTGTCCTCTCTCTGTGTGCCCTTGTGCATGTGCTTTATGGACGTGGGTAACTGTGCGTGGACCAATTTTGTAACAGTTGTACAAAGCCTTGTTAAGTTAACCTGTGTATATAATTATTATACATAATATATTAAATTATTTGTTTTGGAAGAGGGGTTGTGTTTATTTTTTTGATTCAAATATGGGTATTAAGTCAATTCAATGTGAGTTTACCTCCCACAGTGTAACAATAATCATAGCAAGCTGAATGTTAAGACAGCTTCTAGTTTCACAGCAGTATGTGTAAAGATGTAATGAGACTGAAAAGATGAAGTGTATTCTAAAATAATGTCCCTCTACCAGCCATCTCCGATACTAACATAATGAACCTCTTCAGTTAACAGAAGTATAACCTAACACTTCAGTTCACCGCTAAGATCCATCTACCTCCAGCTGCTGACAGAAATCGTAGGAGAAACAGTCGCTGCATTAGCCCGAAGTATAGAGGCATTCCACTGATTTTACATAAAGGTCAGTTTACCAGTCAAGGTAAGTGCTACTCAGCCTGTGAAATCAGTTGTCTTCTGGGTCTCTTGATGGTAAAACTGTGTGGCATGGAGTTTAAGACATTATTTCAACCCTTGTTTATTCTTATACTGATGCAGTATGATTGGATTTAACATAGAATATCAGTATAATATTATAGGGACTGCGCGTCCTATCCAGGAGTTATTCAAAACGTAGTCTCGCTTTGCCAGACCTTCCTCCACAGCGCTGCGAAGGAGGGTCTGACTAGTCTACACCGCATTCCAGGATGGGAGAAAAACGTGCTCTGGTTTATTGGCATTTCTTTAAACCAATCACAATCGTCATGGGCGGTGCTAAGCACCCGACAGAGCCACGGTGCCTCTGCTAAATAGCCTCGGGAAAGAACTTGTTTTGGTGGAACGTGTGCATTCAAAAGTAGTTTTAGTCGTGCAACAGAAAACTCAGATTGGACAGATAGTCTAGCTAGCTGTCTGGATTTACCCTGCAGAGATCTGAGGAGCAGTTAACCATAGTCCTCACAAATCCACCGGAGGTTAGAACGCCAACACAAAGAAAGAGGAAGGGGATGGACATCCGGTCGAAAAACAGTGAAATCTGGTAAAATTTCTGGTGGCAAGTGAACATCGACGATATAGACTGTTCAAAACTAGTCATTTCCGGGATTCTTCAGGTGACGCCCAACAGAACACGTATACCCATGGGGTGAGCCGTTTGGCAGAGGTGGAAAAAGTACTAAAATATTGTACTCAAGTAAAAGTACCAATAATTATATGAAATATTACTCAAGTACGAGTGAAATTACCTATCGGAAAATTACTCAAGTAAAAGGAATAAGTAGTTCATTTAAAATGTAATTTTAGTAAAAGTTACTTAGTTACATAAAAAAAAAGTACTGTGGGCGGGGGGGATCTCCCTCGTGTAGTGCAAATATGACAAGGGGTCATAAATCCAAAACTATTTTGTTTTTAATTAAAGAAAAATCTATACAAATGTAAAAGGACTACAATCTGCTCTTGGAAACTGGAAGTGCCGAGTGACCTAGAATGCTAACCTACAATGATTAATATCACAGCAGGCAAAAGGCCTCATGCAACAATCCTCTCCCAAAAAAATGGAGCTCACCCTTTACCATTCACACTGCTGATACATCTGATGGGACTGTAAATTCAAAGGCTCGTTTACCATTCAAACCGGTGACAATTTCAGTGCCTCACAGCCTATTTGTTCAACAGAGACTAATGTTCACAGCTCAGTGGATTTATGGGAAAGGGGATTTGTATAGACTGAACTTGTTACCAATAGAAACTATTTAAAAAAAAAAAAAATCATCTGTATCTTTTGATATTTATTTTGACAGTTTGAAGTTTTTGTGGCACGATAATATTGTGTGGATGCTGCAAACTTAATTTTCGTGGATTTGTGAGGACTATGGCTAAAGGTCCAATATGTAATATTTGTACTGTAATAAATCCAAAAATGACACCAATGCCTCATCAGATATTAAGGAAACATGTTAAATTGAAATACTATCTTTACTGACAACAATGCTAATGTTAGTATTTTTTCTTTTTGAAATTTACATTCCGTGACGGAATTTATGTTTTGGTCTGTGTGTTGTTATCAACGGCCCAGTTTGACAGGCAGGCCGGGTTGCCAGATATACCTGTAAAAACGTAAACCCAGCTCTACAGCTGTAACGTTAGTACAGCCATGAAAGCAGCAAACAAACCAACAGGATCAACGGAGATAGATTCTACATGACATAAAAAAAAAGAAAACAGCATGTTTCTAACAGTTGCGTGACCAGAGACGTAACAACCCCCTGGTAAATATTGGAGATGTATTTGAAAGATGGAGACAGCTTAGATCCCAAAAGGACGCAGAGTTGGCTTATTTCCTCCTGAACAGGTAAGCATTAGCTTCAGGCTAATTTATCACAGCTACTAGGGATGGGCATTTTTTGTCCTCATTCTCAATAGGCTTTGTCGACCGAATCTTGTGGTTTGCAGCTATGTTTGCAGGCCATTCCAAACAAGTAAATACTTAGGGGTCAGATTGATTTTCAAACATGCATTCATGGGTCTGAAACATGCATCTCAAAATTCTCAAAACATTTTAAAAAGTAGTGTCTGGAGGTGCACTGTGCACACAAAAAGCTAGCCATGTAGGCCTACTGCACATACATTTACAAAAAGCTATTCATTCAATCTGTTAGGCATCTGTTAGGGATATCAATATCACAATATCAATATTGTACGTACTGCTCTTGTTTATGGATGACCAACTCACTATTACTCGGATTAGGGCTTTCAAGCATTGAGCGTGACAGTCACTCATTTCGGTCACATTGTATTTCTCACGCGGAAAAAATATTTATAATATATTTAATATGCAGCAGCGCCCAAAATTTCTCAGGCCGCGCCGCTCTCACTATGGAATCAAGCGCGTCTCCCCTGGAGTTCTTAGTTGAGCCTGCCTCTTATCAGCCAATCAAAAAAAGAAAGGTGCTACGCAATAGCCAATCACAAAACAGCACTATTGTATCTGGGTAAGATTTAACGCAACAACCAATGAAAAAAACAGCTCTCTCTCTCTCTCTCTCTCTCTCACACTCACACACACACCATGCGGAAATTGAATAAATACTTTGTATTTGGTTGAATTGTCAGTGCCATGTGTCAAATCTTTTCTTCTGCAAGTCTGATAAATTATTGATAACAACAACAATGGGTAATGTCACTCTTGTCTGTCTTCAAAACTTGAGAGCTCTGGGATTACCAATGTATGAACATTCAGTCAGTGGAAGAGTGACAGTGACCCTGCCAAGCCTTGACAGTCAAGGGTCCACTACACAAATAAAAACTGAATTTTGCAATATGAGGGTGTTAACCAATCAGGCATTATGTTCCTACCTCACCCTTTATACACATACCCTACTTGACTGTAAAGTTAAATACATCAAAACCTCAACACCAATCAAATCAACTCAGATCAAGGGGTTAGAAAACATTAATGTCATTGAGAGGCAATTTGTTTTACAGCACAGACATATTGACAATTCACAAACAGACATTGTTCAGCAACACAACATCTACAACACTGTTTCTCTGACTGCAACATACACACATCAACAATTTGAATACACTAAAAAGAGAGTGTATTATTTAATTGGGTTATTGCCATGAGAAGGAATGAGTTATTTGCTCGGTTGGTTCTGGCGTTACAAAAATAGTCCAGTGTACTGTACACAAAAGTATTCAAGAACACAAATGTGTATGTATGTGTGTGTGTGTGTGTGTGTGTGGGGGGGGTAGGGGTTATATTGAGGAACTACTGTCTTGGTTGAGAGTCCATATGACCTGGGGAAAGAAGCTCTTTCTCATTCTCTCAGCATGGTAGGTGGAAGTCTCTCAGGCGTTGTAGGTGCTAGGTGCTGATGCCAACATTTGATGGCAACTACAGGGATGCAAGCAGATGACAGGTGACAAAAGTGAGTGAATCAGGGGTGTGTGTGAAACAAAATTATACCAAACATGGGCTGGACATGGGCTATTATTTGCACCAGCTCGTCAAAATTGGCCAATTGCCTGGTCTGGGGACTTTGAGAACCTGCTTTAAACATGAATTAAGATACTGTTACTGTCATGTTAAGAACACCAGCCAAAACATAATAATTTACTCTACTTAACCTACATTAACACAGATAGTGGAATATGAAGGGTTAATAAATCCAATTCAACTCACTGCCCAGTTGAACTCTTCTTAATCCTTCTTCACTCCTCACACAGGTGCGGCTCACGCTTTTTGACTCTGCTGTCTCCACATCTACCACCTATAACACACTAAGACCTGCAAGATCGGGGGAAAGGAAATCATTATGCGTGACTAAAATTGGGTTGTACTTACTTACGGGGGTAACCCCTGTAGCCCTGATGTCCCGTCATTCATGGCCTGTTGTGTATGTACTTCAAGTTCAGACACCTGCTAAAGAGAAAAAATACACACAATATACATAATTGACGTATTTCATAAGTGAAATATATTGTTTTTTTTCTTCTTTTTGCTATAACCATCATGGTTTCCTAACTATTCCAACAGTTAAACTCTGCTGCCTGTTTTTCCATTGTTGAACAAAGCACATTTAAAGTATGGACACATGATAAAAAACACCCTATTTGAACACAGTTAAATGTGTGAGATACACATGAAGTTGTTGATTACAACATGAGCTATTCTGAATTAAACCACTGTTTGGTTGAGTTCTCTATGTGTGCAAATTACCATTTTTAATATCATCTACCCTGTTTACGCTTGTCGTTTAAAATCTGATCACAAGTGATCCATTTTAAATACAAGTGTAAACAATCAATCAAACAAGATGCAACTACTGAAAAAATACAAGTACAAAGTACAAAAGTTAAAAAAATGTGATTTAAAGGTGCCTTGCCACACGTATTTCATTACTTTATGGTAATGTCTGAAGTTCTGCCATGGACTCCGTAACATTTTTTGTTGAAAAAAATGCCTTGGTTACCTTGTTTCAAGCCATTCTAACGTGGTATAGAAAGCCTGCAGGAAGACTCAGCTCGATTTCTGCCAGTTCTCATTAATATTCAACAAGCTAAGCTGCTTGACTCTGATTGGGTAACAGCTAGCCAATGAGAGCCTTGATATCAACAGCCTTCACCCAGCCCAACTGGGCGAGCTCATGAATAGTAATGAGCTCAGGCAGTATGATGTCAGACTGACCAGCTTTTGTAATTGGTCTGATTTCTCTGCTTATTTCTTTTCAGTGGCTAGAGCTGACAAAGGAGGTAGCAGTTCATCTTCACATTCATGACATAACACAAACACATATGGACCTAACATATTTTAAAATATGCAAGTAAAAATGTTTTTTTGTTCCAGGGCACCTTTAAATACAGTGGCCCTCATTTATCAACCTAATGCAGAAACCAGCGCAGATATGAGCACAGAAATCATCTTACGACAGGCTTCACGTGTGATTCATGAAACGTTCGCATCACACCAATCAGAGCGTAAGAATGGTCGTACATTGATAAATGCAGCGGCTGGAAACAATTGTAATTTAAATATCACGCCCCAATATATTCTTGGTTTTGATGCCTCGCCCCTACAATTTACGACATGGCGAGACGTAATCCGGCTGAGAAGCGGCACTTTTCAGAGGTGGAGATTGAAACCCTGATATCTCCGGTTCATTTGCACCAAAGTGTGTACTATTTG
This sequence comes from Perca flavescens, assembly GCF_004354835.1. Taxonomy (NCBI): domain Eukaryota; kingdom Metazoa; phylum Chordata; class Actinopteri; order Perciformes; family Percidae; genus Perca; species Perca flavescens. Next base: position 28,176,803 of record NC_041351.1, on the reverse strand, counting down.
GCAGCCTGAAAACTGGTATTAAAGGCTGTAGAAAGAATGCGGAATGGAAAGAGATCACTGATGTGGTCAACAGTGTTGCCGTAGTAAATTGGACTCAAGCTGAAGTTTATTTAATTTATACATCCTTGACACATGCATTCTATAGCACTAATAGTAATATACAGGCTTCTATTGCAATCTCTTAGGCCTACATGTAGGTGTACTTATATTTAAATAAACACACACGGTAGCGGAGTTTATGCTGTGTCTTTTATTTTACTCGTGTTTTTTTCATGAGTCGGAACGAGGCAACAGCTGAGGGAGAGTGCGTGTCCTCCGCCCGCCGTGCTGGACCACCACCACGACCCTGTCTCCTGACAGCAGAGGGGCTGGAAAAACAAGCCGAAATAACTCGGTCAATGACAGAAATAAATTGTTCAGGAATCGGCGTTCTGCTGGGGGACTTCAACGCGCACGTGGGCAATCATGGAGACACATGGAGAGGCGTGATTGGGAGGAACGGCCTCCCTGATCTAAACCAGAGTGGTTGTTTGTTGTTGGACTTCTGTGCTAGTCATGGATTGTCTATAACAAACACCATGTTCGAACATAGGGATGCTCATAAGTGTACCTGGTACCAGAGCACCCTAGGCCAAAGGTCAATGATCGATTTTATAATCGTTTCATCTGATCTGAGGCTGTGTTTTGGACACTGGGTGAAGAGAGGGGCGGAGCTGTCAACTGATCACCATCTGGTGGTGAGTTGGGTCAGGGGGTGGGGGAAGACTCTGGACAGACCTGGTAAGCCCAAACGGGTAGTGCGGGTAAATTGGGAACGTCTGGAGGAGGCACCTGTCCGACAGACTTTCAATTCATACCTCCGGCGGAGCTTTTTGTGCATCCCTGTGGAGGCTGGGGGCATTGAACCCGAGTGGACAATGTTCAAAGTTTCCCTTGCTGAAGCTGCGGCAAGGAGCTGTGGTCTTAGGGTCTTAGGTGCCTCAAGGGGCGGTAACCCACGAACACCGTGGTGGACAACGGTGGTCAGGGAAGCCGTCCGACTGAAGAAGGAGTCTTTCCGGGATATGTTAACCCAGAGGACTCCGGAGGCGGTTGCAGGGTACCGAAGGGCCCGAAGGGCTGCAGCCTCTGCTGTGAAAGAGGCAAAGCAGCGGGTGTGGGAGAAGACATGGAGAAGGACTTTCGGTTGGCACCAAGGTGCTTCTGGAAAACTGTTCGCCACCTCAGGAGGGGGAAGAGGGGAACCATCCAAGCTGTGTACAGTAAGGATGGGACACTGTTGACCTCAACTGAGGAGGTAATAGGGCGGTGGAAGGAGCACTTTGAGGAACTCCTGAATCCGATTAATACAGGGGTATCACACTTCTCAGCCTCCCTGGTAAAGTCTACTCCAAGGTGCTGGAAAGGAAGGTTCGGCCGATAGTCGAACCTCGGGTTGAGGAGGAACAATGCGGATTCCGTCCTGGTCGTGGAACAACGGACCAGATCTTTACTCTCGCAAGGATCCTGGAGGGAGCCTGGGAGTATGCCCAACCGGTCTACATGTGTTTTGTGGATCTGGAAAAGGCGTATGACCGGGTCCCCCGGGAGATACTGTGGGAGGTGCTGCGGGAGTATGGGGTGAGGGGGTCTCTTCTCAGGGCCATCCAATCTCTGTACAACCAACGCGAGAGCTGTGTCCGGGTTCTCGGCAGTAAGTTGGACTCGTTTTAGGTGAGGGTTGGCCTCCGCCAGGGCTGCGCTTTGTCACTAATACTGTTTGTAACATTTATGGACAGGATATCAAGGCGTCATCGCTGCTCTTTGCAGATGATGTGGTCCTGATGACATCATCGGCCTGTGACCATCAGCACTCACTAGATCGGTTTGCAGCCGAGTGTGAAGCAGTTGGGATGAGGATCAGCACCTCTAAATCTGAGGCCATGGTTCTCAGCAGGAAACCGATGGAGTGCCTACTCCAGGTAGGGAATGAGTCCTTACCCCAAGTGAAGGAGTTCAAGTACCTTGGGGTTTTGTTCGCGAGTGAGGGGACAATGGAGCAGGAGATTGGTCGGAGAATCGGTGCAGCGGGTGCGGTATTACATTCAATCTATCGCACCGTTGTGACAAAAAGAGAGCTGAGCCAGAAGGCAAAGCTCTCGATCTACCGGTCAGTTTTCGTTCCTACCCTCACCTATGGTCATGAAGGCTGGGTCATGACTGAAAGAACGAGATCCAGGGTACAAGCGGCTGAAATGGGTTTCCTCAGGAGGGTGGCTGGCGTCTCCCTTAGAGATAGGGTGAGAAGCTCAGTCATCCGTGAGGAGCTCGGAGTAGAGCCGCTGCTCCTTCGCGTCGAAAGGAGCCAGTTGAGGTGGTTCGGGCATCTGGTAAGGATGCCCCCTGGGCGCTTCCCTAGGGAGGTGTTCCAGGCACGTCCAGCTGGGAGGAGGCCTCGGGGAAGACCCAGGACTAGGTGGAGGGATTATATCTCCAACCTGGCCTGGGAACGCCTCGGGATCCCCCAGTCGGAGCTGGTTAATGTTGCTCGGGAAAGGGAAGTTTGGGATCCCCTGCTGGAGCTGCTCCCCCCGCGACCCGATACCGGATAAGCGGATGAAGATAGATGGATGGATGGAAGATGGATGGATGGAATCGGCGTACACCCGTCCTACGCCAGTTTACAGGAGATTGACAAATGTTCGTAAATGACTATAAAAGGCTATAACAAGGTAACAATAGAGGGGCCTTGGAAAAAACAACACGCCATTCCTTCAGTAAGCCATCTTAAACAGAACAATAAATCTTTGCTGAACCACTTATCCAGGAGCTCCATTTGCTGCTCCATTTTCTGCCAATGAAAAACAGAAATGGCAATGCGTCTAGTTAAAAAATACAGACTAAACCATGCCTACATTATATACAGAAATGGCCATCAATCTTACCCAGGGCTAATTTCTCCTGTATACAGTATATCTCCCACAAATTTGGAATTAAAATGTTATTTTTAAAAGAAATGCGACTTATTTGAAGTAAGTATAGAATAGTTTAAGTGCTTCTCTGGCCTTATCCTGCGTTAATGAACGACCTGGTAGATATGGTCCCTAGTGACTGTGTCATATTAGAATACAACAGCATAAAGCACACAATTACTTAATATATATTACCTACCATTCTTTCCTGCGTTCACCTTCTTCCTCCCCTTTCTAGCTACAAATGCAGAACATACGGAGGTTGCAGAGATGGGCGGGGTGAAGGTGGTGGTGGAGGTAAGCAGGTTGAAGGGAAGGGAGGGCATGGTGCAGTGGCAAGGTTATGTAGTGTGTAGGTATGGGAATGCTGGATGGGAGGGGTGAGAGTAGGGAGAGTTGGAGAGGTTGGGAGTGGGGGGGGTAATGAGGGTGGGAGAGGTGAGAGTAGGGAGGGTGGTAGAGGTGAGGTGAGAGTAGGGAGGGTGGTAGAGGTGAAAGTAGGGAGGGTCGAAGAGGTTGGGAGTGGAGAAGGTAATGAGGGTGGGAGAGGTGAGGTGAGAGTAGGGAGGGTGGTAGAGGTGAGGGTAACGAGGGTGGGGGTGGAGCTAGTAGGGAGGCTGGGAGCAGGTGCAATGATGGTGGAGACAGCTGGCTTTGGTACTGTGAAATAAACAGAACATGTAGAAAATATGTTGTATCCATTACGAACTCCCAATCAAATTATAATTACCGTATTTTCCGCACTATAAGGCACACTTAAAAGCCTTTAATTTTCTCAAAAAACAACCTGCGCCTTATAATCTGGAGCGCCTTATATATGGATCAATTGGTTAATTGGTTGATCCATACTGGTTGTACATGGCGCTCAAGGCGCTCTGTCAAAATGTTTCAGTATGAAAAACCAATAAAAACAATTTAATAATAATAAAATGTTCCAGTACGACTGGTAAACTACAAAGCCGCACCGCTTGCAACATTACGGCTACCGTAGTCAGAGTTGATCTACGACTCCATGCGCGCCCATATCACCGATGCTGTCAAAAAACAAGTGAAGCAAACTAATTCGGAGCTTGCCGTCATTCCGGGTGGATTAACTAAAGAATTCCAGCTGCTAGATATTGGTGTCAACGAGGCGTTCAAAGCTAAACTGCGACCTGCGTGGGAGCAGTGGATGACAGAAGGTGAACACACGTTCACCAAGACGGGGAGACAGCGCCGGGCGACTTACGCCACTATCTGCCAATGGATCGTGGATGCCTGGGCTGATAAATCAGTCTCAACTGTGATCCGAGCTTTCACAAAGGCAGGAATAATCTCTGAACTGCCAGGCAACAGCAGCGACACTGACTCGGATAATGACGAGAGGGAGCCGGGCAGGTTGGATGCCGTAGTACAACCCCAGTCAAACGTTTGACTGCAGTATCTTCTATTCTATACGCCTTATAATCCGGTGCGCCCTATATATGAAAACAGTTCTAAAATAGGCCATTCATTGAAGGTGCGCCTTATAATCCGGTGCGCCTTATAGTGCGGAAAATACGGTAAGGCCTCTAGAACAGTGGTTCTGAAAGTGGGGTCCAGGGACCCTTAGGCGGTCTGCAGCCAATTGTATGTGGTCTGTGACACAGTTTGCTACAAGTTATGTCAAAATGCAATTAAATGATTCTGTTTAAAACAATTGTGGCATTAGCACAATGTGTTTTTAGAACAAAAAGTTGGGGAGCTGTCCAATTTGCATGCAATTGTTTATTTATCGTTTCTGACTATGTTTACAAAACTACTAAGACTACTAGCTAATAAGGTAAGTGGTCGGATTATCCACTGTTTTTAATTTGACTATGTTAAAAAAGATAAATGACAATGTTTTGCCTTTTCCTACTCACAGGCCGTAATGGGAATGCCACTTTGACTGACGTCATTCTAGAGTAAGACCTGATTGGTCCTGGTTAGTTAGCCAAACTATTTAAGGTTATGTTGAGTTGAATGTACGAATTTACCTGATGAAAAGTGTAAATAGCCTAAGCAATAACAACATACTGTGTGGAGTTTCTCAGAGAGCTTGGAGGTAGGAACTAACCCACAATTTTAACCATTAAAGCAAACAAATGCAAGGTCAACCAATCCAGCTTGCTTGCAATCAAGATAAAATCATGAAAAAATCTAGATAAAATGTGGACCTGCTTAAAATCATTTTTGGGCTGGCTGTCTGGGCAAACTCCACGATGTGCGTTATTATTTACAAATGGTTCAATAATGTACTAAAACATACTTACAATTCAGGAGTTTCTCAAAAACTTCCTGGATGTTAGTGTGTGTGTGTGTGTGTGTGTGTGTGTGTGTGTGTGTGTGTGTGTGTGTGTGTGTTTGTTAGCCTATGTTAGGCCTGGGCAATAATTCAATAACTTATCGTATCGTGATAGACAGTTGATCAATATCAATATTACACATGTTCAATATACTGTACACCGATAAGAGATATGACCACAAAATCTAGCAACTAGGTTTGTAAGACAGACAGCCCCATACTTATTTACAGTATTTGTGTGTTTTTCATTGTTGTGTCAACATTGGCGTTGATAATTGAAAAACATTTGAATGCTATATTAAGTGTTAAACTGAAATGTTTAAATTCGGCATGTTTTTTCTTAGTCTTTTTAGGTAATTAAAATTATGAATAGTTATCAATATTGAGCCTATGTTGTACCATATTTCAGAGCCCTGTACTACGAAGCAGGATTTAGCGTTTTCTGTACCGACGGTTGATTAGTTGTTACCGGGTTCAATCGCCGTGGTAACTTATGCTGAACGCCTAACCTGGTTGGGACCAGGTTAAGTTGGAGATCAGAGATCAACCGGTGTAAAAGCACCGCCTACTGACCAATCAATACTCGATAACGGCGTCACCACTAGAAGATCCGGAGCTCTGTGCGCGGAGAGAGAGGTGCGCTAATAAAAGTTACCGAGTTACAGAGACCAACAACCTCGTTAACATTCCGTGATGGGTATTTTTATGAAAGATATAGATTTTCAGCGGAGGGAATTACATATCGGCTATTTGTCGGTTTCTTGAGCCGTGTGTTGCCAATGCCACACATCGGTTTGAATTATGTTTTTATATTTTTTATTTGCTCTCACGTTCGCTTACCACTGCCAGGGTTGCAACTGATAATTTAATAGGCTAAAGCAAGGACAGTTTATGGAAAGCACAAGTGTAATTATGGTCAGATCTTGTGCCTGACTGATGAAGAAGTGATATTGATAAGCGTTGTGATTTACGCAGCGTTGGCTATTTTTTTTGCCAGCTTTCCTTCCTGTTTTAGGAAGCAGCGACTGTATTGCGTTTTGCCTGCAAACCGTGTCTGTGTTCTTCATATTTATGTAGAATTATAGTTTGCTCTTCTAATGTAAAATATGCAGCTCTGGTAGATGTTTGCAATTGGCCATATAGAGCAAACACCGCCTCTGTTATGTGAACACGTGCGCCGCTGGATTGGGAAACCCTGGGTTGATTGAACTAGTTGTTAATCATCGTTGTGACACAGTTTATGCGGGACCGCGGTTGTTAGGTTAGGTGAAGGCGGGTAACTGAAAGAAATCCAGGACATGTTGATCTTGATTCGTAGTACAGGCCTCTGGAATACATTTACAGTTAATATAAGAAATATAATAATAATATAAAAGAAATATACTTACATCAACAATGACATTGTCCAGCACTTTCCCTGCATTCTGGGCCGATGGGGGCTTCTCCAATATTTTTTTTATTTTATCTTTTTTTTGTTGCTTATTGGTTGTAACACCGTACAAGAGGGGCATTTTTTCTGTGCCACGGCCATCATGGCCTGGCATGAAATGCAGTGTTTGTGGCTAGATCCTGGCATCTTCATGTAGACAAAAATGGATGAGGAAGATGGAGAAAAGTTCAGAGATGAGAGTGAAACGTTTGAATGGGAAGAGAAAAATAAAGAAGAGCAAAAACAGGGAGATTGAGTGAAACGACTTTGGCACAGATTCACTAACACAACATCTCAAACAGAAGCATTTAAAAAAAGTGATGTGCTAAACACAACTTGATCTACAAAATCTAATCAGATCTAATAAGTCAATCTTTGAGGCCACAGCTTGCACATTGTGTTTACATTGTGCATACATTACATGACATTGTACTATGTCAACCTATTGCATTTTCTTGTAATTTAAATTTTTTATTTGCAAACATGACAAATAACAGCTCATATGGTACAGTTCACAGAGGACAAATAAGGTGAAGAGGTCAGATAGTGGAACAACATTCCAGCCAAAGCATAAAATATCCTGGTCACATGGAATGTAAAAGGTGAAGGAAAAAAAAAAAACCGCACAAACTAAGCAGACAGAAAGTACAGTGGAATCAGTTAAATAAAACTATCAAACAAAATATCAGTAAGTTAAATAGAGATGGCATATTAATCCCTTATCCTAGCCAGCATAACCTCATATGATGCCGTCTCACTCATAAGGAGTTTCCACTCCTGGCTGTATTGTTGGGTTTATGGGTAATTTCAAGTATCTCAATATAATTCTGGCAGCAGTGGCTGTCCCAGCCATCAGAACTGAATATGCGCTTTTTGTCAGGGTTGGCGTTTCTGTTTAGTCTCCTAGAAGACATAGTCTTGGGGACACTGGCATGGTTACTCCTGCCCATGTCCCCAAGAACTCCAATATGTTATGCCAGAACAGCTTGACCGTGGAACATTCCCAAATGAGATGCAACAAGGTGCCCATCTCTGTTTTACATTTCCAGCATGTATTGGTATTTATTAGACCTATTTTGAAAAGCCTGTTTGGTGTCCAGTAGTACCGATGCAGTATTTTTTCCTGAATAAATTTCCCCCTAGCGTCCCTGATATATTTACCATTGTTAGCCAAAATCTACCTTAATTAGGCTAACTGAAGGTAGCAATTCCTACAAACCTCATAGAAACTTGTGGTAATAAAGATAATAATTAATTTACTCATTAGGCTACTTCATTCACGCCAGCAGTATAACATTGCAGAGTGCTAGCAATCAAGTAGCTCATGGTTAGCGTACTCAACAGGTTTTCAAATTAAATTAAACATTACGATTTTATATAACCTCTGACATAACTTTTTCTAAAACAATCTTCTGTTTGATCTTCTTTATGTGACTAAGTTAGCGAGCTAAGCTAGCACTAACTGTCTTGGTTCGAATGGGTAGCTAGCCTAAATCATTAAAGTCCGCTTCTGAAGTCAACAGCAGAAGATTGTTTTAGAAAAAACGTTATGTCAGAGGTTATATCAAATAGTAATGTTTAATTTGAGTAGGCTAACCATTTATATTATACCATTTATAAATGCTAATGATATTTACCTTTAGACTTGTACAATAGCTAGCTTAGCTAGCTTAGTTAGCATGCTATCTTTTCTAACAAATTATAGATTATGAACTGGCAGTTTAACAACTGTAAACTTTCAGGACTGTACAGCAAGACTTTACAGTTACTATAGCATAGATGGATGGATGATATTTAAACAAAAACAATTATAAATAATGTTTAATTTATTTTGAAACCATGTTGAGTAGGCTAACTATACCATTTATACATGCTAATGATACTTACCTTCAGACTGGACAATAACTAGCTTAGCTAGCTTAGTTAACATGCTATCTTTTCTAACAAATTATAGATTATGAATTGGCAGTTTAAGGACTGTAAACTTTCAGGACTGTACAGCAAGCCTTTACAGTCACTATAACATAGATGGATGGATGGTATTTAAACAAAAAAATAATAATAACTAAGTAAGTTATTTGTTATTTGTTGACTACTTACTTAAAAATCAATGGACCAATCAGCATCAACAAATGCTCCCGCGCCTGCGGGAGAAAAGCTCGTTCACATCGTCATCGGTTGCCCCGATTGGCTGAAAGAATACAAGCGCCCTCATTGGCTGAAAGAATGCAACCGCCTTACATTCTCGGCAGGGTTATTTTGTAGTAGGGGTTACAATTACAATAGGAGACCGGGTTGGTTGTGAATGCTGCGTTCTCAGCCTGGCAATCCCCGTGAACTTCGAGTCTGGGCAGGAGGGGGCGGGGGAAACGACTCTATGACGATTGGTTGAAAGAAATGCCAATAAACCAGAGCATGTTTTTCTCCTATCCCCGAGTGCTGTGTGGACTAGCCAGACCCTCCTCCGCAGCACTGTGGAGGAAGGTCTGGCAAAGCTAGACTAATCAAAACACACCCAACCACCCTAAAACAAAGTAGCTCACTGACTAGTTCACTTGTAGCCTAGGCTAGAATGTGGTTAACATTCTTCATATTTACCACTAAGACTTGACACAACCCAACCTTCTATTCAATATAGATTTTTAATTTGAGCTCATGTATTGATATTATACATGACTGTTACATTACAGGGCAGTTTTGATACAGTTCTTCCATCATTTGGTGACAGTCTCAATTAAACTAGTCATTGCAGTGCATTTTATCATGTGATTACACCTGGAGTCACGATAGAGGACTCCAGCGGTAACCAACAATCAGATTTAGTTAACATTGACATTTGATCTACATAATTAAATACATACGCGTGACTGTTCAGAAGTTGTAAGCAATGTACAGTTAGCACACAAGCAGCCTAGGAGAGCAACAGAGCATTGAAAAGACTTTCATTGTAAGACTTAAATATAAGTCAAAAGAGACACTGGTCAAGAATCTGATCTGAAAGATTACAATTAAAAATGACAAGTGTAGCGATAGTCCTCTCAGCCAATACAGAATGGTCCCTTCCCATAGCAGAGAGACAGTGACATTATTACAACTACATGACTTATTAGCAAGACATCTGTACATCGACTTCTTCCATTTGAAAGCTGATACTTTGGCTGCATTGTGCAATTTTGATAATATTCTGAACATTAAAAAAGACATTGATGTTATGGTAGCAAAACCCCAAAGTACACAGAATATGTCGAATGTACAACATGTTTCATTAAACTGAGTAATATATTAATATAATCCAAGTCTTTATTCAGGCTTAATCAGTATCTCAGGCTCATGATCAGATCCAGGTTTGGTAAAGACAATATTATGTTCATTATCTGCTTCCTGCTGCCCAACACACACCAGCTTATTACACTGGAATCAATTAAATAAAGATGGATGTGCTGTAGCGAGTGAGAGAGGATTTCTGGATCCTGAGGTGTACAACTCTGCCAGATACATCGCTCTCCAAGCAGACAGCAAGTCGGCAAACGTCTCGCTCCCTCCTTTCGGTGCACGGAACGATGAATTCATATCGGATTCATTCCCTTCCGCTGTACAGATTAAAGTTCTCGCGCCGATGGGATTACTACAGGCGAGTGGTTGAATGTCTTCAGCAGCTTACTTCATGAAGATACGCGACCTTTCCTCTGCGCCCTCCTCAGCAGGTAGACCAGACCCTGAGCAACAAACGGCCACACCAGGAAGAGGACCACAGTCTGACCCGACACGTCAAACAGCCACCACTTCTCCTCCTGAGAGAAAAACCAAACATCCCATCATCTCCTATGGAACACATGGTCAGGAGCATCCACCATACGGCCCCGCTTAAAACCAGGCACGGGCCACTTTACAGTAACTCAACATTACACGTCTGACAACTTGCTGTCACTACATATTCAGTTTAAAGACAGTCTCTTCAGTGTAGCATGTTTTAGAATAAAGTCAACAGTGTAGTGACAGACTGCAGAACTAAAGAAACTGTAACTTTAAATTACTGTTTATTTACATGGAGTCTGGTGGGTTTGGTGATGGGGATTTCGGGGCCGTTTCATGTTAAACTAAAAGGATCTTACTCTTTAACTAAAAGCTCTATCTCTGTAGGGATCCTTTCATAATGTTGTCAGACTCTTAGAATAATAATCTGAGTCTGTCAGCAGCTAAAACAACTTTTAGTGGATGAAAATTGAAGGTGTGCAATTGCCCGTTAACATTACACTGCAGCTTGTTTCACCGCTGCAGATTGCAGCAGTCTCGCTTAATACCGGACCAATTTCAAAGATGGTTGCTGCGATCAGTCAGTTATACACAACAAACATGGTTAAAATAGGGTCCAGGTTGAAAAATAGACAAAGACACCCTTTAACTACAGTACAGGATATGCCATAAGCTAGGGTGCTGCTGGTCTCTTACCTGCTCTTTTGAGGCTGAACACTGTAGACACGGTCTCCACTCTGAACTCTGGGCCTGTCACACAGAAACAGCAGTGAGCTTCAGCGCTGACGGCAGCTTAAAGGGTAAATCCACTGATATGCTACATTTTTCTAGAAGAAATTCGTAGTCAACTAACATATGATTTTATCGACTAATCGTAATCAGTTGATTTAGTCAACAGATCTGTAAAACTGAGTTTTCTCCATAAAGAATCATGCAAATGCACCACATTAAACCCCCACCCCCACCCTTCCCACCTAGTCACTTTGCGTTAACCTTCGTCCTGGACTATACATCTGCCCAATGCACATTATGCACTCAACCCATTCAACCTCCTTTTTCCTTACGCAACGGTTATTTTGTATGTATACATTTGTTTCTGTATTTATTGTTCATTTCATATTAATGTTTAATATGTCAGTATGTATGCACCATTCGCCAAGGCAAATTCCACATAAGTGGAACTTATTGTGGCGACACGCCCTTCTCGGATTCCGATTGGTGCTTACGTGTGTGGCGGCGAGCCTCTCCACCACCTCCAGCCGCTCCATCACGCTCCTCATGTCCTCCCGGAGCCTGCGCAGGGCCAGCATGATCTGCTGCTGGAGCTGGGCGTCCTGCAGCCTCTCCGACCCCCCCTCCGAGCCGTCACCTCCGCCTCGCCCGGCCCCTCCGCCCCCGCCCGGAGGCCCCCACCGAGGACCGCCCTGAGGAACACCGCCTACACACCCCACCGCAGGATATTTAACCCTCATTATTCAGAGATACAACACATACAGCCACGGGAACAACAGGGCTGAAGGGACCATGAAAACTAAGGCTTTTTAATAGTTTGATTTATTTTTTACAATTAGGTTATTTATTTAATAATTTCATTTCGTTAACACTTTACTAGTATATAATCAGTCTTTGAATGTTAATGAAAAAATGTCATGACTAGTTCTAATAACTTCTTCAATTGGTTCACAAATATACATTTCTAGCTTTTACACAATATTGAACATTCCATACACGGCTGGGAAATATCTATCGACATCCATCCATCCATCCATCCATCCATCCATCCATCCAAAATTGACGATGTATTTGGAAAAGAATGTTGTGATATTTGATATTCTCCGTATCGCCCGGCCCTACTTCCATACGTTAACAGCTTACGTTCTCTCCAGTTGTGGTAGGAACCTTCCCGCCCGGAGTCTCGACTCCTTCTGTTGGGACCCGGACCCTTCCCATCCTCGGCCCCCTCTCCACCCTGACCGGCCCCAACCTGTCGGACCTCCAGACCCCCTTCCAGCTGAAGGCTCCGGACAGGAGAGGACTCCGGCGACACATGGCCGTTGTGAAAGCCATTGGTCTGGACTGGAACTGGAATCTGGTAAAGAAAAGCTTTGAAATAAGTCTTATTTGCAAATAGTGAAACTCTACACTTTTATATTTCCTCCTTTGGGGGGGGATGTGAGCAAGTCGTACCGTGAGGTTGTCCATTTGCTCCACTGAATCCACAGAGTCACAGAAGATCTCGCTCTCCGAGTCGCTGGTCAACACCAAACCCTCACACACACCTGAGTCTGCAGGGGGGGGTTACAGAAAGCAGAATAGTCTATTCATAATGGGGTTTGAAAAAAAACCTCATTTTTAGTGGATGATAAACGGGATCATTATAGAAACTGTAACTAGGGTTGGGCAATAGAGAAAATCAAACATCACAATATTCTTGTCCAAAGTCTTCGATGTCGATATTGTAGGGTTGGCAGTTGGTGCTTTCACAAAATAGTAACAATTACATTTGAGATAAATAATCATCAATAATTTCGATATATTAAGTGTGTAAAGTTGTTCGGTCTGATACCGTAACTACTGAGGTGGTTTTAACCCGGAGTGACCTGGCTGACGCACTGATGTTAACATGCTGTGTAGCGTTCAAGAATCGTCTGACGATGTTGCATTGCAGAATAACAGTAGGTTTATTTGGTTAATCGTGCAGCATGAACTGTCCATTATTTCATGTTTTCAGCGATAGATCTATAAACAATTAGACAACTTTAGAACAAAGGCTTGGCGCCAATGCACTCCAGCATCGCAGCATTCGTGTCACAGCGTTAGTGGTCAAAAACACCTGCTGTCAACAATTTGGAGCTCACCTTTATAACCTTGCCTCAGGTAATACCACAGCGACACCCAATGTACATACAAAAAACAACACCCAAAATCTGAACACTTGAAACAACATATTTGGCTCCTACAAAGTGTGTAAAGGCAAATAAAACTGCTACAACAGTCTAGTAAGCTCAAAAAATGACGTCACTTTACTGTAAAGTAGCCTTTAAAACAAGTCATATTACGATATCCTAAATTTAAGACGATATCTAGCCTCATATAATCTAAAGTGTCTGTAGCTGCCCCGTCACAGTCGTCTGGGTGACAGCAAAGTTAAGACAACTGTTTTATAGTCTCTTAACTTTCTCTGGGATTACTCATTTGAAATGATGATATAACTGATGATACAGCACGGATTTCAAACTATATTTAGGATTTCGTCAGACGAACATTAAATAATGATTTGGTCAACGAGGCTGTCTGTCCCACGCCTTACAGATGTTGGCAACTGAAAAGAGGATGGAGAAAAAGAGATGTTTATGTTGTTCTGGTGTTTCACTCTGTACCAATAACATGAAAGCTGATTGGCTGCAATAAAAGTTGCATGTTTGTCTCATTTGTTGTTGTAATACAGCAAAATTATAATTGGACCAGTGAAAGAAAGAACTACAACTCCATAGGATAAAAAAAAAAAAAAGAGCATTAGAGGTAGAGTTGCATTGACGGAGGAAAATTAAGACCCGTTTAAAATAATTTAACACCTAGAACACAATACTTCAGTTAATTTAAGACTTTTTAAAAAAGGCCTAACATTTAGATTTTAAAATGTTCAACCTTTTTAAGGCCCCGCAGAAACCCTGTAAAATGAGCTGGAAAGGCTGGTGCGGACCCAAACTTTTAAAAAGCAGACGGCTTAGTGGATCCATTCGCGACGGTGTTGGCAGTGAGGTCTAGAACCTCAGACAGGCTGAACTCGGGATCTGGGTCTGACCCGTCTGGAAGAGAAGAAGATTCCTCAGGGCCACCGTGCTCCTGATCCTCATCCTCATCCTTCATCTCTGTTGGCCTGTCAGCATGCTCACTGCCTTTCAGATCTACAGTAAAGTAATGGACAAAGACCCTTTACATACGGCCACGTGTCAAAGTGTCCATGAGCAAGGCACTGAACCCCAAGTCGCTCCCCGGATGCTGCATTTATAGCTGTCCCCCGCTCCTATTACTTCGGGTTGGCTAAATGAGGTGATTAAAGGTCACTACACTGTACTGTGTGTATGGGACCAATTAAGGACGTTTCACTTCATTTCAAATCATGATAAAAAGATTCATCCATTTATTATAAAGCTGAGAAAATGAAATGTGTGTGGGCCGCCGAGACGCCTGAACATTAGGCCGGTTTCACACTGGCTGCGTGGCGTTTCTGTTGCGTGTCAGCTGCGTGGCGTTTTCTAAGTCTTTACACACCAGAAACGTGTCTGACGCAGCGCTGCTGCTAGCTTTGTCTGTACACATGGATGTTTCCCATTGATAAAATGAAATGTTAAACATAAATATATAGTGATTGGATTAGAGCAAAGACAACGTCGGCAGTATTGATGGCAAAATAGGCTCCAGAATATTTCCTTCACGCAGGCAGTGTGTAAGCTCTAACCTGTTAACATGGGAGCCAAAATAAAAACGGACACGCCACGCAGGCGGTGTGAAACGGCCCTTAGTGCTCTTGGAGTGGTGGCTAATCCTAATAAAATGAAATCCTGATGCATGTGAAGTGTATCAGAAGTAGGGATCGACCAATGATTGACCTGGCCGATTATTGGAGCCGATATTTGGCGATTTGCAGCTCATGTGTATGGGCGTTTTATTTGACCCATAAAGTTAATTGATTTGATTGATTGATTGGGCTACCTTGGCTCCGCTACAGCTCTTTAAGCAGTATGCAACACCTGCAAACAAACTGTCGGCACGTTAAAACTTCAGGAAGCTATTTTGATTTATTCATTTTTTGAGTGTGTATTACATTTTAAAGGTTTCAGTTTTATTAAATAATTGCTTAAAGCATTTACACAAACTTGTGTGTTGGAGTTTGTAACATTCCAAATTCTAAATTTTTGCATTTAAAAAAAAAAAAAAAAAAAAAAGTTAAATACATATCAGCTCTAAATATCGCCCATCGGTTTCATTACCTACTAATAACCGGTTTCGGCCCTGAAAAAGCAGTATTGGTCGACCCCTAATTAGAAGCAGTCCAGGCATTGATCAATTCGTCAGGTGTGGAGCACACTGACAGAAGCAGATCTCATTTCTAATCAAATATTATCATCATCATCATCATCATCATCATCATCGTCGTCAACTCCCAACAGATATCAGCTGCTCAGGCAATGCTGGCTGGAGGCCGACCCTCGGCGTCACTGACCTTCTCGGAGTGTGAGCAGGGAGTCTGGAGGCCGCGGCATGTCATCAATCACCAGGTAGAGCGGCTCGAAGTGGTGGAAGAGCGAGGCCGTCTTCTCAGTCATGGGTACGCTGTCGATGACCTGCCGAGTCAGTGGAAACATTTATTGATCTCTTGGTTGTTCTGACCAGGCGGCACGCACTCAGAGTCATTTATGCATCCTCTTTTTAATGCCTCACTTCATGCTCCCCATGCTACTGTGACCCAACACATGCAACCGTGGTAACAGCTGACTGTGGGCTTGGTGCGCCCCGACACACGGCCAAGCTGTTAGCATTCAACTGAGATTTCAGCTGCTGCTCTGCACTTCTTCAGAAATGATTTATTCATTCTTTGGGGGCATTAATGAAAATGTAATTGGTGTTTTCATCTGCCTTTTTAATGGTGTGCATGGTTGGCACGATTCGACTTCGATTATTTATTTTTTTAAGCAGTGATGGCAATGCCACAGTAAGATAGCAGTAGGGTACTTTGTAACAGCTCGAGTTGCTCAGTTTTTTTTAAATTTTTTTTATTTATTTTTACGATGCTGCGTTTAACAATGTGAGCCTGAAGGAACCATGGAGTCCCGTCGGAGCCCACATGCTTTACCTTGGCGGTTTGTTTCCATCACTCGCAGGAAGGCAAAATGTTAACACACCAGTGACTTCAGGGAAGCAGGAGGATTCAAGTTAGTTCTCTTCTAAGGGCCGGTTCTAGCCTGCTATATTAGGGCGGGTTGTTAAAAATAGGTGGTCCACTTGGGCGGTAGGTAGCCCAGTGGTGGGAGATGCCAAATGACAGCTGGCAACCAGAACGTTGTCAAAGTAAAGATCAGACGAAAAAACTAAGGCCTCTCCAGTGTATGGCTGTGTTTTAGCATATGGGGTCTTTGCATGGGTTTAAAACAAAAGAATAATTTCTCCATTAATAAAGAAAAACAAAAACACTATTTGAAGCAGGGAAGTTGTGAAGCACCATTTGTAAGCTTTCTGGTAGATTAATTTACCCTAAACTAAAAAGAATCTCATTCAGATTTCGACATAAACAACTTCATAAAAAAGGAATTTTCATTGGATGAGATTACTAAAACCTAATCCAGCGAGACTTCTTACCATAGTCTTTCTCCGTCATCTCTCTTCGGCAGCGGTCATGGTGTGTGGAACAGTCAAGCTGCAGGCTACCGCTAAGCTAACGTTACCCTGTGTCTTTAGCTGCATGCTACTAGCCGGTAAGCCACGCAGTGTGTTTTTTTCTTCTGATGTGGCCGGGGAGGAGAGAAACAAAATACTGGGGGAATCGCCGATCCTTCTTCTGATTTCAATCATCAAAAGCTCATTTTGATCAATTTTCGATTCAAAGTCAAAATGGTGGCACCCCTATATTATATGAATGAAATACATTGGTTACGTACCTCCTGTGCTACTTTCTTCATCTCGTCCACATATGCTGCCATGGCACTCTCACTGCTCATCTCTCCCAGGCGTCTCCAGGCATCCCTGACACAGACACCATCACACCACATCGGATTAAACTGCAATACTTTTCACCCCAGAGTGGACTGTACTACACCATGTGAATTCTCAGCCAATTTTTGTAGTGTCCAAAAAATGAAACTTGGTTAAATAAAACACATGGTTGCCTAACACAAAATATAGTCGTTCAAGATTTGATTAGCAATGACACCATCTCATCCGTCAGTGTCAATTCATTTTGCCCTTTAACATTTGTTGGTTACTATTCACCTAAGGGGCCATCCACATGGAGACGCTTTTTGGTGCAAATGCACATGTTTAGCATCGTTTGGGCCGATTGTCCAAACGAATCCTGTAAACGCACTGCCTGAAAATGCACTTTTTTAAACCTGGTCCCAGGGTGAAAAAACGGCTCCCTTTTGGCTTCGTTTGGACGGAGAAGCCGCATACTTGCGTATCGATGAGGTCATCGCCACACCACACCCCTCGACCTCTAACCCGCACTAGCGCTAGTGCACGCCATGGCCACTACAAGTGGAAGTAGACAACTTATTAACTAGCTAGCTAATCTGTCTCCTTGAACGGATTATAGTAATTTTTAGCACGGCTTATTGTAGAAAGGCTACCGCAAGAAAAACGTGTAGATTATCAAAAATACATTGGATCATCGATGTTTGTTTGACTGCCGATGTTAGCTAGCGCGCTGCAATCCCGTCCAATGGCAGACAGAATTGCAAAATAAAAAAGCTAGTCATGTCATGATTGGAAGTGGAAGCACTGACATATATATATAATGGACCAATAGACCCCGTTGCTCTGGACGGAGACCAGTGAAGGCTATTAGAAGCACTTTTCCGGTGATCATTTGCTTTACTGCGCAGCCTCCAACTGACAGAGACAACATAAATGTGACGTGAACACAACGTGTCTGAAGTAAGTCTTCTGGTAGCTGTGACAAGAGAAATCTCAATCATTCCCAATCTTACAGAGACGGAGAGTGTAGGTATATGTAAGGAGATAACATAAGCACAGGCTAATTATTGCTAACTAACATGCTAGTTAACATTCGTAATTAAACCTAAACAGCTAATGTAAGTCCAAACTGCCTGTGAGCTTCTCCTGTACTATACGGTAATTCCTCTACTGTGCGACAGTAAGTCACTTGGTTATGACACAATCGTTAGCCTATTTTTATAAAAACGTCTGCTACGGAGCCATAACGTGAGGTACAAGGTAATGGAGCCTTTTATACATTGTCGCGTTTCTTTAGAATTAAACAACGGACAAATAGAGTCTTTAAACGCTTTGGATGTAAAGTTATTCGCTGTCAAGTGACGTAAAAAAAAATAAATGGCGGTCAGTGGAATGCTAACAGGAGGTGATACCTTTGTAGCAACAAAATGGCGCCATCGGAGGTTCGAGTTCTGAAGCGAAGCTTACCCCCTTGAGTGGAAGTGACTATGCTCTTCTCCGTTTTTTGGTGAATTTCTGTAGCAGAAACAGCGGCGCCTATAGGCCTGGAATATGAAGTAGTGCGTTGAGTATTTTGGACGCACATTTTTTTTGACACGGTTCCAGGGAAGACGGGTAAAAAAGTTAATTTCACTTAAATTGTATTGCTGCAAAATGGGATTGTCAAGCAGACAAACTGACCAACACATTCTTTTATTCTAAACATAATAGAATAAATAAATAAATATTGCGATACTATGTCGTATTTATTTTTTCTCCCACCCCTACTATGCAGTACGCTCTACAGAAAGACAAGATACACACAATCGAATGTTTGCTTAAAGCAGCAATCTATTTAAGGATTAGTTTACAGCTTTTTAATCTGTTAGGAGTCAGCTGAACTGACCGGATACGTTTGTGACCTAATCAAGTTCAAACCCCTCATTAGCCTCAGTGTTAGGCCATGTGTCCAATCAAGATTTCCTTAAGCAAGACACTGATCCTCTCTCCTTCAATATACTGAGTAACACAACTTCTGTTGACTTCAGTAGAACTATAAGTCTGCATCAAGCTGTGCCCCAACCTGCAATATAAAACCAATGCTGCTGCTCCTTATAAACAACTAACAGGTCTTTGGCTTGAAACCTTCAACAAAAGCCCTCAATGACACTGGTTGACAAGGCGCGGAGATTAGCTCAATTACCTGAGATTTATACCTGCAGACTAACTAACCCACAGAGAGAATATCACACCAAACTCCATGCAAAAATGTAGATAAAATTTGTTTTGCAATCTCTGCTGGACAAATTAAATTAAAAAACACCACATTCAAAATATTATATACAGCATAAACTGCATGGCCTTCTTTTGGAATAGGAAAGAAGAGCACTTTCAAGGCCAACTAAATAGCTGGTGTGTCTGCTACTGAAAACTAACCTGACTCTGATAACAATGACATACATGCCTGCACACACATACAGACCATTTGTAGCGACCCACTGGGTCCCAGAAGCCAGGTCGAGACACTGTACAGGGTCCACACACCGCCTGCTTGTACAGACTGTAGAAACGTAGCATGACGTCATAGGACGGCTGGTACGAACCTGCAAGATAACAGACAGTCATTAGGTGGGTCTGCTTATTTCTTCATTTACCTGGACTAGGGGAAACCGGAAAGGTCCGCAGATCGTTAGTGACTATGGGGGGTCACATTTCAGTTGTCATGGGCAGACACATACATGAGTATAGAATTGGGAAACTAGAAGCTCATTTTCATTTTAGGTGACTGGAAACTTCAAGAAACAAGTGTTCAGAAATTTGAGAGTTCATGTTTCTTGTTTACATATTAAGGCAATAGAACTGAGAATATTAATCAATTAATGCAATAACATTGTGTCACCAGTTTTTACCAGTGGCGTTTGGTCACTGTTCTTTAAAAACAGCCAAACTCCATTTAAAAAAAATAAAGACAGTTTAGTGTTGACTTCTTATTTGCAACAGTACATATTGGATAGAATGTTCAACAAATCACGAGGAGCCACTTTTTTTATTTACATAAAAATAATAAAAATATGACGTGACAGATTGCATTCAAAGTTCTGATCCACAAGATAATTATGTCTTACATTATGCTGGCTGATACATTTGGCTACACTAAGCCACCTGGCTTAATTTTACACTCTCTGTGCTCAAAAAGAACACAGCGTGCATCACAGCTGCACTAACAGGTCATCTGCCCCAAGGCTTCTGGGTAACACAGTCCAACCCTACAATAATAAGGATACCGTTTGTACAGTCTAGCCAGCAGCAAACTTTCTGACACATGGTGTGTGAGACAATTCACAGAAGAGGATTAGGGCCACATGTGAGAAAATGTGGCCAATAGGCTATAAAATACAGTTCAAATGCAAATATGTTATACTTGCCTTGATGAAGGCCACACGGTCAAAACGGGTTTTATTGTTTTAATGATTTAGCCAAGAAATATAATAAAGGCTTTTTAAACTTTGCCCTCCTGAGTGCCTTAGTGTCCTTGAACCCATGTGAAAAAAATGTACTTGAGATGGGAGTTTAAAGTCAGAATTTTGAGATAATTATTTTTTATCTCAGAATTCTGACCTTTTTTTTTAAAGACAAAATAAAAAAAAAAAGGCAGAATTCTGACTTTATTCTCACAATTCTGAGATTATTTTTTCATATGTGGCCCTAATCCTCTTCCGTAGATAATGATATGGCTGGTAAAAGGCTATATACCATTTTTGGGGAGGTTATGGATCACATCCACAGCAGCCTGAAACCGTTTCTGGTGATCAAGCACAGGCTCTGCCATCGCCAGGACGGGCATGGCTTGTTCGATCTCGCTGGAGGGACGAGTGCAACCGGAGCCGAGCGAGCACGTAAACACAGCTGGAGCAGGAGAAGTCGGTTAACGTTAGGAGAGTGGAATCAAAAACTTAGCTACATTACATGACACACATTTTCATATAATGTTATGTCGCATGCAACATGTAACGTATTGTGTGTAATGTATTTACATCACCCTGCTTTTTTAATATGCATATCATTATGTTCTGCTGCCCACTTCTGCCGAGAAACACCGTATTATTAAATTCAAGTTTTGTCTGATAAGACTAGCTAACGTCAAACAACAATACCAAGAACAACATGGGACTTAGCTGAGCTAGCTAACTTAGCCATGAACGGTTAGCTAACGTTAACCAAGTTAGTGAACCCCGGTGTAGCTTAGCAGTAGTTAGCTTGGTAACTTGTCTTACCTCACTTGCTGCGTGTCCTGCCACTTGCCATCACCAGCACGATTGGTCTCAGTTAGAGACTACAAATCAACGTAGCTAAACGCTCCCTGAGCCCGTTGGGAATTGTGGTTTCGGCTATTTATGCGTTTACTTTCTTTGACGCTAGCTAAAGTTTAATTACGACACTGCCTAGGTAGTTGGCTGGCTCTGACTCTGACTGGGTCCGGGGACCGGGAACCGTGGACCTGGACAGAGCGGACCAATCATCTCCGGCCACTTCGGGATGTAGTTTATAAAGACGACTTCCGTGTCAAATCACATGACACGTATTTGACTACGCCCACTTGCACATTCAAAGTGACCCTAAAACATTAATTATTATTATTATTATTATTATTATTATTATTATTATTGTTGTTGTTGTTGTTGTTGTTGTTATTGTTATTATTATTATTTTATTGCAAGAACTCTGCATCTTCTCCTAAATAGCTTCTGAAAACACTTTTGTCAAATGTCTGTCTTATAATTTAAGTTTAACTCACCATACATAGTGATATGCATCGATTCATTCCCCCATTTCAAATTGCAACTCAAAACACATCTGTTTAAAACGGCCTATTCCACTTAACGTGAATTGCTCTGCCTCTTTCTATTGTTCTTTATTGTTTGCTGTTTTTAAATGTCTTATGTATCACCGTACGGTGTCCTTGAGTGCAAGAAAGGCGCCTTTAAATAAAATGTATTATTATTATTATATTGCATACGTGTGTTATTGTGCAAATACGTATTTTATTATTGTTTCCTCATTTTATTCTTGCTGTTGTTATATGATTATACTCAATACATACTGTATATAGCTCATCCATAACAAATTTAAATCAACAAAGCAAAACATGGTGAGAAAAAAAAGCAAGGCACAAAAAAACAGTGGTGGAAGTATTCAGATCCTTTACCAAAGTCAAAGTATAGCAAAGCCACACTGTGAAAATACTTCTAAAAGACCGAAAATCAAAACCTTACTTAAAGTATTATCAGCAAAATCTAGGCTACGTAGGTAAAAGTACTCATGCAGAAAAATGGTCCCTGTCAGTAGGCCTACTTGTGATGTTTCTGGATTAATATTACTGCTGCATTCTGTTGCATTTTACTGCTGTGAATTAGATGTTTTAAAATGTGCTAACTTTAACTCTTATACTCTTATATATTTATATAAGCTACTGTTGGGTAGTTTCATCTACAGAAATGCATCATATTCTAGATCATCATATGTTTGTAGCATCGCTGTGCTGTGAGAATCATGTATCTCTAAAACCATTTTAAAACTTGTTTTCTGCTTTGTGACGATGCATTTTCCAGATAATCCAAGTTTTATTTATTTTTTAAATAGTAGGGGAGTGTGGGGTGATTTGTGCCAGGGGGGAAGTAGATCCACCCTTCTTTCTGGAAAACCATAGAAGAAATTGGTCATGTGACCACATCATTTTGAAAAGCCATCCATTTTACTCATCCTCCAAAGAAGAGAGACACATGGCATGAGAGGTAAGCACATTTTAGTTAAAAAAAACTTTAGGTTAAGGTTTTTTGATTGTAGTGTCTGAACAATTATAGACAAGTTTGAAAACATTTCACACATTTTTTTGTGCTTTAGCAAGCTACACAATGAGTCTATAGAGTTAGCATGATGTTAGCTCTTAACTGCTGGATCATGCTAGTTTTTCAAACTAATGGGTCTGGGGTGATTTGTGCCAAAGGGCCTGGGTTAAGTTGTGCCAGTGGCACCCCCACTTATGATTATTTTCAACATATTATTAATTTGTAATTGTACATTGTACTTGTGCTTACACTATGTGACATTCTTAATTTTAGACCAAAACCCATCATGCCACGCACTTATAAACGGAAGAGAGAGACGGCTTCAACTCCTCTGGTGGAGTTGGACAGAGCAGTGAAAGAGGTGCAACAGGGAAAGACCATAAGTCAGGTGGCAAGGGAGATGAAGATCTGCAGGATGACCTGGAAAAGATTCAAGGAGAAGAAAAAGACAGGAGAAGTAACAAAGACCGGGTATTAGAGAATAGGACTTGCCAACCAAGTCTTTAAAGAATACATGGAGACAGAGCCTGTAGACCATATAAAGGCACTAGCAGCAATATTTCACAGCATAAGTGCCATGACATGCTGTGAGCTGGCTTTTGAGTATGCAAGTTTATATTTCCCTGCAGCATTGACAAGTGGGATGTTAAGTAGTAGGCCAGATCCAGACCACCTAGACCTACATACTCACAGGGGATAATCTGGAGAAGTGAGGAGATGGGCATGCCTCATCAATGTTTGACTTAGGCCTACCTGCCATCTGTTTAATTTAGCTAACTTGAGCTTGAGTTTGCACTATGATATTAAAGAAAAGTTTTATTAAGTTTTTAAGTGGCCTAGGTCAAAACAGGATGTTTAGAAATTAGCCTAGTCACTTTATTCTTATATGTTACATAATTGACAGACAGTGTTCTATGTATGTCAGGCATCTATTGCCAAAGCCTTTTTGCCTGAAATGATTTACAAATATCATATATTATGTATTTATGTTTTTTGTGTTTTCCCAAAAACTACAAAATATGACTTATTCCAACAGTTTAATAGGGTGACAATATCTAAATAAACCTTAAATGAGTAACTTTGTATTGCATTTGTCTTGCTTTCATATAGCATTACAGTTCATAACATTAAAATGTTCTTTTTTCCTTCAGAAATCACTGGCACAATTTACCCCAACGTATTCCCCCAAAGGCACAACTTGCCTTTGAGGGAATACGTTGACCACAAGACAAACTTTTTTCCCAAAAGCTATATTTCTGAAACAATTTATTTCAGATCCAAAGTTATTGTTCTCAGGGATGCACCACATCCTGAAATATGTGTACATCCTTAAATTGAAGGCATTACTGTCATGGCCTCACTTTAAAGTCACTTTGAGTAAAAACTGGCACAACTCACCCCACTTTCCCCTACAGGCTAGTTATTTTAAGACATGAGAGATTTTTGTCTGCCCATAAATACGTCATTCTTCAATTTATCTGAATAATTCAGAATAACAGAAACCTACGTGGTTTTCACTGGACAGGGAGGGGAAAAAATTGTAATCTGAAAAGTAGGCTACCTAGACTACTTTAAGACGTCAAACAGCCTAGAGCCGACACGGGACCCTCACGCGGGACCGAGCGACCGACTATGTGGCACCAGTGCCCTGAGTACAGCAGACAGTAGGCTAGTAGCCTACAGGATACACTATGATCAGTCAGTTCATCTTCATCATCACAGACTGTGATTTGGATAAAAAAGAGAGATTAGACGGAGAAGAGGAAGGCGTTAGACAGACACTGAGCGGCTCTCGGTCTATAATCCGTTAATAATTCCGTTTGTTGTCAAGCTGCCAGAAACAACCAATAGGACAAAACCCGGAAATGTTGAGTTGACCTTCAAAACAAAAGCATTCCAATTGCTCGGTTGTTTGCAGAACTGTTTCATTTTATTGACACAACAGAAAATATATCGAATTAAAACTGTGGAGAGAAAAATCCTTCGGGAATTATTGCATTTTAATTTAGTAATATAATGTCTCTTATTTTATGGAGAGATCTCTATGAAGTACATTTTTGAATAGGTATCATATTAGGCGTGAATTTTAGCAGTGTTAGCAGTGTTGTAGTCGGTCACCAACTGTCGAGTCCGAGTCCGAGTCACCAAAGAAGAGATGAGTCTGAGTCGAGCAAAGATGAAGAAAGAAATAATTCAAAATATTTCAGCCAGATCGAAAATAGCTCTCATATTACGTCACCATGGTTCAAAATTCACTTTTTGCATCCACCAGCCAAACGTCCAGCGAATGTTCTAACTCCTTTACTAAGCAGTTACAGTGGGGTCACATATTCTGACAACTTACCCAATGTGCTGGTCCATCAAATATTTAGTTCTTTCTTTTCTTTACAGTAGAATATGATTATTTTATGTTTTAAATGTAGGTCTAGTGTAAGGTTTTAGGTAGGTTATTACAAATGTAACTCATTTCATTTCAGAGAAAATGTACCTTAATATATTTGATTTAGGCTACTTTCAGATAAACATATGTTACTATGCCTGAGGTGGTTAATATGGTCACCAGTGGATTACTCTTTCTCCTTAGGAAGCATTAACAAACCGTGAATAATCATACAGCTTGCACCCGTGGATGTAATGTAGGCCTATTAATGTTTACGCCGTTTGCGTAGCCGCTCTTCTCCGCCCTCCATTGTCTACCACGCACGGGCAGACGATGTGCAGCAGCGCCCTCTGCGGTCCCAGTTTCTGATGGGTTACAGCTTTCGGTGCAACACACATTTTTGAACGACACTCAGCCCTAATTGTTGATTAGTTTTTACATCAGTACCTAATTTACAAACCCAAGGTGGCATCCACGACTTTTATTTTGAAAGTCGCCCCCAGGAAGCCTGTGTCTGTTGCGGTCTGATTCTTACAGCTCTATGTTTCTAAATCCACGTTCAATGACATCAGCGGGCTGAAGGCTTCCCTCCTCCAGGATAAAAGCATGAGGCGCAGCCTGCGGAGAAGGAGCGCCGTGTTTACCTCCGGGAGCTCCGTACAGCGGAGCCACTAGACTGCTTATCTCTCGGCTGAGAAACAGCACAGGATCCGGACTCAGGAAAAGCAAAGAAACGGGCTGAGCCAGAGCGAGATAAACTGCAGCTTCCTTGTGTTATGTTGGGCAACAGAAAGAAAGCCGCGTCGGCGAAGAATGGAGCCGGGACGTCCGAATCGAAGGCCATCGATCCCCTGAGGAATCTGGGTGAGTGTTTGGGTCACAGCTCCTGCAATCTGGATGGGTTCAGTAATCAAAGCTCCCTCTGACACAGTAACAGTAACACTGATGCAGGCTGCTGTAGCTGTAACTCCCCCCCCCCCTCTTACTGGAGCTAGAATGAGGATTTATTAAATAAACAGAATGATACATTTTAACCTGATAGGGATACATTCAACAGTGAGCACTAAAATAAATAGGCCTACTTTTTTCTTTAGCCATGTCATGCATATGTCATATACTGTGAATTGACCTAAAAATACTCTGCAAGTTAAAGGGAAGTTTTATAACACATTTTTAGAAAATATCTGAGATTTAATTTCATTTTATGATCGCAAGTGGATCATTCCAGCTACTGGGTTATCCTGGGGTATGGTGCAAATCTGTGCTCCAAATCATCATGTAGCCCGTAGGCAATAGACCAGCGGTTCCCAAACTTTTTCGCGTCAAGGACCCCTAAACTAACACAAATTAGACAACGGACCCCCATTTGGTAAGATTTTGTCCCAGGGATTTCTGCTTTTAGATGTTTTATTACAGAAAGTGTATGAAACTCATGACCAAAATAGTCATACATTCTGTCATTGTGTTACTTATGAATGGAATTATAGTGAGAAGTAATGATTCCCCTTTTTGCTTGGGACCCCCTGGGACCCCTTTAAGGACCCCTGGGGCTCCCCGGACCCCACTTTGGGAACCACTGCCATAAACTTCTATAAAAGTACTGTGGAAGTAAGGTCAAATTAAAAAGTTAATGGCTGCAAAAAAAGATTATCTTCATAAATGATATATATGTTAATTATCATCGACAAAACTGACCAACGGATCAACAATCCGTAGATATTACAGTTACAATGAAATAGAAAAGAGAAAAAGTGCAAATCTTCAAATTGGAGAAACTGAAACCATGTGGTTTGTTTTATAAATGACTAAAACAAGCAATAAAATGATTTTTGTTTTGAATTGAGATTGACTAATCATTAGCACTAGTGGTGATAGAGTCTGTAAGAGGAGAAACGTGCATGGATGATTGATTTCGTGAAATTAGAGCTGTCATTGAAGGTCAGAATACTTCTGTTTATTACTCGTTTACAACATGTAGTCTCAGTTGAATCCTCAATCCTGTTGTTGCTCTCTCTCAGGAACATGCATACATTTTACATAACACATACACTACACAAGTTATGATCAATAACAGAACATTTTAAAATTACAAATTACAAAAAAGGGTGCAGCTCTCAGTCTAAGTTGTATGATCCAAGGCAGTGGTATTCAACAGGGGGTCTGTGACTCCTAGGGGGTCCTCAGAGTTAATGCAGGGGTGGGGGCTGCCAAATTATGTTTAAAAAATATTTTTGTATGTTTCCTTTTTCCAAAATGAAAATGTCTGAAAATACACATCAATATGAATCCAACATATTGATAGCAATGTGAAATTGGCCTGTTAGTGAAAATAAAACATATCATTTACACATTGAAAATAAGTTTACTTGTGTGGTAGCCATACAGTTCATCTTAGGGATTCACTGTGCCTTCCACATGTATATTTAACAATAAAACATTATGGATACATAATCCATATCTATTAATTTACATCCATCAGGCCCAGTGTATACAATATATGTACAAACAAGTAGGGGGTCCCTAGTCGGTCTCTCTTTCAGCTGAAAAAAAACAAACGTTGAAGACCCCTGAACTAGTTGTTAACCAGCGTCGTGACACAGCTCATGCAGGACCGCGGTTTGGTGAAGCCCGGGAACTGAAATAAATCCAGGACATGTTGATCTGGATCCGTAGTACAGGCATTCTGCTCTATTTCGCCTGGATTACAGGAATGACACAATGCTTACTGTACAGGAATATCTTTTTAGAAATAAATACACAAAATTGTATAATACTGTACATATTGCATATATTAAACCAGGTCAGCGGAGTACAGTGGCACAGCTGCACGGTGTTCTGACTTTAACATATTGACAAAACCTCAAAAAGCATGAGGAGGACAGCAGTAAAAGCCCCGGCTGGCACCTGTAAACCAGTTACCCTGAATCTGTCCTCTGGTTGTGTAGACAGTTTGCTTAACCAGACAGTTTCCATGTGGGACACCAAGGATTAGAATCAGTCTGGAAAAACACACAGCGTGTTTCTACGGAGCAGAAGCAGATTCCCAGACACACCCGCTGCTTTCATGATCCTAGCTGACACACGCAAGGAGCTTCTGAATGGAATCAAACACCACATCTACAAGGCTCAGTCATGGGCCGTGGATGCTCATGGTTTATGGTGCGAAAATGAATGAAATTACCCAGGATCTGCAAGCTCTTAGATCAGGGGTCTTTAACGTTTTTTAGGCCAGGGACCCCTAAGCTGAAAGAAAGACCAACTAAGGACCCCCTACTTGTTTGTACATATATTGTATACAATGGGTTTAAATTAATAGATATGGATTATGTATCCATAATGTTTTATTGTTAAATATATATGTGGAAGGCACAGTGAATCCCTAAGATGAACTGTATGGCTACCACAAAAGTAAACTTATTTTCAATGTGTAAATGAAATGTTTTATTTTCACTAACAGGCCAATTTCACTTTTCTATCAATATGTTGGATTCATATTGATGTATATTTTCAGACATTTTCATTGTGGAAAAAGGAAAATTTCAAAAAAATATCTTTTAAAAACTATAATTCTACATAAATATGAAGAACACAGACACGGTTTTAGAGGCAAAACACAAGACAGTCGCTGCTTCCTAAAACAGGAAGAAAAGCTAACAAAAAAAATAGCCGACGCTGTAGATGCATAAATCACAACTCTTATCAATATCACTTCCCCATCAGTCAGGACCAAGATCTGACCATAACTACACTGGTGCTTTCCATAAACTAGTCAGAGATAGATTTTGTTTTTCACTTTTAGTTTACGTCTCAACTTGTCTTAATATTTGAGTGTCATTTTGCAGTTTGATCGGGACTACTTATATTATATATATATATATATATATATATATATATATATATATATATATATATATATATATATATATATATATATATAAAACAGTGTGTTGTCCAGAGTACCTGAACAGACGTGTGAACATTCAGTGTTCCAACCAGTACAAATGAAATTCAATTTTTTTACCAAGATTGTGTTGGGCTGCTATCAGAACTTTTCTTAAAATCTAGACATGGCTAAATACTAAAAGGAGAAAATATGTTTTTTGTCATTTGGGTAAACTGACCCTTTAACCCTTGTGTTGTCTTTCCTGTCAACCTTGATAAAAACACTAATTGTTTTTGACATTTTTGACGCCTTTTTTGACGTGTTTGTTTTTGCTTTTTCCAATGTTTTAAATTGTTAAATTTTTCTTCTACACATTTTCAGAGCTTATTTCTACGTCCCATATTTTCTGATGTAAAACAAAAATTGAAAACGGGTCAATGTGAGTCAAGTCAACACGGGGGTTAACTTGTGCTGTACTAACTGTTACTTGGAATTGAATGTGTTATGTAAGTTGTCAACCAGCAGCAGGATAGATAATGATCTTAAGCAATGATTTAGCTCTGGTTAAAAAAACAGCAGAGCAATTAACAATGTTTGCTGTTCAGATAGCCAAGCTGTATGTTCAACCCATACACTGTGAAAATAATGGACAAAGCTTCCGGGTCTGAAAAGTGAAGCCAAAGCAGAAGTGCCTTAAAGCTGCTTTCTATCTCATTTCCAGCAGGGGGCGACTCCACTGGTTGCAAAAAGAAGTCTGTTTCCCTACTTCTCACTTGATTTATTACCTCAACAAACATTTTCATAATGAGTTTATGGTCTCGATCACTAGTTTCAAGTCTTCTATAATACAGCATGATGTTCATTTTTGTAAATTATAATCCCATTATATGTTTAAATTGATGATAAAGCAGGGGATACTTGAGGGCCTGTCAATCAGGACAGAGGCTTAGCTATGCTAACCATGCTAACACTGTGGACATAAAAATAGACCTGAACTTGTTTTTGGGTTTTGTCCAATGGTTTAATCTTAACTTTTACCCTATCACTTCACATCAAAGTTATTTGGGACATTTTGGTCGCCTAGAAATGCCTTATTCAGCGTTCTGCTAACAGAGTTAGCTAGCCACCGCTAGCGTTAGCTGGTAACTAAAGGGAAGCTCCACCCTCTTGTCAAAAATCTTCACATCCAGTTGCAAAAAACCAAGATGGCGACGCCTGTATCACCAAACTCAAGGCTAGTTGCTAGTTGTTTAAGCCGCTACAGAGCTTCATGACGCCGGCTACAGATCTCCAATGAATCAGCGGTAGTTGGTGGTTCAGTTACCCGAAAATGGGTGACTTTGAGCCGGGTACGGAACACCGCGAGCTGCCGCTCGTTTTGGCGGATATTACGGTTAAATTTATTCCACAAAATATGAGTGTTTTGCTGCGACGAAAGTTAAGATCAGGTACCAAAACGACTAGTTAAGATTAGAGTTGGATTAAAACACTAACAACTAACACACTATTTCCTGGGTGAAAGTCTTTGGCTTTCCCCGGGAAGCAAACTCCGCTCCCTGGCTTGAAAGTCAGGCTGGATATAGCTGTCAAATGATATATCACTTAGCCTAAATGCCTTCCATTGTTTGGCCTGCAGAGACAATACCAACACCAGCAGCACCACTGCGCCCCTAAATGTCAGAGAGAAGCCTGTTAATACTCAGACTGTTTTTATATTGCAATGTAGATCAGCAGCATCTACAAATATAGACCACCTGTTACTGAGTTGTCTGTTTACCACATCAGCTGAGTACATTCAGACAGACAGCTAGGGTTGCAACAGAGGCTTTTTAATACCATACAATGAATCTATTGATTATTGTTCTTGATTCAGTAATCAATGCATAGTCTAGTCTATAAAAACATCAAAGAAGATAAAAGGTTGTGTGAACTATGTCAATTAGGAGAAGTTGAGAAGGAATCCCATTTTCTTTTGTATTGTCCTTCTTATGATGAGTTAAGAACACCCATCTTACATGAAATGTCTGTTCACAATCCTGAAATCTTCTGGTGTACTGATGATGACCAAATGGAGTGGTTGTTTAGATTTAATGTATATAAGTTGGCAACTTTTGTCTCTAAAGCATGGTAAAAAAGACAAGAAAGTTAATTTGTTTAATTTATGTTGCTATTGTGGTATCTGGGCCTATAAATAATGGCATCTTGTAAGCCCGTTTGGGTTGGGCATACTTTTTTGTGTGTGCATGACACAATAATAAAAATGTCATTCCACAAGATGATGACAAATGCCTATTATAGGTAGCTAAAACACAAAATGATGTCTTTAAACTGCTTTGTTTAGTTTTTTGGTAATAGTGAAACAATACAAATGCATTCAGTAGGACAAACTGCAGTGAGTGGATAGTTTATTCAGAATAAATAATTCACTGTTCCAAACTAAAAGAGCAATCAGAATTCTAGTTTGTCAATTTTCTGTTGATTGCTTGACCAGTGAATGAACTATTAATCATCAGTCAC
Organism: Perca flavescens; assembly: GCF_004354835.1. Lineage (NCBI taxonomy): Eukaryota > Metazoa > Chordata > Actinopteri > Perciformes > Percidae > Perca > Perca flavescens. Next base: position 28,145,067 of record NC_041351.1, on the reverse strand, counting down.
AACTTCCTTGCAATTTGAAAAACTCACAGGGCGGTCACAGGGCTCTCATCTAGCTGTACTGTACAGACATGGGTGTATGTCTTTGTTCATTGTGGTTTTTATTCATGCACTAGTTCTGGGTGTTTGCAGTCAGCTGTGTTAGCCTAAACTGGGTCTCTGCTATTAATATATTTGGCAACCAAACCAGTTCACCAAAGTTCTGACTGACAAGATTCAAAGAGTGATGTCCATTTTCTCATCTAACTGGAGGAATGAAAAGGAAGATGTAAATTTCCCCCAAATGACAAACTGTTGGTTTAAAATCATCAATTATGGGCTCAAATCACAATACTAAGGGACAGATATGGAAATGCATGTTTAGCAAAATAGTAGAAGTTAATATATGATTTGTAACAATATTTGCAAATCTACCATTTCATTTTTGTATGATTTTCTATTTTAGCAGCTTTATTTGAGTGACAAAAACATTCAAAAGTAATTATGTCAATGCTTTCTTTACCTGAGCCGATGACCTTTAATGAGAAAGTAAATGAAGTGTCAGACAATTAATTAAGGCACTGACCGAGCACTTAATCTTTCAGAGAGAGAGTGTGTGTGTGTGTGTGTGTGTGTGTGTGTGTGTGTGTGTGTGTGTGTGTGTGTGTGTGTGTGTGTGTGTCTGTGTGTGTTTGGCCTTTATCTTAACTCTCTCGATAGAGAGTAAATATCACCACATTGTAAACGTGCAGTACAGCAGTTGTTGCAGTTACTATTGTGTGTTATTGGGGAGTTCGCTGGTTCAAGTCCCTGTATGGACCCAAGTATGGTGGTGGACTGGTAGCTGTAGTGGTGCCAGTTCACCTCCTGGGCACTGCCAAGGTGCTCTTGAGCAAGACACCAAACCCCCAACTGCTCTGGGTGCCTTTCCATGGGGGCAGCTCCCTCACTCTGACATCTCTCCATTAGTGCATGTAGAGGTACTGAACATGTGTGCGTAATTCAGACCTGTAAACATTGTAATTTCCCCTTGCAGGATTAATAAAGTATACATTACATTACAACATTATGCAGCAGTCTGTGTGTATCATTAGTCAGACACACACGGTTTCATCCCACCGGCTGAGTAAGACTGTTCTGTGGTGGTGGGTAGTGTACATGTCGTTTTACGGTCAATCACTTTTAAGAGGTCAATCGGTTATTTTGTGACACTTCCTCCTCTCTCACACACACACACACACACACACACACACACACACACACACACACACACACACACACACACACACACACACACACACACACACACTAACGCAGACTGAATTCCCCCCACTGCTGCAACCTTGCTCTTCTCATTTACAGTATCTCAATGCTGTACACAGGGGAGTGTGTGTGTGTGTGTGTGTGTGTGTGTGTGTGTGTGTGTGTGTGTGTGTGTGTCCGCATCGTGTGTGTTTTTCCAGTATCAAGACGCCTTTGTGAGTGTAGTGACCCAGCCCTTTCCAAACCACAGTGAGACTTCTGTTTCAGCTGCTGAGTCCTGCTTACTCAGCTTCAGACTCAGCAGTATTTGTGGAGGAGAGATTAAACGCCACGTCACACCAGTTTTGTAGTTTCCTTTTTGCACTTGAAGTAGCCCTTTTGCTAGAAAATCTAATTAGTTCAGTTCAATCTTTATTGTCGAAGCCAAAGTCCATTAGACAACAGAAAACACAAACAAGGTGCAGTACATGAATTAAAAGAAAAAGACAAACATTGCACTTTTTAATTCAAGACAGTTCTACCATTGTTCCCACACAGGTGCGAAGGGTATAATCAATTATAACTTACTATTATTATTCTGTCGGCTCCGTGGTTTCAGGGTAGCAAGCTACCGAAGATCGAAGGTAACCTGCCGCAAATTATCTTGCATGAAAGGGAAAGTATCATAAGTAAAAGAGAGGCTTTGTTTAAAGAGGCTGTACTGGATATTCAGAACATAAATATAGCAGTAACTTAATCTTTTCTATGTAAAGATAAGGTGGAGTAATGGCGCCCTTTCCCACTGACCCGCCGGAACAGCACTGCAGTACCGTGAGCCGCCGAGAGATAAATCGTGGTCTGAGCAAGGCAAAGGTCCTGAAAGATACACGTGCGCGTTTCCTTTCATGTGCTTTCTGTTTTCTTTTATGACACAAATACATTTGGAAACAGCACCCTCTTTCACACTTTGACTCTCACAAATACACTCAATAAAATCTATTCTAAGGCAAATTATCACATGTACAGGCGATAATGTGAAAACCATTCACAGGTTTTTAATATGTCATTTTATTTATTTTTTCAATCCAAAACCATCTAGCAACCCAGAGAAATGATCTCGTGACCCCCTTCGTTACTCCACGTCCCCAAGTGGCCAAAAACTTTACATATGCTGCTTTAACATTTTTAATGTTATACGTTTTATGCTAAAGCCTATTTTTCTTTATGCTAAACTAAGCTAATTGCTTTCTGGCTCCAACTCTATTCTTAACGGACAAACATGAGCGTTAAATTGATCTTTTTTATCTGACTCTCACAAGAAAGCAAATAAGTGTATTTCCCAAAATGTTGACTTAATAACATAAAGAATGTGTATGTGTGTAGTTTAAGATTGATTTTTTTCTTTAAAAAAAATGACCAAAAATTTAAATGTGTTTCACGCACTTCATGTCATTTATTGAATGACTTAAAGGACAATTCCGGCACAAAATGAACCTAGGGGTTAATAACACATGTGTTCTCTGGGATATGTTTTCATGCTAATCGGATGTGACCAGTTTTAGCGCAAACCGCTAATTAGCTTATAACGCTAGTCGTAGGGGCACGGGTAAAGTAAAAGGAAATTGCTATTTCTATACCACTAACAAGGCTCAAAATAGCACCACACTTCCACGGTAGCATAATGAGGGCCCCTACATGTAAACCCAAGCATTGAGAACTTACTTAGCAAATTGCTAATGAATGTGTGTATCACAAAATCCCCTCAGGCTGAATTTCAGCCGCATTCAGTTTAAGGGAACATCTCATTTGTCATCTTTGTGAAAGGTGTCACAGCATATTGCTTTCATAACCGCCCAAAAGCACTTAGCTAACTGGAATTCTTCTGCTCTGTTTCAACTCATCGCCATCTCTCACTCCTCATCTTCTCTCTGCTTTTCTCTTCGCAATATCAAGTCCTTCTGTCTTTCTTGACATCTCCGTCGGTGTCCATACCTTCTCATCTCTAGCCACACCCAACGACTGCTTTAGCACCAAAATCTCCGGATTACAGAGATCCCATATGAGCCGCTGTGGTCCAACTGATGTATACACTAACGTCTAATTCTGACCCTTCTATTTTCATCCTCCCTTCTCTCTCTCTTTACCCTGCCTTCTTTCAGTGCTACTGAGTTATCAGGGTCCTGTGCATACTTACTGCCATCCTCAGGCATCCTGTACACAATCAAGTTATGTTTTTATGACATCATATCTGTCTTTCTTCAGCCATCTTTTTGTCTGCTCGCTTTCTAGCAGTGCAGGAGGATGAAGATGTGAAGCGGATGTTGCAGGGCTCCAGTATGGTAAAGGTAAAGGCATTACTAATTATAAACTACTAGTTGTTCATTGTTAGGGATCAGTCAGTGACTTCAACTTCAACTTTATTTGTGTCCCAGAGGGGCCATTGGGTGTAAATTGGGAATAGAGTAAGCCTGAACAACAGTTCAAACTAGAACACAACCATTACAGCATGAGAACAAATAAATACAAGTACAAGGTGCATGGGTAGCAGCGTCAAAGTAACCTACACAGGGTAGGAAAGTGCATGTCAGAATGACTCCTCCCCTGACCCGTATTCAAGAGGGAAATGGCTGCAGGTATAAAGGAGTAGTTCTACCTGTTACTCCTGACAGGTGGACATGCCCGATGGCAAGAACTGAAATTCAGAGAAAAAGGGGTGGGAACTGTCAGAGTGAATAGCATTTGCTTTCCTAATTATCTGTCTATAGAACAGGTCTGATAATGTGCACTGTTGAACTCAATGTCTTGTGACTCATCTCACAATGAGATTTCATGGATTCATTTCATCATATGTAAAGGTCCGCTCGCCTCGCTGGCAGAAGCGCCGGACTCTGAAGCTGATGGAAGACGGTGTCACTGTGTGGTGTCAGTCCCACAAAACCTCCAGCTGGGCCAAGGAGCAACAATCCTGTAAGTGTGTGTGTGTGTGTGTGTGTGTGTGTGTGTGTGTGTGTGTGTGTGTGTGTGTGTGTGTGTGTGTGTGTGTGTGTGTGTGCGCGTGCGTGTGTGTGTGTGGGTGTGCGCACGCGTGCGTGCATGTGTTTGTTTCACCATAGTCCCAAGTCTCGCATTGCTAGACCTTCCTCGTCTTGGGCAGTGCTAAGCTCCGCACGGTGCGGCTGCAAAATAGCCTCAGGAAGGAACTTGTTTTGGTGAAACACATGTACGTTCAAAAGTTGTTTTAGTCGTGCAACAGAAAACTCAGATTGGACAGATAGTCTAGCTAGCTGTCTGGATTTACCCTGCAGAGATCTGAGGAGCAGTTAACCATAGTCCTCACAAATCCACCGGAGGTTAGAACGCCAACACAAAGAGAGAGGAAGGAAACGGACACATGCGTGCGTGTGTGTGTGTGTGTGCGTGCGTTTTGTCTATATAAATCAGAATCAATTTATTGATGTGTAGGAATTTGACATTGCTCATTGGATGTGATTGCAAAAACATACGACCAAACAAGGACGATGTGCAGGGTACAATGCAGAGGACATTTTACATAGAACATGTGGACATCGTCATGACACCAACAGATTAACAGAGGAAGACAATTTATAAAAGGGAAAGATTTTTACAGACTTTGTATATCTATGATGTGCCATTTTAAGAATTTATCATTAAAGGAGAATTCTAGTGATTTGACACATCATACACATGACATGTCTAAGCTACCCCACCCAGAGGTTAAGAAACATCTCTAAGTGATGATTAGTAACCAGCAGCTCGGTGCTCTGACTGGGCGTGTAAGGTGAAACATGGCTATACAGTATCTATTTTTGTTCACTTTAAATGCTACTTACTGCTCTGTACAGACATAGACTTGCTCACACAGCTACTCCCTCTCTTTTCCACTATCTGAGGGTCACACACGGTGCCTTGATTACAGAGCTCAACTATTTTCGCTAAATGGCAGCCAACCCTGCCGTAGTTCAAACAATAAGATTATAGGACATTATATGGTGGTGGGAGTCTGCCCTGGATCCTGTGGTTTGGTCCTATACAGTTACCATACGACTCAACCACTACGTTAGCCTCCCAAATACGCTACAAGGCCTTTAATTACCACAAAACTAGATGTGCCTGTGATGTGGCCCTGTGAGTGTGTGTGTGTGTGTGTGTGTGTGTGTGTGTGTGTGTGTGTGTGTGTGTGTGTGTGTGTGTGTGAGTGTGTGTGTTGCATCTCATGACACCTTGGATCATTTCTATCTTCTGAATACTGTGATGTGTTGGTTCATGTCTTGTTTTTAGCTAAATCTTCTGTATTTAATGCTCCTTTGATCCATACCTGCTTCTCAAAACTCCTAACTGGACTTGACAAGAAAGATTAGAGAAAAGTAAAATAAATAACTAATACAAAATGATGTCACAGAACTTTATTTCTTCTTTAGTCTCCCACTAATGATCTTGTTACCCGGTTTAGCTCCCGATACATCCAGAGTAGACTAAGTTACCGTATGCAACACTGGAAATGCAACGATGCATCTGTTACGTATTCTCTTATTGTAAATGAATGATTTTCTGTCTGAGCAAAACATTCATCACAACTATATGACCTCCCGGTATCGCTAACTCAGTACTATACAGTGTGCAATACAGCACCGTAAAGAAAACAGCAGGTGTGGTAGAAACTAGTGGTAGCAATATTTGGTATTGATCCAATACCAAGTAAATACAGGGCCAGTGTCGCCGATACTGATACCGATACTTTTTAGTAATTAAGGTGGATGCATCATTGAATAGCTAAATGAATGCATTTTCATGACCTTTAAGTGGTTTTATGATTTTTCATTTGGAATATTAATAAGTTAAAACCCAGGACAGAATTTTCATATGCTTGTATGAATTTGTTGTGTTACCACTGTATCTTGCTTCTTTTTCGGCCTGAAAATCTAACCACACGGCGCTCCTCTTCCTCTCTGCCATTCTTCTGCTCCGTCTCCGTCCTGCTTGTGTGTGTGTGTGTGTGTGTGTGTGTGTGTGTGTGTGTGTGCTGCTGGCCGCCGCCGGGCCTGGCTGCTTGCTTGCTTGCCCGGCGCCGCTGAGTCACGTGACGATACAACATCAAATCACAAGAGGGGGGAGGAGGAGCAAAGTGTGCCTGCTCCACGCTGTGACAGCATGTGTGACAGGAGCGGCATTTGAACGCAGCGGCACAGACACAGACACAGACAGGCAGGTCGCCTCTTTGATGAAACCACTGCAGTGCATACCGGACAGAAACTGAAACTAAAGTATCGATTTCATTAGACTGATATTAATCAATATCGATACCAACTTTGGTATCGATATTAGGATCGATCTGCCCACCACTAGTATAAAACCCTACAGGCCCTATTTTAACGATCTAAGCACACAGCGTGAAGCGCATTACACCCTGGGCGAGACCCCCTTCAAGCCCCCTCCCCCCAAAAGAGCACAGAGTTATATTTTATTATAACACAAATGTTATAATAAAATAGAAAACACATGACATGAAAAGACCAAAGCTGTCTCTCAATACTTTACAACCTTCCTAAGTCCATTTATTTCTACTGAAAACATCAATCTTTAACATGCGTATAAGATGTGTGTTGGCGGCCTGGGGGTTAAAGAATCGATTTTTAATTTTTCAAGTCAGTCTTAAAATAATTTGTAGTAAATGAGAGAGACATCATGGCTTTCAAACAAGAAAAGTGGCAGTTGGTCAAGGCCACACCCCCAACCTCCACCTTGCCCCCCCCCTCTCTCCTCCTCAATAGCTACAGACACAGAAATGGCACATACTAAGGAAAGCTCATTGTGGGACTGGCTGTAGTGGCTGTAGTTCTGCACCGAAGCTGAATTTCGAGAAAGAGACTTCAGATACAGTATTAGGGGACCACTAAGGTCTATATAAAAGAGACTTCAGATACAGTATTAGGGGACCACTAAGGTCTATATAAAAGAGACTTCAGATACAGTATTAGGGGACCACTAAGGTCTATATAAAAGAGACTTCAGATACAGTATTAGGGGACCACTAAGGTCTATATAAAAGAGACTTCAGATACAGTATTAGGGGACCACTAAGGTCTATATAAAAGAGACTTCAGATACAGTATTAGGGGACCACTAAGGTCTATATAAAAGAGACTTCATATACAGTATTAGGGGACCACTAAGGTCTATATAAAAGAGACTTCAGATACAGTATTAGGGGACCACTAAGGTCTATATAAAAGAGACTTCATATACTTCCACTAAGGTCTATAGATACAGTATTAGGGGACCACTAAGGTCTATATAAAAGAGACTTCAGATACAGTATTAGGGGACCACTAAGGTCTATATAAAAGCTTCCAAAGAGCACCATGTCATGGGACCTTTAATTCTGCACATATTTCTGTTACTGTAGTCCTATTTGTGGTGCAGCGGATCCATGCGCACTGTCACCTGCCGCGGAGACGCTGGCCTCACTAACCTCTCCTCCTCTGAGTCGGGTCTCCCTCGCTCTGGACTCAGTTTCACTGAGCCTACTAACACTTAGAAAATAAATAAATGGCATTACATCAGTGAGTTCAAACTGCTTGTTGTGCATAATTTGGACTGACACTGAGATGCATGTTATTCTGTAACTGGTGTGGCACTGCCACTATTCTCTTGATTTCCACTTCGACATTAAAAACATTTTTGAGTGAAAGAGACGTTACATTTAGCATATATCACCACAGGTAACAAGCTAACCATCGCAAAGTGTTGTGCTAACAGGCACATTGTATCTTTATAGTTGTATCAATATGATGTGACAGACTTAGGTTCATATTTCACCAGATCTGAGGGCTAGAGGGATGTGTTAAATAGACCCCATAAAGTTATCCCACAACTGATTTTGATACTGTACTGTATGGATGGTAGCTACAGGACATGCTTTGAATTCATAAGATTTAACAATACAGTGTTAGGGACAGATCAGATGGCCAGAAAATTGAGACTTGACTTGGACTCGTGGCAAAAGACTTGCGACTCGACTTGGACTTCCAAAAAATGACTTGTGAACATCTCTGTGTAGGACCCAAGTGCAGAGACGACAGACACACGAATAAGCTCAAGGATTTTAATTCTTAAAGTCCATACCCAACAGAAGGAGTCCTGTAACAGTATGCAAAATCCAAAAACAGGAAACAAGCAGAATCCCCAAAACAGGAACAGGCAAAAACACAGAACAGTGGCAAGCAACCCACTGACAAAGACAAACAAGAAACACTGAACAGAAACAATTATCCGACAAGAGACAAAGACAGAACAGAGACTAAATACACGTGGTAATGAGAAAACAAGGAACAGTTGACACAAGGCTGGGGAACAGGTGAAACGCATTAGGGCTGCTAGAACAATCAAAAAAGGCGGGAAAGACAGATTACTTTGTTGCTGCATTATGACATCACAATAACTATATTTGACTACAATATCCCTAAAAGCATGTTTTGGGTGTATTTATATCAATATGGGGATAATACGCCGGTGTCCACATGTATATAAATTATGTGAAAATCTACCCCAGAACATACAGTAATGCTATGTGACGTCCCAAACTGGACACATCTGAAAGTAACTTTTTTCATGTAAAATGTGAATAGTTCAATGGATAATCCCAAATATATTAAAGATTTAGCCTATAATGTGTGGAGCTAATTCTCTGCTTTGGTAGGACAGGCGCTTACACACACACACACACACACACACACACACACACACACACACACACACACACACACACACACACACACACACCTGTGCCCCTGCCTGCGGTCGCACGCGTCACTCCTCGTGAATCCTAAATAGCGCCCCGAGCCACAGAGCTGGATGGCATGACAGGGTGTCCGGTGCCAGACTGGAGCAAAGAGCACTATAGGAGCCGTTAGCGCGGATCAACTGCCCACCGGCCTGGGACTGCACCATCCCTTTATCCCTTTAAATCACTGTTCTGTATTATCAACATTTCATTCCTTTGAAGACATTTGGCAGAGATGCATTGTCTTTTTTTACCAAGTTGGATTGCTTTCGTGAACTTCTACTATCTAGCCTACTTTTAGTTCTCAACACAAGAGTCTGTTTCAGGCCCCCCTCCCCTTTCCCCTTCCCACACAGCTTCTGTGCACGGCCCCTTCAAGCAGGGGCACCTGCAGCTGCAGGGGGCACTGCGCAGAGGATTATTTTTTTTTAAGAGCTCGTGCTGCCCCCCAAAATGCCGCCCCGGGCGGCTGCCCGCTTCGCCCGTGCCAAAAAACGCTACTGGGCGCAGGTGCGTTTCGGATTTAAACCGCAATATTTTTATTTGTAATCTTCTGCATGTGTGTGTGCTGATGCACGTCCCCTGTGTGTGTAACAAGCATAGTGTGTACACACTGTGCACGAGCCTAGGAGCATTTTACTAATGCTCTGTTAAAATAACAATGAAATGCTGCGTTATTGACTTTAGACCAGGTTTTTGTTGGTCAACGGCGCGATCACTTCCCGCTGCCTCAAGATAGCAATACTCCCAGAATGCATCTGAACACACCTCCTTGTAAGACCAGCACGCCCAGAATGCACCTGAACACACCTCCCTGTAAGACCAGCACGCCCATAGGTGCGCAGGTGCATTTGCTATTTACAACGCGGGCACTGGACGGGAAATTGACAACTGCGTCGATCTTAAACTGGGAAAGACACTTTGCGCTGCGCTGCGCCGGGTGTAAGACAGGGCCCTGCAGCTTTTGTCCAAAGCGGCCGCTAGAATCAACACAAACTGAAAGTTACATATAGCATCTTTAAGGAAAGGATCGGAATTGTTCTTCCACCACTGGTTATGCGTATAATGGGATGCTTGTGGAAATATTTGGAGCCTGATGGACATTTAGAACTGAAACTCTTTTGAGCAGAATTCCCATCTCTCTGCTGTCTGTGTATGGTGAGGTAAACACAGTGCTCAAGGCCTTGCTCTCAGACTGTGTGTGGTTTCTGGTCAAAACCACATGCAAATAGAGCTCGACAAACACCAGCTGACGTTTAGTCAATAGTGATGTTTTATTTGGTTTATTCAAATCCATTAGAGTGGGATGTGATTGTTAAAGGAGGCTACATATATGAACACAAGCATATGGAAATGAGTGTCAGGGTGTGCCGGATGGACAAACAGGTTGAAAATAACACACAAACAGCTGTTTGTGAGGGAAACATTTGGGGAAACCTTGCTTGGTTTGTGTGTGTGAGACAAACAGCTTACCTCTCCACTGAAGTTGTTTGTGTCTAAGTTGAGTAGGAATTAAAATCAACAGGAGTGTTTTTAGTTGCCATGCCAGTGTTGGCACTGTCTCCAGACATATTAAATATCCTGCAGAAATACAGTACAAGCTGGTATTTCAGCATTCAGGGTTTTTACAAGAAACATTATACTGTAGAAAGTAGTGTGACAAATACTAGAAACCCAGAACAACTGGAAAGTCTCTGGAATTGCAACCTGATATGCACGATTAGTCTAACAAAAGTAAATAAATTAATATATTATTGTGTGTGTGTGTGTGTGTGTGTGTGTGTGTGTGTGTGTGTGTGCGTGTGTGCGCGTGTTTGCGTGTGTGCTTGCGTGTTTAAATCTCTGTGTGTTTAAGTGACTCAGAATGAATGACCACCTTAAAAACACACTACACAGAGGCCTAAGTATAGAACAATAGCATGAAAGAGAAAAGAGAGTTGTTGTGCGCTGCCTTTGGTGCCAGAATGTAGACTGTGCACCTGTGAGTAAAATAGAAATATATTATTATTATTTGTCTCATATTGTATTTTACTAGTACTACTAAAGTACTGTTAATTGATAATGCAGAGAATTAGAGATGGGAACTGTGGGTAGACCGTGAATGTGTGTTACAAAATGTGAGTTTAAGACTTGGGGTCCTATCTTGCCTCCGGAGCAGCGCAGCGTGAAGCCCGACCCAAGTGTCTTTGCTAGTTTAAGACCGACGCAGTTGTCGGTTTCCCAGCCAGCACCACTGTCGTTTAAATAGCAAATGCACCTGCGCCCATCTGTGGCCCATGGGTGTGCTGGTCTTACAGGGAGGTGTGTTCAGGTGCATTCTGGCCGTATTGCTATCTTGAGGCAGCGGGAAGTGATCGCGCCATTGACCAACAAAAACCTGGTTTAAAGTCAGTTGCGCACATGGAAGCGCAGCAGCACACAAACATGCAGAAGATTACAAATGAAAATATTACGGTGCAAATCCACCAAGGTCCAAACGCGCCTGGCTTTTAAAGGGAATGGGAGATGACACTCTGATTGGTTTATTGCATGTTACCAAACACACCTATGATTAATGACCCTTTTTTCCACCATCAGGCTAGCAAAAGTGGATTTGGACACGCCCTAAACGCACCTGCGCCAGGCACTTCATGCTGTGCGCTTAGATCGTTAAAATAGGGCCCTGTAAGTGAATGTCACAAAGAGAAAGATCAGAAGCCTCAGCTGTGATTGTGTAATGCATTTATTCAAGCATGGAGAGGCACTGTAATGAGACTAAAGCTTCTCCTTTCTCTCACTCTTTCTCCTCCAGTGATGTTAGGCTTGTTAGGCCTTTTCCAAACAGCCACACTTTGCTTTCTCTCCTCCCCACAGCCGGCCAATCCCTGCATGGAGTGGCTGTGGATGTATGAAAGTATGAAAAAGTATGAAATGAAGATCATAAAGGTACCTTAAAGGTGCCAGTATACTCCGTCAGAACAACTGATTTTCTGTAACTTTCCAAAACTGACAATTGGACATTCTCATCCACTTCAGGTTGCCACTGGTACTTAGCTGGGTTTGAACTTCTCTCTCTAGCTCTCTTTTTTTCCACAACTATTTCTGTCACCTTTCACCTGTGCAGCCAAATACAGGGTGTGCCGGATGGACAAACAGGTTGAAAATAACACATAAACAGCTATTTGTGATGGAAACACTTGGGGAAACCTTGCTTGGTTTGTGTGTGTGAGACAAACAGCTTACCTCTCCACTGAAGTTGTTTGTGTCTAAGTTGAGTAGGAATTAAAATCAACAGGAGTGTTGTTAGTTGCCATGCCAGTGTTGGCACTGTCTCTAGACATATTAAATATCCTACAGAAATACAGTACAAGCTGGTATTTCATTATTCAGGGTTTTTTACAAGAAAAGCCAACATGTGTTTTCTAGCCTGTTCTAACACAAGCCACCTTGTAATGCATGACTTTATGTTGACAAGCAGCAGAAGAAGTATGTTTGGATACTACACAAAATCCAAACTGATTTTTAAAACTCTAGACAATCATCACTTGTAACACAGGCTGTCCAATGTTCAAAACATTGCATTGTGCATTCATATCTTTAAAGAAATCTTGCACTTACACAAGCATTGGTTCATAAAACTAATTTATTGTGAAATACCATTGAAACGTTACTTTAGATCACCCACACACAAGGTAGCCATAGTTTCACTGGGTCATCATTCTTACAATCATTAAATATTTTAGTACAAAATAGGTGATACATGTTTCATTATGGTACTACATATAAATATATCCCTGTAAAAGTACTGCAGTAGCAGAGTGAATACTACAGACCAATGTGGTACGAGTATATTACAGTTTTTTACAACCACTTTGGCACTAATTTCAGAACCTTGACGTCATTTTTCAAAACTCTAGACACAAAAGTCACAAAGTTAACACCTGTTCAATATGACACAACTTAACATCAGAGTACTACTATTTCAAAAGGCAATTCACACATTACATTTCAGATAATCGTCTATTCATTTCATTACAATCATCTAACTATCAATTGATACAACTGCTCAAAATGATAAGTAACTGCTGCTTTACTCTTAATGCACAGTTGTATGGAAACAGACAATATTCCATGTTTAGATCATGAAAGTTTCAAGATAACGAGATTCATTGTCACCAATTAGCGTGGAGCATGAACCAATTAGACTACGGGCCCTATTTTACAGTTTTTTACAATCACTTTGGCACTAATTTCAGAACCTTGACGTCATTTTTCATAACTCTAGACACAAAACTCACAACCAATGATCAAAATGCAAATTTTTCAAAACCCTAACACTTTTTTTCAGTTGCTTGGATACAATACACATAAACCTGAGATCATTTGTTCATTTAACAAAGATCACCTGTTGACACAACTTAACATTAAAGTACTACTATTTCAAAAAGCAATTCACACATTACATTTCAGATGATCGTCTATTCATTTTATTACAATCATCTAACTATCAATTGATACAACTGCTCAAAATGATAAGTAACTGCTGCATTACTCTTAATGCACAGTTGTATGGAAACAGACAAACCATATTCCATGTTTAGATCATAAAAGTTTCAAGATAACGAGATTAATTTTCTATGGTCCCATGTACTATCTTTTCAGACTATTTACAGTATTGACAATAATGCACTGTAATTGTCACCAATTAGCGTGGAGCATGAACCAATTAGACTACATGATCTATGGATGTAATATTTCATCATCCTTCTTTACTGTAATATACTACTGTTTATCATACACTGTTTCTATGCTCCCATGTACTACCTTTGAGACTATTTACAGTATTGACAGTACTGCACTGTATGGATGCAGGCCCCTGGAATTGCTGGTCCAATTCTGCCGTTACTGATGATTGAGATATATATGTATGTATGTATATATATATATACATACATACATACTTACATATACCACATTGTTCGCCATTGCCAAGAAGTTTGGCTAATTGCAATGTAGATGAGAACCTGTGGCCAAATCCACAAGACAGAGTTGATGAAGATGTAGAAGTACAGTAATCACTTCTTTGTTTAGCTTTTTACAGTACAAGCAAGTTGAGGAACAATGCATTTGATGTTTTACAGTACTACTGTCTTTTCTTTTCTATTTTCTAGCTAATTATTTTGGTTTGATTCAAATAAACCTATCATACTGTATTGTTTTTCATTAATACATTTCATTGAACTTTTGTTCAATGAATCCACTGTGTCTGTAGTATTCTCTCTACTACTGCAGTACTTTTACAGGGATGTATTTACTTCTAGTACCATAATGAAACATGTATCACCTATTTTGTACTACAATATTTAATGATTGTACGAGCGATGACCCAGTGAAACTATATAGACTGTGCACCTGTGAGTAAAATAGAAATATAATATTATTATTATTTGTCTCATGCTGTATTTTACTAGTACTACTAAAGTACTGTTAATTGATAATGCAGAGAATGCGAGATGGGAACTGTGGGTAGACCGTGAATGTGTGTTACAAAATGTGAGTTTAAGACTGTAAGTGAATGTCACAAAGAGAAAGATCAAAAGCCTTAGCTGTGATTGCTCGGCGGCCGAAGTGATATATTGATTGATTGATTTTATTTTACCACTTAAATATAAAAAATATGAAACAGCACTCTGTGTCACACATTAAAAATATATAAATAGTCAGGGATAACACAATAAAGCCCAAAGACTTATTTCCATTGTGGTCCCTATAAGGGCAGGGGGAGAGGACAAGTAGCAGCAGGTCACACATCAATCCTTCAACATACATTCATCATACATTAAACAAATTCATCCATATTATACAGACAAATTAACAATAAAAAAGACTGTTTGCCCAGATTAGTCTTAGCTCTGGGGGGTACAAAATCTGTTGAGCTACCCCTAGTGGAGTACCTGTGAACTTCATTTACTCTCTTAAAATAATTTCTTGAATTTCCATGAACAATTTTATGTCTTTCAACCATCCCACCCTTTCATAGTGGGAAGATTCCAGATGAGTTCTTCAGATGAGTGAGGCAGCAGGAACGAGTGGAGCAACAGCCTACTCAAGACACATGGTGTTAGTGCAGCCATATGACACCACACAAGAACATACAAAGACTTTACTGATGAACAGATGGACATGGCTGGCCACACTTACATGTGACAGTGTATCTCACACTCATGCATTACGCTCAAGAGTGTGACTTTGGGTTGAAAAGTGGGGGGGGACACAAACCAGGGTTCTCGGGGTCTTCTGCCTAAGAAAAGGTTTTCGATTTGAATCTCATTTCCTGCATTTCTACATCCATTTATAGGGACTATGGTGATACAAAATCCAGGAAATAATTGAGTTGATCATAATGATAAATTCTTCTAGAAGAAATAGTACTAAACTATGTATGAGAAAAATATGCTTGGGGCAGCCTCCAGCTCACCCAGTAAGAGCATTCGCCCCATGTTGGCTGAGTCCTGCAGCGGCGTGGGTTTGAGTCCGGCCTGCGGCCCTTTGCTGCGTGTCATCCCCCATTTCATGTCTATCCACTGTCACTATAATAAAGAGAAAAGTTACTTTATTTATTGTTTAAAGTCCAAGTGTGTAATGTGTTTAGGTGTTCATTATCAAAATCTGTGTTGCCCGTTCACAAACTTGTCTTTTTTTCATGAATATTTACCACCGCCATCATTTCCAAGTATTCCTTTTGGCTTGAAATTTTACATTTGCATTCGCAAATTCGTTGTTTGCATGAATGGGGTAGACGCTCCATATTCATGCGCCATCTGAAAATACGTTAGCCGGAAAGGGACATACAGGACATACTGCTCCGCCTTTTGCGTTTTCGCTGTTACATGATAAACTCACAGCTGCTGCTAATGCTGCTAATGGGTATCGTAGCTTCCCAGCCCAGGAAACATGGAGGACCACATGTATTCAAAATCCAGATTTCAGGAACAGGAGCCTTCTTCGCCCAGAAAAAGAAAAAGGAGATTGAAAAGAGCAAGACAGCAGCTTTTTGAAGTGTGAAGGCTATCGTAGCTGTAGTACATACTTTGAACTGCGTGGTGGGAGAGAGTTGATTGGATATATGATCTCAACGCTAGATGGGAGAAATTCCTACACACTGGATAAACAAAAACATATCAAACAAATTTGAAAGTGTCTGTGTGTGGGGGGGAACAAACTGGATTTTGAAAAGTGGGGGTGACATGTCCCCACTGGAAATTACGCCCTTACGCTATATGGGTTGCGTTCTAATTAATTTGAGAGTATTAGCTATTAGTTTGAATTTGTTACAACTTAACGTTTTGAAAAAGTGACAGCTCTACCATCCCTGCCTCTTTTCTTTGTGGATATCTCATTCTGTGTTGCTATTAGAGATGGCCCGATACCATTTTTTGCTTCCCGATACCGATTCCGATACCTGAACTTGTGTATCGCCTGATACCGAGTACCGATCCGATACCAGTGTGTCATATATTTTATTATGTTTTAACATAATTAAATGATAGTTTGCCATTTGCAGACGTTGCTCCCAGAAGAATAGCTTCTTTGCTATTTCGTTTGTTGTTGTGGTCTCCTTTTAAATGTTCAAGCTCTCGCATATTTCCATTATGATAACAGAGGTTAAGGATCAATAACAATACCTCAGAAAAACTGAGCAATAAACCAATGAGACAACAACAAGGCACTCATGACTTCCTCTTGGAGTAAATATACAGTAGATAGATAGATAGATAGATAGATAGATAGATAGATAGATCCCAAATTGGGAAATTACTCTGTTACATCAGCAAAATATCAGACACACAGCACACATACAGAATATACAAGAAATAATAAATAGGATAGAATACAAGCACAAATATTCTAAAAATAAAAATACAAAGGAAAGAATGTACAAACGTATACGGGTTGGGAATAAAAATGTACTTAAACAGTATTTAAATAGTATTCATAAAGATGTAAGTAAAATGTCAAGAATATCACTTGATAGCAGGATGGATAATAATTGGGCAATACTTGCTCTACATACTTTTCACCTACTTATACTTATGTATTTCTTCCTGTCTGTTTCCTTCACACATCCTCAGTCTCTGTCATGGAAGTGGAGTGCGTTCGTGAGGGTTGCCAGTCAGAGACATTGCGGCAGATGATGGGCTCAGTACCCGAGCAGCGGTGTTTGACAGTGGTCTTCAAAGGGCCCCGCAAGAGCCTGGATCTCCTCTGCCAGAGCCAGGAGGAGGCTCAGCATTGGGCCCGCGGCATCCGAACCCTGCAGGGACGGGTGGAAAACATGACCCAGAAAGAGAAACTTGACCAATATCCTAATTGTTGTAGATTTGGAATTTGTTATTAGATTATTTTAAGGGTGCAAAGGGCCTAATATTTGCATTTCATTTTAATCTTACAGAAAAGGAAGTTGATTTTACTGATTTTTTTGAGTCTGTCAGTGTCGATACTAGGGCTATCCAAATATTCAAATATTCGTTCCATGGGTAGGTATTCGATTTTCGATTTTGGGATTGGAATATTTGTTTTTTTAGGATTGGAATATTCTTTATATTATATATATTATTGGAATATATATATATTTTTTTTTACGTGCATGCAACCTGAAATTCACTTTGGTGTTTTGTTGGGATAAAGCTGCTAGCTAAATGTCCGCTAGCCTCTGACTAATTGTAATTGTAATGCAGCGCTATGTCATCCATCTCAGCCAAGAGCAGAGAAATGTTACGTTACATTGAGTTGGAACTGTCTGCAGTGTGTATGCAGAGATAATAATGCCAAGAATAGTCATACATCATATATTGTTATATACATATAAGTCTTATACATTTGGAATCATTTTTAAAGAATTATTGTTGGAGGCCCCATAAGCCCCCTGCAAAGACCTTTAAGAGTCCCAAACCAAAATGCCAACAGTATAACAAGTATCTAAAAAAAATATATGTTGATACTATTGTTATCCTTCACTTTTTTGATTGAAGGAAATGTTCCCAAAAACAAAACAGAATACCAACATAAAGTATCTATAGGTTAGTATAATGAAGTATTACTGCTGTGCTACAAAACTCCAAATTGGTCAAACACTGTCCATTGTTTGCTCTCGCTGCCTCCTTGACTATGTTTGTGTGTCACCTGGATTCATGCTTACCTGAGTCGGGCTGACCAGAACCACGATGATAAGATGAGCTATGACGAAGTCCAGACACTGCTACGGATGATCAACATTGACCTGAATGACCAGTACGCCCGTAGCCTCTTCCAGGTAACAACATACACAAACACATAACTTGCGGATGGCACCGGCCCCCCCTGAAATATGATTGGCCCTGCCCCCAGATCCATTGGGCTAGAGTGCTGTCAATCGGACAATTGTGACTTCCATTGGATCAGAGTACGGTCACTTGGCTGCGTGTTCTGCCAATCTTCCACCCAGCCCTTGTCACATGACCCATTAATGTTGCCATGATGACCATCCAAAAGATACCATGGAACCAGCACTGGAATTGTTTTTTTTTTTTAGTGGCAGACTGAGCCTATAGAAAATGTGTATTGTATTTGGATATACAATTTGTTTAAAATGAAAACAAGTGAAACTAATAATGAATGTGATGTTTTATTTAGCAGAATTATATTGTGTGTTGTTCTATTCCTATCCAATAGGCGTGATTTCATTTTTGTCTCAAATCATAGGCATCTCTCCTTGTTCCGCTAGCTGCCTGCCCCCTGAACACACTGTGAAAAAGCCCGGCCTCAGGAGACAACACAGGGGTCGTAAACGTCAAACAAACACCCACCCCCTCCCCCAACCTTCTCATAGGGGATTGGCTGGAACGTGGTTTGTTGTATTTTGGTGCACAGCCTGTGCCCCTAGTGTTTGTTTGACGTTTACGACCCCTGTGTTGTCTCCCGAGACCGGGCTTTTTCACGGTGTGTTCAGGGGGCAGGCAGCTAGCGGATCAAGGAGAGATTCCTACGATTTGAGACAAAAATGAAATTGCGCTGAAACCATGCAGGAACTCATAGTGCACCTTTAAATTATGAAACAAAGATTGATCATGTGTGTCTCACTCTGTTTTAATGATAGAAATGTGACCAGTCAGCCGACGGTCGTCTGGACCACGGAGAGATCGAAGTGTTCTGCAGGGAGTTGTTACGGAGACCAGAGCTGGATGCGGTGTTCATCCGCTACTCTGCAAATGGCTGTGTACTTTCTACTGTGGACCTGAGGGATTTCTTGAAGGACCAGGGGGAGGACGCTTCACTCACCCACGCCCAAAGCCTGATCCTCACCTATGAACTTAACGAGTGGGGTACGGTGCAAAGTACCAACATTTATCTGGTGTGTGTTCAGCAAAAGGGCTCTGATAACCCATTAGACACGACTCACCCAGCACCAAATGGGAGACCAACAGCGTTAGCGACTATATGTTCAACACAGAGCGTCCAGCAGCTGTCCAATTTTCTCAAGAGTTAATAAAGAACAAAATAGAGCTAAAAGTAGAGGGAATATTGGATTTAAATAAGTCACGTTGCCAAAAAAGATAGATGGTTTGCCTATAATGTTTGTCATTTTAAAACAGAATCAAAAATGCCTGCCCGATTTCTTGCCTTTAAGAGTGAACCGCAAAAGTCGAGTTAAGCAACTGCTGCGCATAATTCTTTACGTTATATTTTTTTTTAAATGTTGGAACTGCTGGTTTGCACCCTGGTACTGTACATGCTTTTATTTTTCATCTACAATTAAACTCACATAAGAAGGTTAAGAGTCCTGTATGAATTTGGAAGTTAGATTAGGAGTTTCTGTGTCCGATAATTTCTGCAACTTTCAGAAAATGACCATCCAACATTGTCGCCTACTTCACACAGTGATTGGCCAGATTTATGACGGGCAGCATTAGTGTGGCTGTTCGGAACAACTATAAACGCATTTGATTTCCGACGTGGTCGGTCAAAACATAGTTTTGAACAAGCATAACCTGACCCCTAGTCTAAACACCAAGAATCAGCTGCTGCCTTTAAAAATAAGACAAAGTATGTTTGTATCTCTTTTAATTGGAATATCTCTTTTCTGTTAACTGATGCGAAGTCCAGGAAGGCCTTACCGCCTAGAAGAAAGACTTGGTCCTTCCCTGTGATCAGCAGGACACAGTACTGTATGACCAAAAACAAATGATAGCACTAAAATTGTTATATATTTAATGGAATTTACAACAAGCTGCACTATGACTATGCCAGTTTGCTCGCTATATGATAATTTCCCTACTTCAATGATTTGTGTTTGTGCCTTTTGCCCAGTACAGCCCAGAAGAACCAGTTCATGACCCCCAATGGTTTCACCATGTACATGCTGTCTAAGGAGAACTGTGTGTTGAACCCGGAACATGCTAGGGTTTACCAAGACATGAAACGCCCACTGACACACTACTTCATCTCCTCCTCCCACAACACCTACCTCACTAAGGACCAGCTGACTGGGGCCAGCAGCACAGAGCCTTACATCCGGTACGAATGAACACCCACATACAGTATATGGAAGTTTGTTGGTCTCTTTATTCTAATGAAATGCAATTTTGCCATGCAATTTGAATATGCATCTTGCAATAACGTCACTGTAGGGTGAAAACCTTGTATGTCATGTGCTGTATAACAATATATTGCGACAGGGATATACATAACAGTCATTCACACATCTATCAAAAGTAAAACAATGGACATGCTATGGTTACTACATATTTTTGTTAGATATGGAAAACTATGAGTGGGGGCTGCTCTGAATTGTCCCCCCTGATAGAGCCCAGGGTCTCCTGAAGCAGCTGACAGGTATGTTGGAGCCAGAAGCGCTGCAGCTTCCATTGCGGAATCACAAACTCAGGTGTGGGAGGAAGTCAGGGAGTCCATGGAGAAGGGCTAACAAACGTCCTGGCAAACTGTCTGTCAACTCAGGAAGGAGAGGCTGGTCCTAGCCCAGGCTGTGGTCAGTATGGTGGACACCTGCTGACCCTGACTGGGAAAGCTTAAAGTTTAAAGTAGGAGTCTGAGGTTATTTGCGAGGTGTCTGCCAGCCAGTTTATGTTATGTTAGCAAGCAAACTATAGCACAACTACCCACAAAGTACTGCTTGCTGGCAAAGTGCTCATTTCAAAACGTTACTGATACATATACACAAACGGATAACCCCGTCATTGTAACCAAAATATGTCTGAGTTTATTTGCAGAGCTTATGTCAGTGAACTAGCATGTTGCTACTCTCCACAATAGGCTGCTTGAAACACCGACTATCAACACACAGGACCAGTTGACCAATCACGGCGGGCGTATAATATATATATAACGCTGAAGCATAAATCAGCCTTAAGAACACTTTATGGAACTCCTAGACCTGAGTGACACGCCTCATTGTGGAGGAGGCAGCGTTGGAGGACAGCAAGGAAGCCTTACCTGTTTCCCTGGGAGAGATCACTCATGCAATTAAATAAAGTCCACAGAGGCAAGGCGCTAGGGGTGAAAGATGTTTCCCCTGAGATGCATATTGTTGGGCTGCCTTGATTTGTGGAGCTTGGGAACAGTGCCTGTGTTCTACAGACAGTGGTGGGTACCATTTTTAAAAAGGAGACCGGTGGCTTTGCTTTAGTTATAGGGGTGTCAGCTTGCCTGGGAAAGCTTATGCCAGGGTTCTGGAAACGAGGCTCTGGTTGAACCAGAGGAAGCGCAATGCTGATTAGGTATGGTGGCTTTAGGATTTAGGCAGTCATGGATAGAAGCGCCCAAAATGAGTTTCCTTTGAAGGGTGGCTGGTCTTAGACATCTGGAAGGAGCTCAGAATAGAACTGCTGCTCCTTTGCTGCGCAAAAAGTCAGCTGTTGTGGTCTGATCTGATATGGAAGCCTCCCTTTAGAACAGAGGTTTTCAAACTGTGAGGTGCGCCGCCCCAAATATGTAAAAGATGCCAATTAGACCTTGATGCATTTTGACAGCTAGTCTCTGGATGTTGTTGTTATCTTTGCTAGTCGCCAACAGAAAGCGGGGACAGTTTAGTCACAAACTCTTAAATTACACATTTACTCACTGCGTCATCTCTGTTTCAGAGATTCCTAACGATGATTTTTCTCTTAGAGCGCTGAATCATTGCTGCCGCTGTGTGGAGCTGGACTGTTGGGATGGAGATAAAGGAGAGCCAGTCATCTATCATGGTCACACACTCACCTCCAAAGTGCTCTTTGTCGAAGTCATTGAGACGATCAATGAATATGCTTTTAAAGTGAGTATGGTTCATGGTCACATTCAGAGTTATACTGTAGAGATGAGTATTAAAAGTTTAGACACATGTTTTCTAAATTAATTTAATTCATTTGTGTGGACATATGTACTTTGACAATTTTGCTGACAGGCGAAAAGATAATTTCCTTCCCCTCTTCTGCTCTATGGAAACCCTTTTCTCCCTGACTTTGCACCATCATCACTTTCTCCCAGGCATCTCCTTTCCCTCTGATCCTGTCCCTGGAGAACCACTGCTCCGTGGAGCAGCAGACAGTAATGGCGCGACACCTGCGATCCATCCTGGGAGACAAACTCCTCACCAAGCCCCTCGGTGATCTGGATCCTCACAGCCTGCCTTCACCAGAGGTTAGGAGACGCTGTTCCATAACCGCATGAAAGTTCAATCCCCATGGGAACTACTATATTATTGAAACTAATAGTGTCTTTGATTGAGACATACTGTAGATGATGCCTGCATGCACTGGAACCACACAATGGCAGGTTTTGCAGTTGGAGTGTGGTTGCTACTTTTCAGTTTAATGTGGATGAGGTTAATGACTTAATTAATGTTAATGACTGGCTCTCAGTCAGACTCTGACACCGTTTTTAATATCCAAACTCTCCAACTAGACGGCAATAATCTCTCTGTTATGTGCGTGCTGCATTTGTAAATAGTTTCTCTGTCTTAGTAGCAACTGTTAGGATTACGTGTAAAGCAGAGAACAAACTGTTTGTGTTAAATGGGAAATCTGGGTTCTCTGCTCTTCTGTTTCCCACTTATTCTACATTTCCACATAATCAAGGTTAGTGCATGCGCTCACGATCTGTGCCACAGTAATCACACTCCCTGGAAGCACCTCATGTGTGACTGCAATTACACTCTGATGATTTTATACTATTTGCTTTGAGGATTTTACACTCACATACAGTAGGCTACTGTTTTATTGTTATCTATCCTTTGTCATAAATTATTAATATATTACAAGCAGTCATGATAAAAGTGTCACAAGTGTGAGTGCGAGGCGACCCAAATCCAGGAGCAATTTTAGAGATTTATTGATGATGTGAAGATTCATAGGCTTACAGGAAGGTAGGCTTTACCGGCAACGGCATGGCAGTCCAAACAAACAGCAAGCGTCACTCAACAATGACAATCTGGCAAAGTGTGAATATACTGCCAGGCAGATTAGGGATATGGGAAGTAGGTGAGTATGTGTGGGCGGGGAAGATGATGGAAAGGGCAGGCAGGAGGGAGTGTCTGGACCTGAAATGAAGCACAGGGCTGGAGGGTTAAGGCCTGGGTTACTACTACATAAGCACAGAGCTTGGTAAAGGGTTAGGAGTAGAGCCAGACCGATATTATCGCCCGATATTATCAGTTCGGTATTGTTCTGTTGTGACAATAAAACAAGCAAGTTTAGTTTTAAACTACATTATTAAATTATTTTAGTGAGGACTCATAAATAACTACAAATAACTAATGTTAGGGAAATCTGTTTATGTTTTGTTACGCGTTTCTGGATAAATATTTTTTAATACATATCGGCCGATATATCAGAATAACGGATTTTTAAATCACCAAATATTTGTATCGATATCGGCCTTAAAAATCCTTTATCAGTCGGGCTCTAGTTAGGAGGTTTAGGTACCTACCCCTGAAGCCTAGTACTTGTGGGTTAGTGTTAGTGCACTGCTTAGTAGTGTGCTATGGTTCAGGTCCAGTACTTCAGTAAATTGTGAGAAAAGTTTGTGTAAAGTGTGTAAAGTGAGTAAAATATTCTTAAAGGTCCCACATTCTGCTTATTTTCAGGTTCATACTTGTATTCTGGGTTTCTACTGGAACATGTTTACATGCTTTAATGTTCAAAAAACACATTCTTTTTTATCACACTGTCTGTCTGTATATACCTGTATTCACCCTCTATCTGAAACGCTCCTTTATAGCGCTTGCCTCTTTAAGCCCCCCTCCTGAAAAAGTCCAGTCTGCTGTGATTGGTCACTGTTTCCGGGTCCTCCTCAGCTGCGCTCTCTGAGTCTCTGCACCATCATTGTAAGCGGGGAATGACTGTAACAGCACTGTAGCAGCACTTTCTACCTACATATGGTATGGTTGTGACATCACAGCGTACAGAAGTCCTGACGGCTCGTTTAAAGGCACAGTTTCTAAATACGGGCTGTGTGCGTTTCTCTGTGGATTGAGGGTTTTGATTAGGGCTGTGTATTGGCAAGAATCTGGCAATACGATACGTATCACAATACATGGGTCACAATTCAATATATTGCAATATATTTAGATACTGTGCATAAGGCGATATATTGGGATTTTTTTTTTAAGTATACTTTTAGAAAAACTAATATTTGAAAAAAGACATGATCATCAAAGTCAAAGAAGTTTACTTTAGGTAAAGAATTCAGTACACAGACAATCAAACTGCCAGTTTGGGATTGTGGTTCACAGGTTCTTAGTGAGCTAATTTTGATATAAAGTTGATACAAAGTTCAGCCATAGCTACATTATTAGCTTCTAGCAAAAAGTCAGGCACTCTTAGGCACTGTTAGGCCAGGACACTAGTGGTGCGTCTCAGCATAGCTATCTAGCGGTAGGGGGTTTAAACACAACATAAATGTGAACCACCGTCTTACATGAATATTTTGGCACATAAACAAAAAAAAAATATCGATATTGTGTTTTTGAAAATCGATACAGTATTGCTAAATAAAATATCGCAATACTCAAGTGTATCAATTTTTTCTTAGACCCCTAGTTTTGTTACTTAACCTCGACCTGCTTTATAATAAAAGAAAACCGAAATCTCACTTGTTACCTTCAACAATGTAAACAGTAGTAGTGATAGTCGTATTACTGTAGTAATAGCAGTC
Source organism: Perca flavescens (assembly GCF_004354835.1). Classification (NCBI taxonomy): domain Eukaryota; kingdom Metazoa; phylum Chordata; class Actinopteri; order Perciformes; family Percidae; genus Perca; species Perca flavescens. The sequence goes on along the minus strand of NC_041351.1, from coordinate 28,119,881 downwards.
AGTGGCTGTAGCTCTAGTGGTATTTTTAATCATTACAAAATAGTTTAAAGATTAGTATAATTTTTAAACAACTTGTTAATGTGTGTGGAATGTATTGGTTGTGTGTGCAGGATCTTAAGGGTAAAATCCTGGTGAAGGGGAAGAAGGAGCACATGGTGGAGCGCTCGTCCAGCTCTTCAGACCTCAGCTCCTCAGACGAGGAGGCCAGCCGCTCTGAAGGCAAACCCAGCAGTAAGAAAGAGAACCAGAAGGTAGGTAAGCTCACCTTTAGCCTCACAGCAGTGGCTCCCACCAATGCATGGTGTAATGTGATGGGCTTCTGTGTGTGTCTTCTCAGCCAGGTGTGTCTAAGCTGAGTCCAGAGCTGTCAGAGCTGGTCGTGTACACCCGCAGTGTTCACTTTAAAAGCTTCGAACAAGCAGCCAAAGCCCCCGCAACTGACATGTCCTCTTTCTCTGAAAGTGAAGCGCTAAGACACGTGAAGGACTCAGGTACAATGTGTGCATGTGACTTAATCATAGACTGTAACAATAATGGACAAAACTTCCAGGTCCGAAAAGTGAAGCCAATGCAGAAGTGCCTTAAAGCTGCATTCTATCTAATTTCCAGCAGGGGGCGACTCCACTGGTTGCAAAAAGAAGTCTGTTTCTATAGAAGTTTATGGGGAAATGACCCTACTTCTCACTTGATTTATTACCTCAATAAACATTTTCATATTGAGTTAACGGCTTCAATCGCTAGTTTCAAGTCTTCTTCAATACAGCATCATGTTCATTTTGTAAATTATGATCCCATTTATTTTAAAATAGACGATAAAGCAGGGGATGCTTTAGGGCCTATCAATCAGGACAGAGGATGTGCAATGCTAACCATGGCCCTGTGTACATTAAAATAGCCGTGAACTAGTTTTTTTTGTCCTTGTTTTCACCTTAAACTTTGACCCTCTCACTGTGTGTTTTCATTTCACCAAAGTTAATTAGATAATTTTGGTCGCCTAAAAATGTCTTGTTCAGCATTATGCCAACCAAGCTAGCTAGCTAGCGTTAGCAGGGGAAGTTTGCTGATTTTCTGTGTACTGTTGTACATCCAAATAAATGCCAGCACGTTGAGGTCTGCGTTTATCCGCCTGTAATGGATGATTGGATGACTCACTTCAGAAGGGTTGAAAATCGGCAACTTTCCCTCTTTAGCGTTTGGCTTAGCGCAGTGTCATTGGAACACCCTCTCAACCCTCCACCCTCTCATCTAAAATCCTCACGTCCGGTTGCAAAAAACCAAGATGGCCAAGTATCACCAAACTCGAGGCTTCAAAAACAGCAGTCCACAACCCTATGGGTGACATCACAGATGCCACGTCCTTTATTTTTACAGACTATAGACTTAAAGGTGCTCTAAGCGATGTGTGCGTGACGGCACGTATTTTCAAACAAAATGAGGCTAGCTCGCCCCTCCCTGCTCCTCATCCCGTCCCCTCCCCCTCCCTTCCGTGCACTAACCCCCCACCCCCCAAATCCTTCTCGCTAGAAGACTGTTTGTTATGTTTGGTGGTGCAGGTTGGCCAGTTTGGTTTTGTTGGCGTTTGTGGAGCCTGGGCTGTCTACAGAGACCGTGTTTTTTTACAGTGTGTTTGTATGGGACAAAAATGTTGTAGCCTAAAAAACGCGTGACATAGCTTGGAGCAGCTTTAACTTACTTTCTAAAAGTAGAGGTAAATAGTTTGCATGGTGCCCACATATTATTAAGATTTGGTTTTATACAGTTACCTTGTTCAGGCAGCACAAGGACAAAAGCAAAATGAGTCTTTCTTCCGCTGGCCATTGGACTAACTGGACTGTTTTTGTTGTCCTGCCCCTCCAGGGATGTATTTTGTTCGTCATAACAGCCACCAGCTCAGCAGGATTTACCCCTCAGGCCAGCGCCTCCAGTCCTCCAACTACAACCCTCAGGACATGTGGAACGGAGGCTGTCAAATTGGTGAGAGCTTATTTTTATGTTATTCTATTCACAAGAGAAGCAGACAGAGTAAACACGAGTTTTACTCAGACAGCTGGCTTCTTAGTCCTTATCTTCCACTCTTTGCTGTGATTGTGTGCTACCCATCCCCCAACATCCCCCCAGTGGTTGTATCCAAAGAACACTGTGGTAGGCCTAGGCTGCTAACACAGTTGTGTTTTCTTCAGTCGCTTTGAATTTTCAGACACCTGGTGAACAGATGGACCTAAACCAAGGCAGGTTTCTGCAGAATGGTCACTGTGGGTACATGTTGAAGCCTCCCTTCATGTGCCAGCCTGACACCACCTTCAACCCGGAGAACGTTGGTGGAGGTCCTGGCCACACACCTGTCCTGCTCACTGTTCGGGTAAAATGTCGCCAAACCTGCCCCTAAATGAGAAGCAAATAGCAAAATAGGTGAAACTGCAGGTTCCAGGGTGCCTGGGTCGCTCACCTGGTAGAGCGTGCGCCCATATATAGAGGTTTACGCAGCTGTGGGTTTGACTCCAACCTGGGGCCCTTTGCTGCATGTCATTCCCTCCCTCTCTCCCCTTGCATGTCTTCAGCTGTCCTATATAAATAAAGGCCTAACATGCCCCAAAAAATGACCTTAACAAAAGAATTGCAGGTTCCAAACATATTTTTACCACTGTCAATACTGTCAAAACTGAAAGATACTTAGGTTGCTTTCACACCTACCTCGCATGGTCCGTTTAAAACGAACCCTGGAGCCTTTGGTTGGATAGTCCAGTTGGTTTGGGCTGGTGTGGAAGCTCATCTGAACTCTGGTGCACATCAAACAAACCACCTCTGGTCCGCTTGAAAACGGGGGTCTCGGTTTGCTTCCAAGTGAACTAGAGTTCAGTTCACTTCAGGGAAGAATGCGATCCGACCCAAACACAGGAAGTGAACCAAATACAGAGCATTTAGCTTGTGTGCAATTTCATCCTTGCACACAATTTACGGACTTCTATATGATTTAAAGAATGATTACTTTCAGATCCATAAGCTGTTGTGAGCACCTATCGCTGTTCATCTGTATGACATCATCTTCTTTCTCTCTCTCTCTCTCTCTCTCTCTCTCTCTCTCTCTCTCTCTCCTTCATTCGCTGTCTGTCAGCTTCTCACATTGTTCGCCTTCTTCTAAAATATTAGAAACACTAACGCAGAACCAGAAAACCAAAGGGACGTGCACAGGTACGGGCTGTTGTTGCCCGGGAAACAGCCCGTTTGCCCTGACTAGCTTAGCTGCCCCTCTGGAGAAAGAGCCTAAATACACTTTACTTACAATTTAGAGATATAGCCCCTTCAAATGTCTGTGCACGTCCCTGCCCAAGACGTTATACATTTGGTGTTGCCCTATTAGCATTATTTCTAAGACCATAATGCAAGTTTCGGATATTCTGTCCAATAAACAAGCGACCGTCTCGATCGTGGGACGTGTGTTTGCAGTGTTTGGTGCGTTTAACAAAGTGCAGTGTGAAAGCAAACCGAACCAAATGAAAAATGCAACAATGTTGCAACTTCACCCCTGAATCGCGAGTCCACGAACTCTAGGAATGGATGTTTCTTACTGCAATGGTTCTCTGGAGTTGTAATTGGCTGCAATTGGAATCCAAACACGAGCCACTGAGGAAATCTATACCAAGAGAGAATACAAGAATGTTTGAACTGTTGCTAGATAAGCTCTTCTCGCTCCATTCTGTAATGATACTCTGATCAAATGAAGCTTTGATTTGATTGTTATTCCAGGTTATTTCAGCTCAGCAGCTGCCTAAACCAGAATGGGATAAACCCAGCTCGATTGTGGACCCTCATGTGTGGGTGGAGATACATGGTGTTCCCATAGACAACTACAAGAAGAAAACTCATCATATCGACAACAATGGTAAATGCCCACCCTATCGACAAAAGCCCCTTTGTCAAATGAAATGGCTTCGGTAGAAATTTCTACACAGCTTTAGATAGTTGTACAGTTCATATTGTAGCTAATTAGCACCATGACATGGTTGAAAAAGCTCCAGAAAAACCTTGTAGGTGGACCCTGGTTGAAAAAGTCCGATGGCTTCTGCAACTCCAAGGGGGCGTAGGAATACAAGGAACGGTCGACTCGGTACCCATGTGTTATTAACCCCTAAGTTCATTTTGCGCCAGATTTGTCCTTTAATGTCCCACCCACAGTTTTATGTGGAAAGTTTCTAATTTATTAAATAATTGCTCAAAGCATTTAAACAAAGTTTAGTGTTGGAGTTTGTAACATTCCAAAATCTTTATTTTGACTTACAGATTTTCATTCAAGTAAAGGTATATCGGTTCCAAAAATCCATTATTTTTTTCAATAAAATGTTTATTGGCTTTTGTTTGAACATCAAAAAAAATAAAAAAATAAAACATATATATATATATATATATATATATATATATATATATATATATAACAATAATATAAACAAATAGACAAAAAATAAAATAATAAAAAATAAATAAAAACATTACAGGACATCCAGAACAAAACTAAACCATAAAATAAGTAAATTATACATTTGGATATCACAGTTCACAGCCATACATTGTGTAGTTTAATTTGCTATTTCAGTCATCCGATGTTGTCTAAACAATTTGGTTACAGTAGTGCAAAAAGGGAGTCCAAATTTTGTAAAAGTCTTTTGGTTTCCCTTTAACAACATAAGTCAGTTTTTCCAAGGCAAGGTCATGCTGGTCATTTATTTAAACCACTGACTAGGAGTGGGTCCTTGGGTCTCTTTCCATTTTAAAGCAATAGCACGCTTGGCCTGAAGCAAATTAAAATCAATTAGTTTGCGCTTTCTTGCATTCACCTCAAGATTTACTGGGTATAAATGAAACAAACACAATTTAGGTACAAGAGGGACATTTTCTTCAACCAATTTACCAATCATAAAAATAATCTCTTTCCAAAATCCTTGAATCTCATTACACTCCCAAATACAATGATAAAGGGTACAAATTTCTTGTTTGCATTTTAAACAGTTATCTGGAATATTTTGATTAAATTTATGTAGTTTGACTGGGGTAATGTAGGTCCGCAAAAGCAATTTATATTGCAGCAATTTACACCTAGTATTGATGCTGGGATTTTGGGCAAATAAACAAGATTCCATCCATTCTTCTTTAGAAATGTCTTCCTGAAGATCATTCTTCCATGCTGTTAAATAGGACAACGAACTCTCTTTTGATCCCTCTAAAAGTATATTATAAAAGAATGACAGATTGCTTTTATCCTTTAAATGTTTTAAAGTGTGATTTTCTATAATTGACAAAGGGGGTTCTAAATATTTTTTTTATTTTAGAGTGTATAAAACTTCTTATTTGTAAATATTTTAAAAAATGTTTCTGAGGGATATCATATTTTCTCATCAGTTGCTGGAAAGACAACATTATACCTTCCTCGTATAAATCTTTTACTTGACTTATTCCCTTATACATCCAGTTTTTAAATCCCTGATCACTTCTCCCCGGCACAAAATTTGTATTACCCCAAATAGGTGACCAACCTGACAATGTAATTTCTTTATCTAAAAACGTATGGGCTTCATACCATACAGAAATTGTATTCCTAAGGAAAGGATTATGCGTAGCTTTTTTGAGCATTTTAATTGAATTTTCTATATCTATCCACGCTGGAGTGTCTGTATCTATGAAGTAGTACATAGCAGAACAAAGTTGAGCTGCCCAATAGTAAAGTTTTATATTTGGTACTTTAAGCCCTCCCCGTTCGTATGGTAGATAGAGTAAGGACAGACGTAATCGAGGACGTTTGTTGTTCCATATAAATCTTGTGAATGTTTTCTTGAGTATAGCAAAGAAGGTAGCTGGAAGAGGAACCGTTATATCGTTTTTTATTAACTACTAATAATCGGTATCTGCCTTGAAAAAACAGAATCAGTCCATCCCTAGTGTTAATAAAGGGGTACTTGAGTTTACCTGACAGGGCTGTGGGGGTAAGGTTGGGACACTACATACTGCAGAGTATGATTTCACACAAAGTCCATCAAGTAAAACTGCATACATTGGTGTGAATAAATGTGTTAGTGTGTTCTTTCCTTTTTTCAGGCTTTAACCCACGATGGGACTGTAGCTTTAACTTTACCGTCCATGTTCCTGACCTGGCTCTGGTTCGCTTCCTGGTGGAGGACCATGACTACACCTCAAGCAATGACTTCCTAGGACAATACACCCTGCCTTTTACCAGTCTCCGCACAGGTGCGTGTGGGGACAGTAGAGTTTTGGGACTGTACCAAATACTTGTTTGAGGTTGCCAATGCAGTATGAATAATAGGCCTGGGACCAGAGTTGGAAAGTAACAAATTACAATTAATTACGTTACTGTAATTGAGTAGTTTTTGTATGTGCGTACTTTTACTTTTTAAAGTAGTTTTACAAATCTGTAATTTTACTTTTACTTAAGTATGTTTTGTTTGAAGTATTGTTTTGTTACATTTTAAATCACAGCCGTTACTGAGTAAAAAAAAAAAAAAGGAAATAAAAAAGATTGCTTTGGCAAAGTATCTGTCCACAAAATCAAACCGAAAGCTTTTTTCAACATTTTTGTTGTGTTTTCCGAAATATTTTGGGTGTGTTTAGCGCGTACCAAAGCTTTAGTGTGTAACTTTTTTTATTAAAGGCCCAGTAGGTAAGACTTATAAAACTAACTTTCTGTCATATTTGCTGAAACTGACCCTATGTTCCAGTAGAACTACATGAAGCAGGTCATTAAAAAAAAATCTGGCTCCTCCGGCTCCACCTACAGCCTGGAGTGAGATTTGCAAAAATCCACCGCTCCCTGTTCAGATGCACCAATCAGGGCCAGGGGGGGGGTGGCTTGTATCATGAGGACGCGCCGACAGTGTTGTTGTCATTACTTAGAATTCCTCATGGGGGCGACAGAAACGACGCACTATAGCTTTAAGTAAAAGTTTGTCAAAGTAATATTACTTTTACGTAAGTAGAATATTTTTGTACTTTTTCCACCTCTCCGATGTGCTTTAGTCCCGATTCGATTCTTTCACGATACATGGGTTCTGATTAAATTTGTATTGCGATTTTCATTTATTACGATTCTAGAAGTATTGCGGTTCGATAGCATTGAGTATTGCAATTTTCTTTTCCTTCTTTAACAAAAACAAAAGTTGAATAATGCACTTCTAGAGACAATATACCATGAGACATTTCTAAATAAGTGATTGTTTTCTAAAAAGAATGCACATATCTGTCAGACAGTCAGACATTTATTTCATTTGTGAAGAGGAACAAAACATGGATTTTCTGCATTTTCTGCTTTCACTCTGTTTTGCTGGAAATAAATATGAATAAATATAAATATTTGTTACGTATCATTTTTTTTGGGGGATTTTTTTTCCCCAACCCCTAATAAATGGTAATTCGCTCTCCCTTCTTTTCTTTATCTCCTCTCTGCAGGATATCGTCATGTCCCACTACTCAAAGTGGATGGCTCCAGCCTCTCGCCGTCCTCCCTCTTCGTCCATCTTAAGGTCATCCCATGTCAGAGCAGTCCCTCAAAATCATCAGCTAAGTCCCCGGCCAAGTCTTCAGCCAAAAATCTTTAACCCCATCTCTACCCCATAGCAACATAAAGCATGAAAGCCACCATGGGAAGACGCCTGGACATACTATCTGCCCGGATCCAGGCAAAAAAAAAGATCTAGGCCCTAAATCATTTAACGTAACGTTTATAACCTTGTCCAACAAATGTTGCAGCTATATCCTCAACCTGTCTATGTTTTACAGAGCAGGAGGATTGAGCAGAGACTTGAGAAGTTAATGACAACCCAATGAAACAGTCCACACTTATTATTATCTACGAGATCATGACCAAAGTTTGGAGCTAGATTTTGTCTCTACATGTTGAACATATAAGAGTCCTAGCTAAAGTCTCAGACCTTTTAAAGGAAGGACTTCTTTTTATCGATTCTTTTAGTATTGTATTTTTAGTGTATTTTATCTGAATAGTCTAGAAATGCCTGCTGGTATGTGATTGAAAACATTACTTGGGTAGGGTAGAAAGTCCACATGTAAGTGGAGACTTTATAAATGGTATGTGAGGGAGACATCATCTAGAAACAATCCTCTGATATGCGGATATCAGTTGACAGAACTATTGGTCGCTGTAATCATTCCTGCCGTCCAAGACGTGATCCCGTCCTAATGCGACTCTACTGTAAAACACAAAAGACTGAATCCACACAATACATTCTGTACAAAAACACATTCTAAAGTGCAGCTGAAGCTAAAATGTGGCTTTCGGAGTCTGGAGGCTGGTGTACTTCAAACAACGTGCATGTTGCATTGACAGAACAGCATCTGAACGCGCCGGCTGCGTCCGACAATGTTTGTAACTTTTCCGAAACAAAAACCCCTTCAGGCTGCAACTGTGTAGAAGTGAGAAGAAGCAGGGGAGATTTGAACTTCTCTCTCTCGCTTTTTCCATTCTTAAACTGTATGGCGTCATCTCCATTTGTCGCAATATTTTCCGTGGCAATTCTGTATCGATACACAGACGCCAAGTATCGATCTATTATTATATATGTGTTGGTCAGTTTGTCTGCTTGACAATCCCATTTTGCAGCAATTAAATTGAAGTGAGATGAACAAACAGAGAAATGTATCTTTTTAGATAAAACAGATGTTGACAAAGTTTCCTTTTGGGGACATCATTTGAAATTGGGAAAAATTTGAAGTTGGAAAAAAGGTAACGAATTGCAGTATATCGCAGAATATTGCAATATGTTTAAAATCGCAATAGAATTGAATCGTGACATAAGTATCTTGATGATATTGTATCGTGAGGCCTCTCGTGATTCCCTCCCCTAGCAAACAGTGGAATTACTCTGTTCATATAATTAAGTAATCTACCAGGAATGCACACTTTAATCGTGGAGCCAGCTCAGGCCAAATCTAGTGGTTATCTTTGTCCTGGCAGCCGTGTGTAGTAGTGATCGAACAATACTGTTTTTTCAAGGCCGATACCGATTATTAGTAGTTAATGAAACCGACAATCGATATTTGGAACCGATGTGCACTTACAGTGAAAATGAAAATCTTTAAGTCAAACTTAAGATATTGGAATGTTACAAACTTCAACACACAAGTTTGTTTGAATGCTTTAAAGGGGTGATAGAATGTAAAACCAATTTTACCCTGTCATATTTGAATAACGACAGTTCGGTGCGTAAATAGGACATACATAGAAGCTCAAAGTCCCACTGATACCCCTTTACTATGAAAATTTCATATTTTGAAACTGCCGCTGAAAACGGGCGAATCCCAACAAAGCTGGAAGTTGACGTCAACCTCCCAAAAACCGGAACCTTTGTCAGCCCATGGGTGTATTAAGAGAACGGTCATAGCTAACGAAACCCCCACTGTTCACAAAAAATCATTAACTTGAAATTGGACACCGTTGTTAGCTTTATAAGACATTTAGGGAGATGTTGTATAAGTGGCGTGATGGAATTCAAACTGTAAATATACAGAAATTACGCCAAAAATGAAGCTAACTATCTGTGATTTGCAGCTAGCCACACATAGCTAGGATTGAAGGGACAGTCATAGATAACGAAACCCCTAATCTTTACAAAAATTCATTAACTTGAAATCGGACACTGTTGTTAGCTTTATAAGACCTTTAGAGATATGTTGTATAAGTGGCGTGACAAAATTCAAACTGTAAATATAGCTAGTTATGCTGACAGCCAGCCAAGATTAACTGGAACTGTTGTAATAGATTGCTGGTGTAACAACCTCGCTGACCGCGCTATCACTCTCACACACGGGCCATTTAGCTAGAAGGAAGAGGGGAGCTGCAGGCCCTGGAGCTCTGTCAGAGCACCAGCGTTTGGTCCATTAACCCCAAAACGGTGACTTTGCGCGGGTATCGAGTGCTGTGGGCTGCAAGCCGTAACGGAGCTCAATCGAGCTCAGAACAGGCCGGGGTGTGTAAAGGAAGGCAGGCCGTGCAGCGAGGCAGCAACACAGGCAGCACCGGCAGCTGAACTCCGACACACAGTCTTACCAAATTTGCAATAAGCCATAAATTTTCGTAAAACGGCCCATATTTGAGCTTTATATAGTTGATTTCTCGCTTAAAAAAGTCTCAGAAGTGAATTTAATAACGTAATAGCCCGACAAACAATGTATAACTTTGCAATAAGACCTGCTGTCAAGTCTCCCATGTGTTTCTATGTAGTTTGCTCAAACCAATCAGCGCGTAGCTCATTCTGAATATTCATGAGAATACCATATTTGGAAGAAAAGCTCTTGTTCCAAATAGAGCCATATTCACAGGGTAGTTAAGGGCCTAATAAAATAGCATTCGGGCAATTTTCAGCCCAACCAATGTTACATACCCCATTAGGAGACCTTAAGGAACAGTGTAAAATACCCTATATAATCATTCTATCACCCCTTTAAGTAATTATTGAATTAATTAAAAACCTTTAACACAATACACAGTAAAAGATAGTCAGATAGTGTTGTGGGGGGACATTAAAGGTTAACTACCGTTTTTTTCAACCTGGATAATAATCTTTGACATTGGTCCAGTATTAAGCGAGATTGCTGCACAAGCTACAATGTAAGTTAATAGGGCAATTGTGCAGCTTGGATTTACCTTAAAATACACTTCATTCAAAGTCGACAGAAACTAAATAAAACTATGAAGAGCTGTTGTGGGTCGTCTTTCCACTTTTCCAACCATCACAACACAACTGTGAAAATATGTTGGCTCTATACACGCTAAAAATATAGATTTTTTTAATGGAGTCTGGTGGGTTTAGCTTTAGCGACTTCACAGCTGTTTCTGGTTAAACAGAAAGGTCTCAAAGAGGTTTTAAAAAGGCCTATCTCTGAATGGATCCTTTCCATAATGTTGTCAGACACTTAGAATATTAATCTGAGCCTGTCAGCGGCAAAACGAGCACTTTTGTGAAGGTAAATACAAGCTGGACAACTGCACTATTAACTTACACTGTAGCTTTTTTCGCTGACTGCCTATGGCAACGTCAAAGATTGTTTTTCCCATCAGTCACTTAGACACAGAAACATAGGAACACAGGGTCCAGGTTGAAAAAAAAACCGGTAGTTACCCTTTAGGTCCGACTCAGTGGTGAGTGTAACCGAAGCAGAGGGACAGACACAGAGCTGTAGCCGATAAAACGCTGATAGAGATAATCTGCAAACTGCCAAATAAAGGCCCGATAATAATCTGTCTATCCTTAGTGTGTAGGTTTATTGCCAGTGTTTTGTCCTGTCAACAATCTAAATGGGACTACTAGGAAGTATCCCTCTACTGATCAAGGAAATGTCAGGGGGAATTTCAAACTAAACTTTGGAAGACATTTAATTTGTCTAGCTTATGTAGCTAAAGCCTCATATTAGCTTTAGCCATCTTGCAGTGGAGTCACATAAGGAAGGATCTGTTCACAGCCAGAACAGGAAGAATAACTACAACCAATAACTCTATCAACATACACATGGCATGCAAGTATTGTATTTAAAAATATCTGTGTTAAAAATATTCGGTAATACTTTACTTGAAGGTATCTACGTAAGAGTGACATGACACTGTCATGAACACATGAACTCTAACCCTAACCATAACTTACAACACTTACTAAAAGAAGCGTTATGTCATAAACGTTTATGACTAGTTTATAATGTTTATGACACGTTCATGACAGTGTCATGTCACTCTTATGTAGATACCTGGATCATACGATACTTAGTAACCAGGTTACTCAGAGAAACCACGTTAGCAGGAAATCTGAGGTCATGTTCCTAGGCACTGTAGTAACCTGGTTACTGCAAATCTGTGTATACATGCAGCAGGACTGTATCCTAATACAGCCCTCAGTGTCAGTGTTAACCTGATACTGGGTTTAAATGGGGTCTGGGTCTTTTTTTACTTTTTTACACGTTTGAATCAGAAATCTGTAAATCCACTCCAGAATGTGCAGAACTCAGCTGCCAGGCTTTGAACCAGAACCAAGAGACTTGATCACATCACTCCTGTTTTTAGCTTCTCTGCATTGGCTGCCGGTATGTTTTAGAATAGATTTTAAGATGTTACTGACCACTCTTAAGGCTCTTCATGGCCTCGCACCTATACGTATATCTCAGACCTCCTGGTACGTACTTTGAGATCCTGGGGCAGAGGTCTTTGGTCTGTTCCAGAGACCCAGCTGAAAACTAAAGGGGAGCGTTTGAAGTCAAGGGCTCTGGAATGATCTGCCCGAGGATATCAGGTCAGCTGAGTCACTGATCTCTCTTAAGTCCCTTTGTCACTACCCGATGTGAGTCCAGTGCAGATGTGAGTTGCGCGTGCGTCACTTTGCGACAAGTAACCGACAAGAACCTGCTAACCAGAGACTTCTGTAATTAACCTGACTCCGCTAGATGGATCGCTTCGCATTTGCTCGGCATATCCATCTGGGAACTTTCCGTTGGAGAACTTTTGGGAAGGGGCAGAAATACTGGTTAGCTGATTGGATGAACCATCTGTTTCAGGTTCCCGGACCATATTCCAAAAGAAGAATCCAAGAGAAAAAAAGCATTAGCGAGCGGCTAACAGAATTAGGGCTACCGCTGTCTGAAAATACTGGTTAGCTGATTGGATAAACCATCTGTCTATCACCACCTAACCCACCTCAAAACCAACGCTGATTGGCCCGGTCGTTTGGCGAACGGCTCCAAATTTTCTCTATCTCAAGATGCCAGACTGATCTGCGAGGGGAAAACTGGAGCTCGCGAGATCAGGACGGTCTCACGAGGCTATTCTGTAATATCAGTACAATAAAAATGGAGCTACATAACTGTTGGCTACAAGTTAGCAATCAGACACAACAAAGGCTGTATCTTGAATGGCGTTTTGAGCTAACGTTAGCAATCAAACAATCATAGATAGCTAAAACGTTTTTGAAATGATTTCCATATTCTGTTATTGTTTGTAATGACAAAAGTTTATTATTTTATGGATTTCACAAATGTCAGTATGACACGTTGTGCCGTACACCGTTTAAATCTGAGCATGCGCGACTCACATCTGCACTGGACTCACATCGGGTAGTGACACCCTTCTTGAATCACGACTGGCTTGTTTATTTGTTTTGTGAAGCACTTTGTAACATGGAGTTTGAAAAGTGCTCTATAAAAAATTATTATTGTTATTATTATTATAAATGTGGCGATTGCCCTAATACTATATTGCAAAAAAGCTACATGGAAAATAACAGTTATATGCTGTATAACAGATGTTACTGTAGATCTCTGTGATGAAGAAAGATGTCTGCCTGTCTGACATGTGCTGTACAAATGAAAAGCTTACTGGCAGTTAAATCCCGTGTTAGTACTTTAGTTTTTTAACGTAGCTTAGTTTATGTTAAATGGAAAACATATTTTGAAGAGATTACTTGTTTTGTTAAATGTTTGATTCACAGTGACTGTATTTTAGCTTGACACAACCTATATTATATTTATGTATCTGTGAATGACCACACTATATTATTATAAGTAGCAGGCTAGAGATTTTATTCTATAAATAAAATCTGCTCAGTTATGCAATAGGAACAATGATTATGTGCACTCGATAAATCTGCTGTCTTACTGTTAGCTTGTTAGATTAGATATACATGCTTATGCTGCATAGTTGCAACCAGTTATCTTTGTTTTATTTGACTTTGTGTTAAGATTTGTGCTGTGCAAGGAGATCCTAGCCACTGTGACCAACCACGTTTCTATGTCAGACACCGCTCTGTTAAGTCATCTAGCTCATGTTAGATGGTCATTTTGTTTTTTTTCAACCTGCACCCTAGTTGCCTACGTTTTTTTGTCTGTAAGTGACTGATAGAAACAACAATCTTTGAAATTGGTCCATTATTAAGCGTGAACGCTGGAACCGGCAGCCACAGACCGGGCTGTAATATAATCCTATGGGGCAAATGTGCATCTGCAACTTGGTCTACTAAAAGTGCTTTATTTTGCCACTGACAAACTCAGATTAATATTCCAAGTGTCTGACAGCATTATGGAAAGGATCCGTTCAGAGATAGACCTTTAAAACCTCTTTGAGACATTTCTGTTTAACCAGAAATAGCTCTGAAGTCGCTATCGCTAAACCCACCAGACTCCATTTAAAAAAATATTTTTATATTATATTTATATTATATATATTATATATTTTTAGCGTGTATAGAGCCAACATATTTTCACATGTAAATTTCAATTCAATTCAATTTTATTTATAGTGTCAAATCATAACACAAGTTATCACAGGACACTTTACAGATAGAGTAGGTCTAGACCAAACTCTATAATTTACAAAGACCCAACAATTCCAGTGATTCCCCCAAGAGCATGCACAAGTGCGTAAGTGCGACAGTGGTGAGGAAAAACTCCTTTTTAGGGAGTGATGAACAGTGGCAATTATAGTCACAATAAAGATAATGGATCAATGACTAGAAATAGTAGTTGTAATAGTTCATGGTGTTGCATGGCACAGCAGGGCGTAACAGGGCGTGGCAGGACGTTGGTCTGGACGTAGCAAGTTGTAGCTGGGCATTGCAGAGCGTAGCAGGGTGTAAGAGGACACAGCAGGGCGTAGAGCAGGACCACGGCGACAGCTGCAACCATGATGTAGGTGCCATCCTGATCCAAGGAAACATGCTGGGCGAAAAAAAAACATAAGGACTCTGGGGAATAAGCTAGGTTAGTAACAAGCATTTCTGGGACATGGATGCACAGATGGAAAGAGAGAGGAGAGAGAAGGTCAGTGTGTCAAAGGAGGTACCCCGGTAGTCTAGAACTATAACCGCATAACTAAGAGCTGCAGAGAAGGGGAGATAGGGAGGCTGCGTGCCGTGACTGTGGCTACACACCCTCCCCCGCCGGTCTACGCGAACGCTGCGACTCCTTACTCCCTAAATATACGTAAGCTTTCTATGAAGAGAAGCAGAGATAGGGTGAGGTTGCGCCATGACTGTGGCTACACACACTCCCCCGCCGGTATAGTCAAACGCTGCAACTCCTCACTCCCTAACTAGGCCTATAGGCTTTATCAAAGAGGAGAGTTTTAAGGTTACTCTTAAAAGTGGTTATGGTGTCTGCCCCCCGAACCCAGATTGGGAGCTGGTTCCACAGGAGAGGAGCCTGGTAGCTGAAAGTAAATCAGTAAACAATGTGTTTATTTGAACCAAAACTAGAGTTGTGATGGTTGGGCAAGCAGAAAGACGACCCAAAACGCCTTTTCATAGTTTTATTTTGTTTCTGACGACTTTGAATGAAGTGTATTTTACGATGCTAAAATGTTCATTTACATGGAGTCTGGTGGGTTTAGCGAACACAATTTCGCAGATGTTTTTATGTTTAAAAAAAGGATCTTACTTTTTAACAGAAAGTTTGTCCTCCTTAGAAATCCTTTCCATAATGTTGTCAGACACTTAGAATATCAATCTGAGCCTGTCAGTGGCAAAACGAGCACTTATGTGAAGGTAAATACAAGCTGGACAACTGCCCTATTAACTTACATTGTAGCTTGTTTCACCGCTGCTGACTGTAGCGATCTCTCTTAATACTGGACCAATGTCAAAGATTGTTGTTCCCATCAGTCACTTAGACACAAAAACAGGAAAATCAGTATTCATCTTCTAAATATGTTTGGCATCGTGAAAAGAATGTTAAAGGAAGTGTTTTTTTCATATAAATCAATATCTGCTTTGTCAATTGACATAATATATGATCAGAAAGGTTTTTGTAGAATTGGGAAGTTGTGGAGTTAGTGCCAATACTTAATAATCTCAAACACATCAGCCCTGTGTCTGACAATATCACACTTATTCACATGTATCATACTTACATGTATCAGAAGCTGTAAGTGTAATGACTATATGTATGGTTAAAGACCAAAGGTGTGTGTGTTTTTTTTAACTGTATCATTGATACAAAAAAACTGTAACTCTACAATTCAAAGCATTGACAATGCTGTTGTTTATTTATTAAATCTTTTGGAATATTTCTCCTTTTTGCTTTTGTCCTTCACCAGCTCTATAGTTCTCAACCTGATGTTACTTATTGAAACAGGTACACCATGATGGAATAGGAATGGAATAAAGTGAATGACAGTTAGTATTTGAGTAATTGAAATCCAACTCTTTAACCAAACTGTTAACTGACATATCCAAAGGACATGTTTTTGTTTGTTTTTTTTACAGTGAAAAAATAAAATAAAAGTTCTGCATTATTATTATTATTATTATTGTTATTATTATATTGTTCTTTCTTGTATTTTTTGATTGATGACATCCTGTAGAGCTAAAGGCAGGGGCGGGGCTAGAAGGGGGGCAGGGGTCAAACTCAAGGCCCGCGGGCCGAACCCAGCACCTCACAGGTTTTGATTATTTTGATTAATTTAGGTTAACAATAAAGTTTGGTTCATTCATGTTCAGGCTGTGAAACAGGTTGCTCTAAAACAAAAAATGTAATCATTGTTTTGCTTGATTTGCTAAACTCTATGATGTAAGGAACTTTTTGCTAAGTTTTGCAGGGCTTTATGTCGACCGAAGTTCAACAAAAGTCAAAACGATTGACAAGAAAGAAACAAAACGTTGCAAAAAAAGTGACGAAAACGTCTGAGAAAGCCACAAAACAGTCGGAAAATGCAATAAAAATGCAATAATACATCCAAAGATGTGTGGCCCTTGATGAGTTTGACAGTAACGTTAGACAGCCAATCAGCAGCATTATTAGATCTTGGTAGAAGCATGCTGCTTGTTGATTGGCTCACTGACGCTGATGAGATTTACTCTTTAGGTATTGAAATTGTAGTGCAAAAACTACAGAGGAATAATGCTCCTTTCAACACCTGGGAAGGTGCTCAACCATATCCTGCTCGAGAGGCTTCAGGGGGTCGATGAGAAACTGAGGGAAAACCAGGCTGGCTTCAGGAACAACAGATCCTGTGGAGACCAAATTGCCACCCTCAGGATTATTATTATTAATATTATTATTAATAGTCCATCGAATGGAACTCGCCTGTCTATGTGAATTTCATAGATTTCGAAAAAGCCTTTGACAGTGTGGATAGGGAAAGGCTGTGGAAACTGATGGCTCATTATGGGATCCCAGCAAAGATCATCAACATCATAAGGAGCACCCACCAAGGGACGAGATGTCAAGTCCTCCATGAAGGATGTATATCGGAGGCATTTGAGGTCCTGACTGGTGTGCGGCAAGGGTGCCTGCTCTCACCCTTTCTTTTCCTCCTTTGCATAGACTGGGTGATGAAAGAAACAATCAACAATAGACGAACCGGCATACAGTGGAGCTTGACCGAGCAGCTAGAAGATCTCGATTTTGCAGATGATCTGGCACTACTGGCTCACACACACCAACAGATGCAGGAAAAATCTGGAAAACTGGAGGAAACAGCTGCTCTGCTCGGTCTCAAAATAAACTCATCAAAAACTAATCAATTTGCACTAGAGGATGTAAACAGCTTCACATACCTTGGTAGCATCATGTCAAGGGAAGATGGCACGGAGGACGATGTTCAAGCCAGGATCGGAAAAGCAAGGACAACATTCAACATGCTAAACAATATCTGGAAGGCAAAAAACTTGTCACTCAAGACCAAACTGCAAATCTTCAACTCAAACGTAAAGACCACTCTACTCTATGGCTCAGAAACCTGGAGAATTACCACCACCATACTCAATAAGCTGCAGACCTTCATCAACTGGTGCCTCAGACGCCTCCTAGGAATATACTGGCCCAACACCATCTCTAACATCAACCTGAGGGAACTCACCAAACAAGACCCAATAGAAATGCAAATCCGGAGGAGGAAATGGAAGTGGATAGGGCACACACTCAGGAGAAAGAAATCAATCACTAAACAGGCGCTGACGTGGAACCGACAGGGCAGGAGGAAGAGAGGCAGACCGAGAACCACCTGGAAAAGAACCACAGAACAGGAGATGAAGAAAGAAGGGCTGACGTAGCAACATCTGGAGCGGCGGGCCCAAGAATGGAGAGGATGGAAGAGCTTTGTCGATGGCCTATGTTCCTATGGGAATCTAAAGGCCTAAGTAAGTAAGTATTGAAATTGGGTTTTGAATGACGAGGCATCTTACGATACTAGTACCTAGCTACACAGGCTACCCAGCCTATAGTCAGGAGAGCACTGGCCCATAATGGTCTAGTATAATCTCAGTCATGAACTTCCTTGAATCCGGTTTTAAAACTCTGCAGTGCATGGAGCCACGTGGGAGATATTACTATTGAACTGTCAGACTTTTGACCTCCAGAATGAACCAGTGTTGTTGGCTCCAGAGGAACAGGACAGGGATTTTATGTGTAAGAGCTAGTCTCAGAGGAGCTGATGCATTATGGGACAGTGGCCACCAGGGGGAGACACACTCCACATGCTTCCAGATGTTGAACGAGTGGTACTTCATGCTATACGAGATGAGCAGTGGTGGAAAGTAAGATAAGTACTGTACTTAAGTACAAATTTGAGGTACTTTACCTGAGTCTTTACCTGAGTATTTTATGCAACGTTATGCTTCCACCCCATTACATCTCAGAGGCAAATGTACTTTTTACTGCACTATATTTGTCTGACAGCTTTACTTACGTTTCTGATTTCAATTTTCCGTACAGTGAAGACCATGCATACATCTCCAACTTTGGAGACAACACATGCAAATAAGACAACACGTGCAAATAAGACAACACGTGCAAATAAGACAACACGCACTAATAAGACAACACGCACTAATAAGACAACACGTGCAAATAAGACAACACACACTAATAAGACAACACTCACTAATAAGACAACACGTGCAAATAAGACAACACCCACTAATAAGACAACACTCACTAATAAGACAACACGCACTAATAAGACAACACGCACTAATAAGACAACACGTGCAAATAAGACAACACGTGCAAATAAGACAACACACACTAATAAGACAACACGCACTAATAAGACAACACGTGCAAATAAGACAACACGTGCAAATAAGACAACACGCACTAATAAGACAACACGTGCAAATAAGACAACACTCACTAATAAGACAACACACACTAATAAGACAACACGCACTAATAAGACAACACACACTAATAAGACAACACGTGCAAATAAGACAACACACACTAATAAGACAACACTCACTAATAAGACAACACACACTAATAAGACAACACTCACTAATAAGACAACACACACTAATAAGACAACACTCACTAATAAGACAACACTCACTAATAAGACAACACACACTAATAAGACAACACGCACTAATAAGACAACACGCACTAATAAGACAACACGTGCAAATAAGACAACACACACTAATAAGACAACACGCACTAATAAGACAACACGCACTAATAAGACAACACTCACTAATAAGACAACACACACTAATAAGACAACACTCACTAATAAGACAACACACACTAATAAGACAACACTCACTAATAAGACAACACTCACTAATAAGACAACACTCACTAATAAGACAACACGCACTAATAAGACAACACGCACTAATAAGACAACACTCACTAATAAGACAACACGTGCAAATAAGACAACACACACTAATAAGACAACACACACTAATAAGACAACACGTGCAAATAAGACAACACTCACTAATAAGACAACACGCACTAATAAGACAACACGCACTAATAAGACAACACGTGCAAATAAGACAACACACACTAATAAGACAACACGCACTAATAAGACAACACGCACTAATAAGACAACACGTGCAAATAAGACAACACACACTAATAAGACAACACTCACTAATAAGACAACACGTGCAAATAAGACAACACACACTAATAAGACAACACGCACTAATAAGACAACACGCACTAATAAGACAACACGTGCAAATAAGACAACACTCACTAATAAGACAACACGTGCAAATAAGACAACACTCACTAATAAGACAACACACACTAATAAGACAACACGTGCAAATAAGACAACACTCACTAATAAGACAACACGCACTAATAAGACAACACGCACTAATAAGACAACACGTGCAAATAAGACAACACGTGCAAATAAACCACAGCACACACTAATAAGACAACACATGCAAATAGCCCACACCACAACGGAAGTGTTTCCAGGGGACACTTTTAAGTGATGCACATGTGCCTCAACCACTGGCTTTCCGGTACATAGACAGACCAACAACAGGACAATTTTAACAATTTTTGCCATTTTATTCATCACTAAATTCACTTCTGAATACATTTTAGGCGAGAAATGAACTCTTTAGATTTCGAATATAGGCAGTCTTGCAAAAATCGTTGCCGATTGACATTCCGTTTTCGGAATTGAGTAGCTCCATAAAGTGACGCGACAGCCAGCTAGCGCCTGCCGGGGCGCTAGCTCGTCGCTCAGACAGTCCTGCTCAGAGACCCCACTGTAAGCTGGAGGTCTCTCAGACCTGTCTGATTAGTGTGTGTTGTCTTATTGTTGCGTGTTGTGGTTTATTTGCACGTGTTGTCTTATTTGCACGTGTTGTCTTATTAGTGCGTGTTGTCTTATTTGCACGTGTTGTCTTATTAGTGTGTGCTGTGGTTTATTTGCACGTGTTGTCTTATTGTTGCGTGCTGTGGCCTCTCAGGACCACCGTACTTTTGCCTAAATTGCCTAAATTTAGTAGGCTAATAGGCCTACGTGTTTGGGCAGCTCCTTACAGAGGTTGGAACACAGCGGCCAGCAGGTGCCACCATCAAACTACTTTTTCAACAACAGGGATATAAGGGAAGAGGCTGCTTCTGCGTGCCATAGTTTATTTATTTTATTGAACCTTTAGTAATAATAATAATAATTTATACTTTATTAATTCCACAAGGGAAATTACAATGTTTTCACTCTGTTGTTATTATTATACACATTACACACAGGCCTGAATTACACACACATGCTCAGTACCTCTACATGCACTAATGGAGAGATTGTCCATATGGGGACTTGAACCAGTGACTCCCTACTGACCTAGCTACTGACTACCTCCCCCCCACACAAAATGTTCTCGCAGCGTCTGCTCCAACAATCAACGGATAACATTAAAAAACACAAATATAAAAAACATCTGTATGGTCACCCAAACATCTGACACACCTTTCCGTCCCCAACCCCAGCCACACACACACACGCACACGCACACACACACACACGCACACACACACCAAATCCAAACATGTAATAGTTATGATTGTCATGGGTGCAGTCCCACAATGATACACAGATCACGTGTTT
The DNA here is from genome assembly GCF_004354835.1 of Perca flavescens. NCBI lineage: Eukaryota > Metazoa > Chordata > Actinopteri > Perciformes > Percidae > Perca > Perca flavescens. Next base: position 28,098,520 of record NC_041351.1, on the reverse strand, counting down.
GTGTGGGGAGATAGGCTTATTAATATACTGAATGCAGTATAGAGGTGGATGAATAATGTCTTTGTCATCATGTATTTTTGTTCTTGTTTATATGTCACCATTATGTGTACCTTTTAATTTCTAGTGAATGAGTGCTGTATGACTGCTGGCTGTCTCTATGTTAGTCCTATGCAGGGCTGGACTGGCCATCTGGCATACCGGGCATTTTCCCGGTGGGCCGACGGACTTTTGGGCCGAATTGCTGATATAAATAGGCCTTTTTTTAATTTTTTGGCCGGGCCGGCCCATAAAGAAGTCACAGCGGCCCATTGGTTAATTTTCTTTATTGGCACTGGCCTGACCCAATGAAATCCAGGAACCCCCTTCCCCTTCTGGCCGCAAATTTACGAATCCCACTATGGCCACGCCTCCCGGCCCTGAGACGTGAGCTGTAATAGTTATGCTGGAAGTTTAGCATCCACGTTATAATGGACAAACGACCACCAAGTGCAAGGGAGGTGCAGAGAAATTAGAGGAGAAAAAGATTAAGAATCTACAGGCGGAGTCCTCAAAAATGTCGGACATGTTTGGGGCTGTAGTTGCTGCTTCAACATCAGCATTACCTGAAGCCGAGGAGGAGGAGAGGTGGCTGGCTATACAGAGAAGCAGAAACAACGATGTTAGGGAAGAAGGCGAGGAGGAGGCGAGTGAGGAAAAGATGGAAGAGAGAGTAGATGACGATGTGGTAAGGACTAGACAAATTAACAGGGACTTTTAGGAAGAGAGGGAGGCTGTGTGTGTGTGTGTGTGTGTGTGTGTGTTCGTGCGCGCGCGTGCGTGTGCGTGTCACGTCATAACGATAACAAGCAGTTTGTCTGTAACATTAAAGTTAGTGGCTGTCAGGTAACCTAACTGCTTAAGCTTACATTGAAAATGCTAGCGGTTAGCCTGTTGGGTAGCTGAGAAGTCTGTGTGATCTATAAAATCAGTGTTGATTAGATAATACTTTTATTAATACTTTATTCATCCCACAATGGGGAAATTCACTTATTACAGCAGCAGTGTTTCCACAATAAAAACAAACCAACAAACAACCAAACAAACAAACAACAGGCAAACAACAGACAATGTGCAAAAAACACTGAATGAATGTAAAGTGGCATTATATAAAAAGTATTTAAGTAAAGTGAGGTGGGCAGTGCAAAAAAAATGCTGTAATTGTAATTGACGTGAAATTAGATTGAAAAATATGTAATTACATAACAGCAAAAGTAATTAACCATAATATAAATTATATTTAAGTGTGACCATAATATAAATAATATTGAGGAAGTAAGTACTTGGAATGGAAAAAATATAAATACAGTTGGAAAAATATAAATACAGATAATAACAAATATATACATAGAGCCATGCTGAGTGGTGGGTGATTGAGACAGGACCCGAAAAAAACTACAACATTATCGGGTGGTGCAGGTGTTGTAGAGTCTGACAGATTGATACAAGCATCAGTGTTCTTGAATGGCTTAATTAGCTTCTCTTGTATTGGTGCTCTTTTACAGGGCATATACTTCAGCTTTATTGTAGCTTTTGGGAAGGGTTATAGTTATGGTTACAGTATTTAGCAGACACTTGTGTCCAAAGCGACAAAATATGAATCTTACAATATTTAAAATTAACAGTAAACTGTTTTTAAAGTTGCTAAGCCAATATTAAGCAAAATAGTAATAATAAAAATAATGACAATACAATATCAAATATCAATAATAAAAAAATTATAAAAATACCATAAATATACAAATCATAACTCGTGTAAGTGTAAGATCAGCAGATAAGTCTTGAGTCCCCTCTTGAAGGATTCAAAACGATCACATGAACGCTGAACAATAGGCAACTCATATCATAGAATGCACACATATTTTTCCCTGTCTGCAGGGAATTTGTCTGACCAATCACGGTGGGTGTGGGCCACCTGGGCCAAAAATGCCAGGGCCCATTTTTTGTCCCAGTCCAGCCCTAGTCCTATGTCACCTGCCTAGGGACTGCAGAGGAATAGTAGTTATTTTTTTTACTAATTCTGGCATATTTACATGGTGTTTTTGATACAACAATGTTCACAAATAGGCATGGTCCCTATCAAATAAATCAATAAAATAATAAAATAAATACACAAAAACATTAAAAACAGAAAACAACTGAATCAGCAAATATTTCCAGGCCAGCCTCTATCATGAATAGCCTAAATCAGGCAAACATCTACAGCCAGATGTGTCTGCCTCCAGGTCATTTAGCATCCTCTGAAAAGCGACCAATGAGACAGCTCATCAAGTTGGAAGGATTTCTGAAATGTGTTGGTTGAACGTACAAACCCATAATATCCAGGTTTTGAGCGGCTTTGAGTGGTTCCCTCTTCCACTCTTCTCCTTCTGTGCATGAACTGCAGAGGCAGTGGAGCTTATTTTATTAGGAGGGAACGATGGGAAGTGGCTTTGGAGTGAAAAGGAAACAGAAGTTTGGGGCATCTCGTTGTTTTTATTTATTTATTTAGTGCTTTCAAATACAAAACAGGCCTTATTATATCTCTTAAAAATTTAACAAATAATGCTAAGTACTGTATGTCTAAGCAGCATACAAATAAAATATAGGCAATACATAAATAAAACAATAAGAAAACCACAAAGCAATAAAAACAAGAATATCAAATCAATCAGTACATTAAAAATAACTTTATAAATGAACTAACATTTTATTATATTAAAATTAGGGGGGGCTTCAATCAACATATATGTCAAGTTATTCAACAGGTCTCACGGCACTTTTTTCCCACCTTTTTTAAATACTGAAAAACCATTTTTAATTCCTTTTAAAAGCCAAAAATAAAATAAAAAGTGAGTGAGTGCTGGCTGTCTGTCTCTCTTTTTTTATTTTTTCTTACCGATGGATTTTTTGTCTTATTTTGCCTTTTGTATTTGTATTTATCTCTTGTCCTTATACTGTTATACTGAACATTTGCATAAATAAAATTTACGTTAAAAACATAGAACAGTCTATGGTTAAAAAAGGGAAACGGAGACAATGGGAAACAAATGCCGTGACTGTTTCCAGAAAGTTGATCTTCTTTTTTCTTTGACGATTCACGTGCACAACCGTGTCATGTGACGTCTCCCCACCAATCAGAGCCTCACAATAAACGGGACCAGACCACCAGGAAGTAAAGAGCTCCTGACATGTCAAAATAACCCTTACCGGTCTATTGTATATATATCACCGCTTCTTAGCGTTTTGTTAGCGTGTGAGTTCCCTAAAACATTTGGGTGGGTTTTGCGCGCATGTTTCATTGATAAACTCTGTGTTCAAACTTGCTGCCCAATGGCCACTTCTTGTCCGAGTGTAGCCGAGCTCGTTGCGGCTGCCCGCGGTCTGTACGTGCAGGTGTTCGGGAAAGAGGCTCCGCGGGTGGCGGTGTGTGCTCCCGGAAGAGTCAACCTGATAGGGGAGCACACGGACTACAACCAGGGATTTGTACTTCCAATGGTAACGTCATGACGCAGCACGAATGGGATTCGGGTTTGTTTGTCATACCAAATCTCGTTCAAACATCTGGCACTTTTATGTTTGAATGTAACGCTTGTTGGCAGACGTGTTATGACGACACAACTCTGGCATCTTCTGAACATGTTAAGCAGTGGTGTAGTCTACGTCATAGGCAGGTATTCGCCATATACCCACTAAGTAGGCTCCAGCATTTCAATTAAAAATGTGCAACGATACGTAACGACATTGTTTTGGGGCAACACTTTCACTTTAGCTATTTGTTTATCGGAAATACATGTTGAGTAATGTTACCGCAAACTCAACAAACGCTTTGGACCATGCAGAGAGACTATTGTAGTATACCCACCACAGTAAACTAGACTACACCACTGGTGTTAAAGACTTTCAAATGTTCAGCATGCTTGCAGAGCACCCAGCAACAACTCCCTGACTGGCCTGCTCTGTAATATTGTATTAACAACAGCATAGTAGTTTATGGTATAAGTGCAGTTTAGTGTCCCAAATTCCCCATACAATGTCCTTAATTAATTATGAACCTGCTAAACCACCTGTGCTACCCTAACCCTAACCCTAACCTTAACCTGTCTCAGATAAGACCCTCATCATTTGGGACACTCAGTTTTTGGAAAATAATTTGGGACACTAAACTGCACGTAAGCCGTAGTTTAAAATATTAAGATTTCATCTCCTGTTTGGTAGAGGATTAGGGCCACATGTGAAAAAAGGTAGAGTTCAGAGTTTAAAGTCAGAATTCAGAGAATCTTCACAACCCTACCTACAGCACCTTTTAAAGTCAGAATTCTGAGCTTAAAGTCAGACTTTGAAATTCCACACTAGCATGCTATTTAGTAGGCTAAAACAGTATGTGAGATTATTTTAGTATGTCCGAAACCTTAGTAAACCAATAGTATGTGATTTGCATACTATTTCCGGTAAAATATTACAGTATGCAATACTGAACACACTACGTCGGCTTACATATCCCACAATGCAATGCGATCGTAAAGATAACGTTCATAACAGACAAACAGACAGAAACCGAGGCAGCTCTGTAACATCAATAACGCTCTAATTTACATTTCTACATATTTAATGACTGTTGGTCTAGTAATTCACATCTTTCAGTAATTTAAGCGTAATCTGGTGATGCTGCTACAGCGGAGGTTGGCAGGGGTTACCATGGTTACGTGTCTTCAACGGCAAGTAGGCTCTCAGGAAGTGACATTGAAAATGACAGCTTAGTGCGTCCGAAAATATACACACTACTGTACTATTTTATTTACACAAAAGTACGTCGTACAATAGTATACGTGTTGAGTATGTAGTGCAGAGTATGCGATTTCGGATGCAACCAATTGTTTTTGACTTAATAAACAAACCAAAAAACTCAGAACTCTAAAAGTCCAACTTTATACTCAGAATTCTGACTTTAAACTCAGAACTCAAATAAAATGTTCACATGTGGCCCTAATCGTCTTCCGTACATTTGGTGGGTCACTTGCATGTCGACTTAAAGGTGCACTATGAGTTCCTGCATGGTCAATTGATGTTCCAAGTAAATTCCAAACAAAACAGAGCAAGCTCGCCCCTCCCCCTATGTTTCCGTAACTGTCATGACTAACAGCCGTTATATACTAGACGTCAAAATGAGGTAATATCTGGCCGGCGCGTCCGATTTATGGCGCGCGAGCCGAGGTCGCGCACGGCTCTTTTTTTTTTTTTCAGTGGCGCACGACAAAGCGGAAACAGGAAGCCTGAATGAGTACGCCGACAAACGGATACCAGGACTCTCAGAGTGACTGCAAGTCTCTCTTGTAAACTTACTGGGTTAAGATGAGTTCTTTTATGGTGACTGAAAGGCTTGAGCCGACGAAGTAGGTCAGTGAATCAAATCGAAGCACTGACGGCAATGCTGCTGCCAGTTCTGCCGTTGTTTACCTTTTTCTTCTTCTTCTAGTCCGTAGAAAGAGCAACGTCGATAACCTTTGCTCATTAACGCCACCGCTGTTCCGGAGAAGACTGCAACTAGTGTCGCGACCACCAGCGCAGGTATAAATACTCACAGAGATTTCATGACGTCACATATGCACGCGCCAGCTCGGCTGTGGTTACTGTAAAACAAACTTAACTGACTACCTGTCACTAACCCCCACCCCCTCCCCCAACCATCTTGTCGGTGATTGGCTGGAAAGTGGTTTGGTGTATTTTGGTGCACAGCCTGTGCCCCTAGTGTTTGTTTGACGTTTACGACCCCTGTGTTGTCTCCTGAGACCGGGCTTTTTCATGGTGTGTTCAGGGGGCAGGCAGCTAGCGGATCAAGGAGAGATGCTTACGCTTTGAGACAAAAACTAAATCACGCTGAAACCATGCAGGAACTCATAGTGCACCTTTTAAACAAGAGCAGAAGCTGAAGATTGGAACATGGACTATAGTTCCACATATCAAGGATAAGCAGGAAACATTATACTTCCTGTTGTTTATTTCCTCTCTGACAAAGAGGGAAAGTATAACCACCCAGCTGCATGTGTTTTGTGTTTGGTGAGCCAGGCACTGCCCCTGGTGACTGTGGTGGTAGGGAGTCAAACCTCTGGCCAGGATGTTACCGTGGTAACAGCAACAGAGGATGCTGATGAGCCTCGGAGGGTGGACTTCAGCCTGCCCAGTTATGGATCAGCGCTGTCTCCAGGGTTACCCAGCTGGGCAAACTATGTGAAGGGTGTTATACAGCATTACAGGGGTAAACAATGAAATATGACTGTATCCATAGCTATTTTATGATAGATTAGATTTATGTTTTTAGGTATTATAATCAGGGGCGATTCTAGGATCAGAGCTTTAGGGGTACCTGGCCCCCTTTTAATGTATTTCTTTTTTTAAACGTTATTCTACTGTGTTAACTTTGCATGTTAACATCATTTTGGACCATCATGGAAGGGAAAACACTGAATTTGTCAACTAGAACGAGGCCAATAATTCTGATAAAACTTACGTCAATGATGAGCCAAAGGACAATTACTACTACTACTACTACTACTACTACTACTACTACTACTAAGGTGCTCATATTCCAAATGACATGGTATTATGGTATTATGCAAATACGGGATTTAATTGGGCTCTTAGGGTCAGTATTATTATTTTTCACTTAATGCAGAACACTGAACCTAACTTACCTAGGCTAAAGCTAGCTGACAGGTGTCAGACATGGCTGTAAATGACTCTCACCAATGCCAGACCTTCCTCTACAGTGCTGCGGAAGAGGGTCTGGCTAGTCCACACAGCATTCTGGGATGGGAGAAAAACATGCTCTGGTTTATTGCCATTTCTTTAAACCAATCAAAATCGTCTTGGGTAGTGCTAAGCTCCGGACGGAGCCACAGTGCCTCTGCAAAATAGCCTCGGCAAAGAACTAGTTTTGGTGGAACGTGTGTATGTTCAAAAGTAGGTTTAGTTGTGCGAGAGAAAACTGATTGGACAGATAGTCTAGCTAGCTGTCTGGATTTATCCTGCAGAGATCTGAGGAGCAGTTAACCATAGTCCTCACAAATCCACCGGAGGTTAGAACGCCAACACAAACAAAGAGGAAGGGGACGGATATCCTGCCGAAAAGAAGGACATCCGGCAGCATTTCCAGCGACAATGGAGCAATCCCGGAAGTGGAACTTCAGTCTGACATTTATTTAATTTGTAAAGAAATACATAACTGCTTTCGCTCCGTTTCATATGATGAAGTCGCCAGCGGTACCGTATAAACAGCGAATATTTAGGTCAATCATTTGTAAAAAATAAATACTGTAAATTCTGGGGAAAAAGAATCGATTTTTAAAAGCTTTGCAAAAAATAATCTTGATATATAAGATTTTTTTTTCTCCCACCCCTATTATTCTGCCTCGGTTGGTCACCACAGGATATTTATTCAACGTGTACTGTGTCTGTATCCTGTGTGCTTCAGCTCCTCCTGTCCCAGGTTTCAGGGCGGTGATAGCCAGCAGTGTCCCCCTGGGAGGAGGTCTGTCTAGCTCTGCCTCTCTGGAGGTGGCTTTCTATACATTCCTGCAGCAACTCCAGCCAGGTCAGAATCTGATTACACACCGACTCTAATATTCTGTAAGGAATCTTCATTATATTAGAGATAGATGACGTCTAGGACGTTGGGAGGGGGTGCTGTAAATATACTTGTGGGTCTGTGCTAGGGCTGAACAGAAAAAAATCAAATTGCGTTTTTCTGCCAGATATTGCAATTACGATTCCATTTGCGATTTGTAATTTTTTTTTTAAATGTTAATATTCACTGTGTAACAAATAAAACATGTCATGGAGCATCATAAAACAGGACACCATCCAAACTGCTCTATATCTTTATGCGGGGGAACATAGATATGAATTTCCAGCAATAAGTGATATGTAACATTATTCCAGCATTTATCCTATAAAAACAGTGAGTATAATAATTTAAAAAAATGAATAAATAATGTTAAACCAACTGTTCCACCAAACATTCAACTAAATATTGCACATTCGATTAATGGCATCCCCCCCCCCAGATTGTTTTTGGCCATAAAAGTCCATATATATATATATATATATAGATATAGACAAGATATATAGATATATATTAAAAAGTTTGATGCAACCCTACTTCCAACGTCTATAGATGACATCCAGTGATTTTCAAGAAAAGGTCAAGGAGGCAGTGGATCAACATGAATTAGTGATAACATGATGCTGCTTAATTAGAGCCTAAAGCACTTTGTTTTTATAACTCTTCTGTTCGATCATCAGTTATAGCACGAACCTGGATTTTTGGTATTTACTCTTCATCTTTCTTCATCTTTCAGATGACGGAGACAAGGTATCCAAAGCAGTGGCCTGTCAGAAGGCAGAACACACTCATGCTGGTGTACCCTGTGGCATTATGGATCAGTTTGTGTCTGTTCTCGGCAGGGAGGGCCACGCTTTGCTCATTGACTGCAGGTAGTGTAAACATCCAATGAGAGTAGATTAATCCAACAGTCTTTGGTAACATCGAGAGGACTGTTTTGTCTCTTCTTTGTTTGGCTTAACAAAGCAAAGGCTGAGGAACTTCTTCATATTTATAGGGCTAAACGATTTGCATTTTACTGCCAGATATTGGGTTTCAATTCAGTTTGTGATTATTTAAAAAGTGTGTAACAGATTAAACATGTCATGGAGCATTATAACATGAGACATCATCATAAACTGCTCTATATTCTTATACTAGGATGAGAACATATATATGAATTGCCAGCAATAAGTGTTGTCTTTCAATAAGCATGGAACATTGAACAGTCAAACACAGAACATTTATCACAGAAACTAAAGATATAATAATAATAATAATAATAATAAAAAACAATTCCCATAACAAATATCAATACATTCCTGTAAACTGACCTTTCTGATGTACAGCAGCATCATTACCTTCTACGTCATGTTAAATAAAGGAATAAAAAATAAATGAAAGATCCACTGAAAATAGGACATTTCTGTAAACAATCTGTGATATTTGACATTATTCCAGCATTTATCTCATGAAAAAGCAGTACATGTAATAATAAAAAGAGGAATAAATAATATGAAACCAAATGTTACACCAAACATTTAACTAAATATTCACATTTGATTAATCTTCACGATTGGCTAATAGCATTCATTCAAATTGCGATTTCAAGCATGATGTACATTTTTGTTTATCAAATTGTCAGAAGTAACAGGTAAATGCACAGACTTCTGTCAAATAAGGTAACCGACCACCGATCATGCTTACTGCCGTGCAAAGTCCCCCCAGAATGGCCCATTCTGATCAAGGAAAAACCCTGATTTACATCCTACGTTGTCAATCATGTGCTTCTTTGTGGTTTGCCTCAGGTCTCTGGAGGCCACCCCTGTCCCTCTGGCAGATCCAGGCCTGGTCATTCTCATTACCAACTCAAATGTGAAACACTCTCTGACTGGCAGTGAGTACCCCATGAGACGCAGACAGTGTGAGGAGGCCGCCTCCATCCTGGGGAAGGACAGTCTCAGAGATGCCACCATGAAGGATTTGGAGGGTGGGAAGTATATTTGATTTTATTATCCATCCCATTGATGTAATCCTGTCTTGACCTTTCTTTCTCCTGCCTGTCTTGTCTTGTGTTTCGTACGGCTTGTTCTGTCCCAGTGATCAGTGATGATGAAGACCTCATTAAAAACTTTTTTTTTTTTTTTTTTTAGATGTAGCCAGAAAATCCGCTTTAGCCTCTAGTAGGGCTGGGTTAAAATAATCCATTCTCCAAGATATATCACATATAATCTAGTCTATATCAAGGTTATTATAGTTTTGCATTTTTCATTATTGTTTTATTTTTATTTCGTTTTGACTTTTTGTTTTTAAATTCAGTTTAGTTTTAATTATTTTTTAAAGCGGGTAATAGAGGAATAGCAGGAAAATAGTGACCAGGTTGAAAACAAATGAACCCTTAATGGATGCTTGCGCGTGGCATTCTTCAACTACTCTCATTCGCTTAGGACAGCGTGTGTGCACGTGAAGCCCCCGGGGCCAGGTGTTTCTGACCCTCTGGTTGATTGTGTAGCATTAAATAATCAAACGTTTCTTCTTTTATTCGCAGCTTTTGCGATTTGAAAATCATGTTCTATTACCATGTGGGCTTTGAACGAGATTCATCGTTCAGACCTAGCAGCTAATTAAAACACCACAGGGTTCATGGGGATCAGAACGGATTCATTTATTTATTTTTAAACACAGATTACACCTACACAATCTATTTTATTAACTTTAATTTCTTATACTGCACTGTAACTTTTATTCTTGTACTGCACTATCAATTTTATTCTTGTCTTTTAATGTTTTTAATTTGTTTTTAATTGTCTTCTAACTGCTCTTTAATGTTTTATGTAAAGCACTTTGAATTGCCCTGTTGCTGAAATGTGCCATACAAATAAAGCTGCGTTGCCTTGCCTTGCCTTTGGTAGAAATCAGCAATGATGTATGAGAGATACCGGTGCTTGTTTAACTCTCGTGTTGTCTTCCCAACAAACCATGGTCGAAATTGACCTGGTCTGTTTTGCCTGACTAGAAAGCATAAGTTTAAGTATAAATGATCACCCAATTCTGTGTTACATCTTTCTAGCCAACTTCATTCCAACTAATTACCGCTAGTTTTACACTTTTTTATAAAAAACGTATTTATAAAAACCTAGAAATTATAAATTATTTTGACTAATAGTTAAGATCAGAGGAACGTATGTTGATGCATATTCACAGACTGTTTTCGTGAATGGAACTATCCATGTTATTAACCCATATGTAACGATATTTTTTATATAGAAACTTTGAAAACAGGTTAATCAGCCTTATGAACAAGGCCCGGGACCCCCCACTGACACAGTCTCTCTTCATTTTAATTTCAGAAGCTCTAACATTCGATACTATTTAAGCCCATTGAAAACTGAAGTAGCGCCACGTTTTGACCTTCCCTATCCTTTCAGAGGCAAGGGACCGACTGGATGATGTAACCTGTCGAAGAGCTCGTCATGTGATTGAGGAGATAGAAAGAACTGTCCGAGCTGCGGAGGCCCTGAAGAGAGGAGCCTACAAAGAGTTTGGCAAGTTAATGGTGGAGAGCCACAACTCCCTCAGGTACAGTTAAGGAAGCTATTGAGTTCTGAGATTAAAGTCAGAATTCCCACTTTTTACTTAAAATAAAATGAAGTCAGAATTCTGACTTTATTGTCAGGATTCTGACTTTAAACTCAGGACTCAAATACATTTTTTGTGGCCCTAATCCTCGTCTGTAGTATAATATCTGTTTAACCCTGAGTCACTATTTAGGACAGACTGGGGTAACTTGATGTTCCTCTAATTGGCTGATGCAGACATACACATCTCCTGTTAAATTGCAATACAACCGTAATATAACTGACCTTTGTTTTTAAATGCAATGAGGCTAAAGTAACATCTATGCACTGTGTCTGGGAGTGTGACAACATTAAAACATTCTGGAAGGAGGTGATCAATAAAACTATATTCATCTTGCTTGTGAACATTCCACTTGACCCTAAGATGATTTTGCTGCTGCTGTATCCAACAAATCTGAATCTGAAACCCCCAGAATATAAATGTATTGATTTTGATTTTGCTATACTTCAGGCAAAAAGGAATTATAGCTCTCATTTGGAAAACGAGGGTGATGGTTGTTTTAAAATTGTAATTGCAATGAAAAATGAATAGAAACATTGTTTAGAAACAACTTGATGTCCGTGTTTCAGAGACTTGTATGAGGTGAGCTGCAGGGAGCTGGATGAGCTGGTGTGTGCAGCCATGGAGGTGGAGGGGGTGTTTGGCAGCCGGATGACCGGTGGAGGATTCGGTGGATGCACCGTGACTTTGCTACAGGCCCATGCTATTGACAGGACTATACTCCATATACAGGTTAAAACACACACACACACACACACATACCTTCCTTCATGTACTGTATGTAAATTATCAGGATTATCAACAACAAATAAAGTTGAAATAAAGCTGGTAAATGCAAACAGATATTCTGTTAAAGAAAATCACAGCCGGGTTTGCCAGTTCTGTCGGTATACGTGTGCGGAGAAGAGTGGAAAGAATGACGGAGTAACTCTACCCTCCTGTACAGTAGATGGCGCTCTGCCAACACACATCTGTTCAGAATAAGGCTTTTTTCTTCCAGTTGACCTATGCCAAAGAGCTATTTAGCAGGCAAGCTAGCTAATTAGCCAGCCGACTGGCCACTAAATAAGTAAAATTTATAAACTTAAGATGTCACAGCGTGGAAAAGCATTATTATGATTATTATGATGATTATTATTTTATTATCTTTAACCAGTGGCATGAATGGCGTTTACATGGCGTTTGAGATATCGGGGTATTACCTTAACCCGAATATAATCGGGTTATCAAACTGCATGTAAACGCACTATTGAAGGTACAAATGTTTGCTGTCTTACTAGGAGTAAACTCCATCTATATGTATTCAGTTGTAAAAAACAATGTTCCAGGAAGGAAACTAGCTAGCTAGCTAGCTTTCACCAAAATAGAAAGTAATACACCTTCACTTAACCAAAGTTGCCTCTTCTACATCTTGTTAGATCGCAAGTTAGCTGCCAGTAGATTCAAGATTCAGCTTGATTTGTTTCGAGTTATTAAACCATGTTGAGAGAGGACTTTTGAGGTGATGTTGGTCAGTAATGTCTTTGATGCAAGTGATCCAACAGACTGACTGATCATTATAAACCCAGCCTGTTTGAACAGAACCGCCGTCGTTCCTGCACACCTAGCATTAGCATTAGCATTACCGCAGCTACCTATTCTCTCCGCTGCAGAGCATCAAATCATTGAGAAGCTGATTCACTCACTTGTTCACTGAAATACTTTTCACTGTCTGGGTTTAGCTTGGCAGCAGACACCAGAACATTGGATAACGTAGGGATATTTCTTTGGTGAACATCTAGAGCAAGGATTGGCAACCTTTTAAGAACCTAAGTGTCATTTTAGATGTTCTATTTAATCAGTGTGTCATATCGGCATTAAAGCTTTAGTACATAACTTTTTGATATTAATGAACGTCCGTTACATTTAAGCCATTGCCATATGAGTTGCTACAAAGCTGATTAAGACTATCAGCTCCACACAACTCTCTCTGGATTTCTCAGTAGGACTATGTTCGGAAGGTTGTGGCATCCGGCGACTTTCCCACGCATAAACTCGAGTGAAGATAATGACCTCTTCTCAAAGGTCCATCATGTTTTTTTAATCCTCCGTGTCCTCCTTGGTTACAAGCAACTGTGTGGAGGAGGGGTGGGGGTGGTGCGCGATCATGGAAGGCTTGTATCGGTTTTGTTGTCATTACTTAGAATTCCTCATGGGGGGACAGAAACTACGCACTATAGCTTTAAGCCTGCCATCATCCACCGTGCATTGAAGAAAACAACACGAACTAGCCAATTAGAGGTAAAGTAAGGTGGATCTTTACAGAATGTGGATGGGGAAATAAGTCAATGAAACAACATAAATAACATGCTGTGCTCCTGCCAATGGCTGTGAAAGATGTCATTTGGCGTACAGATTTGAACATTTCCCAAAAACTCTTGCACACTTATTGGTAGTGTGCCATTGGTTGAGCCATGTGCCAATGGTGGCATGAGTTTCATCCTGGAACTTACTCATTTCTTCTGATAAAAAAACAAACATTATAATTATACTGTAAATGTCAGAGTGCTGCCTGTTTCCGTAGTTTGTCTCCGCTGTCTTGTTGCGGCTTCTTGTCTAATCCTCAGCGGATTGTTCTGCAGATGCATGCCGGTTGTTGAATAAGACTTTGCATTGAAACCGTAATTAGTTCCTTACATTTGGCCGTCTTTCACATTATAGTTTAGTTTTTTTTAGTTGGCGAAAAGTGTAATACATTTCATCATAGCTCTCTATTTTCAAAGGATACTTTTAAAGTTTTAATCCTGTTTTGTTGTAAAAAATGTGAAAAGGTGGACAAATGTTTTTCGTCAGACATTTCGTTGATGAAATTAAAACTTCAGACTGTGAAAGCACATGAGCTTCAAAGTCTTTGAAACCTTTCCTCTCATACAGTATATCCCTTTGTTGTTGTTTTTTACCTCACAAATCATATTTAATATCATCATGTTTGTAGTTGTAGTAGTAATGGACTTCTTATTTATTCAGCTTTATTACATAAAACATAATACAGACACTTTTGCTGCCATTTAGTTGGGAAATTACCCTTTTCTGTTTTTCATGATTCTGTTTCCTGGAAAATCTTTGCATTCCGAAGGGTATTTGTAATGAAAAGTTGTCTGTGGACATTGTTCATTTGTTCTCAGGGGGATAAAAGCGCAGCTCAGTGTTCTGCCTGTCACTTTAAGGGGTGCATTTCAGACTAATAGCCCAGTCCCCCGTGTCTAGCTGAGACAGCTCGTGTGTGTGTGTGTGTGTGTGTGTGTGTGTGTGTGTGTGTGTGTGTGTGTGTGTGTGTGTGTGTGTGTGTGTGTGTGTGTGTGTGTGTGTGTGTGTGTGTGTGTGTGTGTGTGTGTGTGTGTGGAATAAAAGCGAGCTTGCGGAGCCAGAAGTGTCCAGTTATTAGCATGCCGGTCTGGTCACTGTGGCCCTGCTGTCTTTCTGCTTTAACACAGTCCAACTGTAGGCCTGCTGTTAGCTGACACCACTCAGAATCCTACTGGAGATACATCAACAAAGATGTCAAATAAACTGCAGAAAAATCTCGGGAAACGCCTGCATTTATAAGGATGATATGTTTGCTTGACAACAATGAGAAGGAAAAGAGCAGCAGCCTTGTACATGTTTGAAACTTTGGTTTTATAAATCTTCAGCTTTGGAAAAGGACTTGGCAAAGTTCCTCGCATCTTTCCTAACTTGGCCGTATCCTGGCTACTACTACTGTGGCTTGCTTACTGTCAAAGGAAAACAAGTCTTTCTTGGAAACAAAAGAAGCACTTGGAACTTCCACAGCCCCTCAGTCCTCAGCATTCCAGAGCAGAGCAGAAGGATCCTTGTCCTCCCAATAACAACTTCAGAGAAAGTTTCACAGGCTTTGCCTCCAAGATGCTGAACCTCAACTCACAGGACGACAACAGCAACAGGAACTCTCTCCAGGACCCGGTGTCATTGAACGTCGGTGGAGAAATTTACACTACGACCCTGGACACTCTGACCCGCTGCCGTGACTCGATGCTTGGTGCCATGTTCACGGGACAAATCCCCGTACTTAGAGATAACCGAGGGAATGTTTTCATAGACCGTGACGGTAAAGTGTTCAGGTACATTCTGAACTACCTGCGCTCCAGCTCCCTGGACCTGCCGGATGGCTTTTCAGAGCTGGCGTTGCTGCGCAGAGAGGTGGATTTCTTCCAGATACGCCCCCTACTGGAGGAGATGTGCCGCTATGAGGCATTAATGCCTCTCAGCCTTAGAGGAGGGCCGCTAGGAGCCATGATAATGGTAAATGTTGATTCCAAGGTATGTTATTTTTTATTTTTTTAAGTTATAGCAATGTGTCAGTCAATGGGCCTCGTGGAAGAACCACAAATTTGTTCTCCAGTGGCACGTACGAGTACTTTAAGATAACTTGTTGCGACAAGCAAGTACAAGCAAAGTTCAAAGGGGGGGTGTAATACATAACCCATTGCTATTAACCTATGTGTGTTAATTGTATAGCCCACTTGTTCTTGATAGGCTGGAAACAATAGACAGCGCTGATGGTTAGTTTAGCAAGCATATAACTTTAACCATAGTAAATCAAAGGCAGCATTCATATGTTAAGCTAAAGGTTAATTGTTTGGGCTACTACTTAGCCTACTGCAGGTCTGTTGAGGCCACACCCACTGCACAGATTGTCTGTCCTGGACTTCCATAACAAATATCTTCAAAGTTATTATAAAGAAAAGGGAGTGATTCCTTTTATTAACAATACTCAGCCTGTCTGCTTATTACAAAAAAAATGTTTATATGTTTGTATAAGATGGAGTTTGTATGAATTACCCAACATTTTCAGTTAATTCTTATAAATTCCCATTCATTCCCATGAAAGTTTCCAAATTGGAATGTTTCCAAAACTCCCCAACTTAACTTTTCATGGAAAGTTTCCGGCAATTTACCGGAAAGATTTCGCCCTTTGCAGCCCTAGTCAAATCATATTTTAGTTACCTTTTGTAAATATATATAAGATTTTGTTAAATGGGCTTATGTATTGTCTTGGATCGGTTGCAGGCCCCTGAATCAAAATCGACATTGTATTGTGGCAGACTTTGTGATATCACTAAATATTGTACCGTCATAAGAGTCGATAAAATATTGTATCATGATAAAACATTTGTTAAACTGAGCTGAGACACTGCTAAACTTGTTCGGTTTTCATCTGCTGATTCCTGACAGATCCTGGAGCTCTGCAATATAAAATTCTTCTCTTAATTCTTTGGGGCAAAGTTTAATTCCCAAAAATCTTACCAAGCTGAATGGAACCGGTAGCCTTATATAGCAACATGGAGGGCAAGGATTATGCAAATGATCAAATCACAGGAGGGTGAAACTAGCGATTTACAACACGTTTGTTCAGTTAGGAATGTTTGGTGAACGTGACAAACCTTAAACAAAAAAGATTTTGGATGAGAATAAGAAAACGGTTTTGCATGAGGCCCATTGTTTGAGTTTTAATTAAGATTAGATATTGACTAGACAGTCAACCATGGACACAATTGGTATGAGGCGGTTTTTCCACAGTTATTGTAGAATTATTAAGCTGCCTGTAGAAAGTATAATTAGTGTAATGGTCCCGGAAAAATGATTTAAAAAGCAGTGCACCCACATAGGGTTAGGAGCTGTGAAGTTCAGAGATTCTTCTGGTTATTTGATCTATAAAGGTGCTTTCAGACAGCAAGCAGTTACAGTGAACTCCGTCTTCTGTATTTTAAGGACGTTGCATGGTCCAGAAACTGATCTAAATCAGAGTTACTGTTGTTGTTCACAAGCCATAGAACTGAGAGATTGAATATTTGAAGACCGTTCTGCTGATATATAAAACATTATCAAAAATATAATTATCGCAGATATACCATGAAATATTGTGATATTATGTTAGGGCCATATCGCCAACCCCTAATACACGTGTATGTTCACAAGAGCGTTGTGTTGACAGTCGCTTTGCTCCTGCATACTGCTTTGTTGTATAGTGGCAACTAGGGTTAGGCAATCGTTTCTATTTTCATATCGTCCAGTCGTGGTTACTTGAGACGCAGATTAATGTTGACGGAGGAAAAAACAATGGTTGTTCATCCCTTCTAGGTAGATGTACAACCCGAAAACTGAAGGTGGCACAGTAGACCGGGTAAATCTGCCAGTGATTTGATTTGGCCCTGCAGCTCAGGCTGGAAACCTGTACGTTTATCTGTCCTGCTTCTGTTGCAATTTTGCAGGGACCAATCACAAACTGGCTTATCCACCTGATGCGCTATTAGCAGGTTTAACACGATGACGATAGAGAAGCGACCAAGCAGCTTCTTGTTTACATTCAACATAGCGGCCACCGAAGCGCAGCAACCCGTTGATGCCGTTGTGCTGCTAAGTCACCCGGATCGTTGGTCTGATTGGTTGACGAACTATCCAATTGCGTACATTCGAGTCATTTGAATATGCCCGTTGATCACGCCTTTTGTGCAGTAGGAAATACAGAGCACACTCCCCAGACCAAGCTCAATCTTAAAAGATTGAGCTTGGTCTGGTGATAGCCAGACTAGTGGCACAGTGTTTCCCCCAGAAAAATTGTTTAGCCCGGTGGCAAGTGTCTTTTTTTTCCGATGAGGGCCCAGCTGGGGCCAGTCATAGACTGATGGCAGCATTCATGTAGAGCCCAATAGATTCTGTGATAACCTAAATTTGGATGGAAATCGCAAAATTGAGAATTTAAAAAGGCTTTAAGACAGATTCCTCATGGCAATGCATAAAGTCTGTGCTGAAAGCTAACTGGAGATTTGAAAAACGTCTTAAAAATACATTAAAAAGAAAGCAAGGGAACCGTGGTGGCATATACGGGGGCCAGGTATGACGTTTGAATCTCTATTAGCTGATAATCATACAGCAGGAGGTAGAGTATAGGCTGTGCTTATCTTTTCACAGCTTTTTGGTACAGTACAGGCCCCTTTCAATCTGGATTCTGTCACAAGAATCAATTAGAAATGCAGGTTGGTACATGTGGTATATTGTTTAAGTGCTGCACAGTACCTTAGATTCAGGTCGGCCAAAGCAGCATATGCCAAATTGAATTTGAGTGGAAAGCCATATCCCTTGCTGCGGCAACATTGTGAATTTCCCCGTTCTGGGATTAAAAAAGGATTTTGAATCTTGAATCTTGGAACTCACGAATTGGAAGAAATTGAGGTGGCGGCATCAGCAGCAACTGCTCTCTTTCTGAAAGTACCTTTTTAATGGGTTTCTAAATTTAACTTCCAGAAAATGTAATATCTCAAAATAACTATCCAAATAGTGTAGAAGGGATAAGACCCTCATATCAACTGTAATTGCTAACAATCCGAGATCTGGAGGCTCCAAACTGAGCTAAATGCTCCTGAAAGAGCCCGATTTGGTCTGAAAGGAATAGTTCAACACTTTGGGAAACGATTATTCGTTTTCTTGCTGAGAGTTAGATGAGAAGATTGACACCACTCTCTGTCAATTTTCTCATCTAACTCTTGGTTAGAAAGTCAAAAGTGCATTGCTTAAAATGTTGACCTAAAATACTGGCCTTCACTGAGAGTCAGTTTAGTGTGTGTGTGTGTGTGTGTGTGTGTGTGTGTGTGTGTGTGTGTGTGTGTGTGTGTGTGTGTGTGTGTGTGTGTGTGTGTGTGTGTGTGTGTGTGTGTGTGTGTGTGTGTGTGTGTGTGTGTGTGTGTGTGTGTGTGTGTGTGTGTACTTTCAGAGACATGGACAGACCGGTTCTTTGTTTGTGTATACTCTGCAGAATGTGTAGTCAGCATATTCTGCCCTCTCATTCCAGGTTCGCGTTCTCCACTTTAACTTGCGCCATGGGCCAGAAAACTATGAGCTCCGCACATGCTCTGTGCGCGCCTTCACCGTTGACCTCTTTTGTACCTGGAGAGCCTTCCTGGCCCTCATTTGTGAGCACTTCTCCTACAGAACATCACGGGGTCTCACTAGCCCCCATCCGTGCAATCCAAGGCAGAACAGGCTGAAGCTGGAGTGGGTGCCGAGGCCCGACGAACTCCCGCAGGACCAGTACAACAAGCAGCGCTACCAAGGGCTCACTGTCTCCAACACAGAGCTCACGCAGTTAGATGACATCGTGAACGTGCACCGGAACCCGTGTGATATCACCGACATGCAGGGGTTTGTGGAGGAGCTGCTGAAGGTGTCTCTGGCTGAAGGGTTCAAGGTTGATCTGGTGACTCCTGACCCCGCGGAAATTCTTAACTGCACCTCACTTCGGCTTGTCAAGTGCTGAGCTCTGGGCTAAATAACATGCCAAGTTAATGAACTGTTGTTTGGCTCTCTTTAGTCACAACTGAATCAGTTCTTTAGTTAGTTAGTTAGTTAGTTAGTTAGTTAGTTAGTTAGAGTTAGGTTTAACCTTTTAATCTGGAAAGCAAAATTATTAGGATTATGACTAGGTCATTGGAAATGTCATTTGTCTGTGGTCTCCGTGTCCTGTATTATATATATATATATATATATATATATATATATATATATATATATATATATATATATATATATATATATATATATATATATATATATATATATATATATATATATATATATATATATATATATATAAGCTGTGTTCAATTTACAAGTGCTGACACGTCCTATACACATATTGACATTTACGTGTAACATTTAGATGTAACAGACCTTTTCAGCCTTGATATCTAAAACATTGCTGGCTTCATCTATCTGTTAAAGGGATTGCTTTTAGTTTAGTTTATTGGTTTACACATATACAAATACTACAGATTAATATACACATAATCAATAAAACTTTTCAAATTTAAAAACCTTCAGAGGGGCTTAATCTGGACACTCTCCAATGCATACTCCAATTAAAATAGAAAGAAACTAAAATACTGATAAGAAAAGAGAAGAGGGGGGAAAAAGCCCAAACTAAAATTACACACAATATCAAATTAACAGACTAAATATAAAAAGTAATCTAATGGGCTTTCAAACATAGGTGCCTATTATGGAAATGTTCTATGCTAACTGCAATGCAGTGGCGGTACTACTGGAGAACAGCAAGGATTTGGAAATAATTTCATGAAGGAACCAGAATGTTTTCAGGTCTCTCACGGGCTCCATGAGTGT
The DNA here is from genome assembly GCF_004354835.1 of Perca flavescens. Taxonomy (NCBI): domain Eukaryota; kingdom Metazoa; phylum Chordata; class Actinopteri; order Perciformes; family Percidae; genus Perca; species Perca flavescens. Next base: position 28,078,092 of record NC_041351.1, on the reverse strand, counting down.
GTTGTTGTACTTGCGTTGCAGTTTAATTAATGTTGATCTGCATAGTTTACCTGCAGCCGTTGGCAGCTCTGGGGTCATGCTACTGCTTCACAGACAACCCTGTAGCTCCACCAATAAAATCACGAGTGTCATCATTTATTATCATAAGTATTGCTGCTTGCAGCTTTCTCCAGAACCATTGTACCCCAAGATTACTCACAGAAGACCCTCAAAGAATCCACAGTAATATGCAACTTAGTCTCGCATTGTCAGACCTTCCTCCACAGCGCTGCAGAGGAGGGTCTGGCTAGTCCACACAGCATTCTGGGATGGGAGAAAAACATGCTCTGGTTTATTGGCATTTCTTTAAATCAATCACAATCGTCTTGGGCGGTGCTAAGCTCCGCACAGAGCCACTGTGCCACAGGTGCCTCTGCAAAATAGTCTCTGGAAAGAACTTGTTTGGTGAAACATGTACGTTCAAAAGTAGTTTTAGTCGTGCAATGAAAACTCAGATTGGACAGATGTCTGGATTTACCCTGCAGAGATCTGAGGAGCAGTTAACTATAGTCCTTTGAGTTTAGAACACCAACACAAAGAAAGTGGAAGTTGATGGACATCCAGCAGAATTTCCGGCGGCACCAGGCAATTCCCGGAAGTGGAACGTCGTGGATATAGAGTATATGCAACTTAACTATATACTAATGACTTACTTTGTACTTCTACTTCATTGGAAAACACTGTACTACATTTACCGGACAGAGAGTGTTCCCAGATTCAGATTCTACTCACAAAATATCACAATTAAAATGACAAATGAAATGGAAAGAACTGCCCGCAGAAAGGCCAGAGACATGCGCGCAGCTGCCGGCAACAAAACAACGTGCTGAAGTGGCCAAGAGCCTGGGCGTTCATCCACCATGTGTTTGTGTACGATCGTCACACATGCGGGTAGTAGTAGGCGATGTGGACCCAGCGGGGGAAGCAGGGAGCCTGGCTCAGCAAGCTGGGAAAGCTTCTCAATCAACAGGGTTCAGAACATGAAAATTTACATTTGAACAAACATCAGCGTTATCAGTACTACCTTAAAAAATTACAGAAACCATCTTTTGGAAAATGTATTTGAAGTGTACTTGGATTTTTTTTGTTTTTTTAGCCCATGTCCCATCTGCTAACATGGAGGAGGCGGGGCTTAAGACCTATACTGCAGCCAGCCACCTGAGGGCAATCCAGATGTTTTAGCTTCACTTATACAGTCTATGCATCTACCCCTGATCTGAGAGCACCACTGAGGCACAGTTTTTTCATTTTGGGAAATACGCTTATTCCCTGTTTTTGTTAGCCTAGAAATCTAGACGCACCCTAGCAACAACAAATGTAATTTGCAGCCAGGGGGGTCTAGGCACTCTCCGTTGGCTTGCGAGCTGGAAAAACCAAACTCTGGTCAGGCCAATCACATCGTGTATAGAGTCGGTAGGCGGGCTTATGGCTGCTGCTGCTGGGAACAGCGGTCTTCTGGAAGACTTGGAGTTCAGCTTTTCTTTGAGAAAACAGCACAGAAATCCTTCTTAAAAAAGGAAGATGTGTTGTTGTTTTGCCGACCGGATACGGCAAAAGTTTAAAGTTTAATCTATCAACTAGCTCTGCTACCTTCTTCGTTACTCTGATTGGTTGTAGCGCTATCCTATTGCGTGCAGAGGGAATTTGAAAGACAACCGTTTATCCCGCCCCTTGGATTGAGCCCCGTCAATGGTGAGTTCCCAGACCCTACATCTGGATGTGAGTCTGGCTTGTCAGGCTATGTTTTTGCAGTAAAAAGGCGAGAGTTTGGTGAGAGAATCAACATTGTGTCTGTGCGTTGTGAACTTTTCCTGTAAAAAAAGAGAGTAATGTTTACGCTCAGTGTTTCGAATGTAAATGCACTGTGTGTTTCCTTGAGACCTAACGAACGTGTGTGCATTTCCTACCTCAAAACATCTGGAAGCAGACGTGACGTCACGTGCTGGAACTTTTTCTCTTCGGACACAATATTGACTTCCTGGACTCTCGTCACCATGAGGTAGCCAGGCAACAAGCGGACACTTGAGTCACTGTCCCTGTATTCCAAACCCATGCTACCATACTATTTAGTATAGCAGTAAAAAAAATTGTAGTATGTCCCAACACATTGGATGTCAAATGTGTGTTGTAACAGCTTTTACACAGTCTCAGGCCTAAAAAATAGAACACATCATGTCCGTTACATTTCGTTCTTTTTGTAGTTCCTAATTTACTGACATTGTTTGTTTGAAGATAAAGTTTGTTAGTGGGTTTTCTGCATAGTTTACATGAATGGAAAGATGAAAAAAAAACATGTTTGTCTCGTTTGGCAACTAGGATTTGCTTGCTAGGATTCCCAGTATTACATCATGATTAATTGAACCAGAAAAGGTTTAGAACCGAGACGCCCCAACTCAGAGTAGTTTCCTGTATCTGTTTCACAGGGGCTCTGCCACTGCCACGCCTCTTGAGGCATTGAGACTATGTATTGATTCCAATGGAAGTGAATGTGAACACAAATTTTTAGAGATTATTTCGCCCTATCGTCACTAAAGTAACTTTTGGAGCCATTTTTCAGAAGCCACATACCTCCAGAACATTCTGACATTAAAATGGAATTTTTCAGACGGACACATCAGGAGAAAGTTAACTTAGTTTGAGACCTGTTTCTGTCTCAGGACCAAACTCTCGCGAGATCTGGCAACACAGAGAAGCTAACGTTCGTGAACGCGCTAACAAAGCTAATCTCTGTGATGCTATATATGTCTTTTAGCTGTGTAAATATCTAACCAGCAAAAGAAAATATTAATAAATTATACAAATGGAACCTTTCATTCATCCACACGACGTTAACTACGCTAGAGCCGGTCTACGGAGAGCCTGTTCACTCCCTATTCAGCCCCATTGTAGCAAATTTGGTTGCAGTTCCACCAGAATTCCACTGAGGGGTGATCGCAGGCGAGTGCAAAATGAATGGGAGTCTATGGAGCTAGACGGCTAAATTTGTATCTTTAGCCTGATTGTCGTTGAGAAATCTCAGATTTGATTGTAGTTTTTGCGAGATTGATGGATAATATATATATATATTATCGAAAGTTGTGAATATTTCGGGGTGGCTTTAAAACAGCATACCTCTTTCTAGCACGTGTATTGACGGTGGGGGGTGGGGGGGGCTAACCTGTCAGCTGCGTTGTCGAGAACAAAGGAAGTGACTCAGAACTCTGAATTCTAACACCCAGCAGTGTGTAGTTTCTTTGCCTCCCCTTTTGAATGCAACATTCAAATTACTAGACAAAAAAAATGATATCCTGAGAAAAGTGGATTTTGAGAGGTATAGCTCCATAGACCTCCATTCATTCTGCACTCGCCTGTGAGTGCCCCTTGGTGGAACTCTGGTGGAACTACAACCGGTTTAGAAGCCAGAACTATTGAGAGAGTGGAACTATTAGAAATTCTTTGACTACACTTCAAATGAGGCCACGCCCCTTTAGGAGAAAGGAAGTGAGGACCGATTCATACCATTGGCGCTGCTTGAAATGCGCTATCTTTAGTTGAGAGGATCTTTGGTTGAACTTGACCGTATTTCCTTGCGGGAGGACTCTGTTGACCCTTTGAATGCCTTACACACATGAGTTATGTGTAATTGTAGTCTGGTTGGCTGAAGAGGAACGGTTTCTCGTTGTGGAAACAAACCCAGTGGTTCTTTCCTCTTCCTCTCTCTTTGACCTTCCTTCCTAGGCAACACGTCCTCATACGATATGTCTGTGGCAGATGTGAGGAGCATGAATGGATCTGCAGCCCTTCTGGGTGGACAGTCAGCTTCTAGAATGGTTATTCACATTCCTCACAAGGGACATTAGTATGCTCACATACAGCTTGAATAGCTCTCCGATTTAATAAATGGTTTCCGATGTATTATTGGTTGAAGGTAGAGATGTACCAATACCAGTATCCGAAAAGCCTCCGATACCTCCTAAAATGCTGGTATCTGTAAGTACTGGAGTTTATGCACCGATCCGATACCACGTAATTTAGCCCCGAAGAAAATCTACTTTAAGTTTATTTACGTTGTTTTTCCGTAATGACTCGCTGTCAAACTGGATGATTAAAAAAACAAAAAAGTTCCGTGGCGTTTATTGTTTGTGTTTGTCCATGTTTCACAAACAGGGTTTCAGCAGGGTCTTAAAAAGTCTAAAATTTCAAAATCGATATTTTAGGCCTTAAAAAAACTCAATATTTTGTTCTGGGTCTTAAATAATTTCAAACTGGTCTTAATTTCCCTACGTCAATGTAACGTTACCTCTACAGCTCATTGAACTGTTCCCGCAGCTCTTTAGGATGTTTTTATTTTTTATTCCGTGGAGTTGTTGATCTTTCTCTCGCTAGTCTAAATATAACTCGCTGTATTACGACATGAGATGATTACAAATGAGACCAACATGCAACTTATATAGCAGCCAATCTAGACACCAGTTCTATAATGCCAATGACGAAATTTGGGAATTGTTTCAGACACTGACTACGTTTACATGCATATAATATTCTGAAAAAAACGATACTCTAAGCTAGACTAAGACGAAGCTGTTTGCACGGCTAATAAAAGTGAATATTCCACTAATATTCCCATTTTTTAACAAAGTTTTCCAGCGGTGGAGGACTTGTTGGACCGTGTGAACACGGCGTCCCTCTTTCATTCCTTCAAACTGCTTCTGGAAAAGTTTGGCATAGCAATGTGTGAACATATCCAAAAACCTGTTGATATCCAAGTCTTTTATAATGTTTAAAAGTAGCTGTGTTTCTCCTTCTTATCGGGTCTGCAGCCCTGCAAACTGTTGGCTGGTTGGTTTGTGTACAGTAACCATAGCAACGGACAGAGCTGACCGTAAACCGTAAACAGGCAAGAGGCCGTAAACTGTCACAAACTGCAGTAAAATCCCTGACTGAGACTCATATTCCGAATGCGCTGTAAACATGTCCAAAGAATGCCTCTAAAACCCGAATAATACCCCAATATCCAACGTCTCTTAATCAGAAAATGCTATATTTGGAAAAAGGCCTTATTAGGAATATCCAAGTGGGACATGCTGTGTACATGACCTGTATCAAATTGGGAATATTGTCATATTCGGAATAACTGTGGAATATTGGTGTGCACTTAAACATACCAATGTTTCTGGACTTTGATGTCGTGATATAGGTCCTAAATTTCATTCATAATGGTCTTAAAAAGTCTTAAATTTGACTCGATAAAACCTGTAGAAACCCTGTCAAAGAGTTTAACAACAACGATAGCAACCACATCACATCCATACATGGGTATTAGTATACAGCTGTTAAAACAAAATAAAATATACGTGTCTTTCAACACGCTGGTATCGGATCAGTACTCTGTATCGGCCGATACACAAGTTCAGCTATTGGAATCGGTATCGGGATGCAAAAAATGGTATTGAACCGTCTCTAGTTGAAGGTTACCATGGTTTTATGTACTCATTGTGTGTGTGTGTGTGTGTGTGTGTGTGTGTGTGTGTGTGTGTGTGTGTGTGTGTGTGTGTGTGTGTGTGTGTGTGCGTGTGCGTGTGCGTGTTTCTTTATCCTTTCCGTAACAGGAGCGATACAGTGGAACCCCGACGTTCTACGTCACAACTCCTTCAGAGGGAGCTCGGGCTCTCAGTCTGCCCTGACCTTTGTCAACACATCTCTGCTATCTAACTGATTCCTGATTCCTCTTTATTTGCTTTTCTTTTTGATTTTTCTTCCTAATTTTCACTAGTCAAGTTAAAATGATATGCTGTTATGCACACTGGAGCTGATTAAAAAGCATTCTGTTAATGTGGGAAAAGTGCCTTCACAGTAAAACATTGCTTTCTGGTAACATTTGTATTATCAGATTATTTTTGTTTGTTTCAGTTATGCGATGCTTTATCATCTTCTAGATAATGTGTAGCAACTGTTTGTATGATTCTGACTAAACATGTACTGTGAAAATACAGGCTTCTTTTGGAATAAATCAAGTAAAGAAAATGTGAGACTTTTTAAATGACATTTTTCTTAAATCATAATTTTTTTTATTATTTTGAACATCTAATTAAGTCAGTGTACTGTGAACGGTTCTCTGGTAGTGAGAGAACTATCACCAGCTCTGCAGCTCCACATGGCTTTTTAGCCTCTTCTGGCTTGTTTTGGTTTTACAGCACATTTACTGTTTGGTTCAGTCCCAGCTTTTGTATCAACCTCATTTCCAGCAGCAACAAGCAGCTGTTTTCAGCAAAAAAAAAAAAAAAAAAAAAGCCTATAATAAACCCACTGTACACTACCTGCTCAGAGGCAAAGAGCAGACAGACAGTTAGGGATGAGTTGGTGAACATTCATTTCTCTTTTTGGAGTTGGAGACCAAAAACGGAGCTTAAAGTGACTATATGTAACTTTTAAATGTTTCTGAAACTGTGTAATGTTCCATCTGTTGATTATAAATGACCTGTAACAGCAAACGAGACTAACGGTGAAAAGAACGCTAGTTTTATATAACTTTTAGTAAGACCTCTGCTCGGGTCCGATTTTTTTTCCCACTAAGTCACAAAATGATTTGCGGCAGGTAGACGGCGCTACAGAGCACACATTCTGACTGGTCACCGATTTTGGCAAAACACCAAAAAAGCCTGCGTTAGTGAGTATGCAGGTAAAAGGAAGCAGGAGATGTCTTTATGTAGGCCTACTTGTATTTTAATGTTATTTTGGAAGTTAGCTGTTGTAGTTATGGCTGATACTGGGGCAGGACCATCACAGGAAAGGACATTAAACGAAGAACATCTAAAAGGGAAAGTAAAAGACATGGGGTGAAAACAAGTCAATCTCTGTCAGGCTTTCAACAGATGGAGACAATTACGGGATTGTAAATGATTCAAAACCGACCCTTTAAAGGAGAGTGAATATTGTTCTAACCTTCATCAGCTGGACACAAACCTGTGATGATAATGTTGCTCAGTGTCTGCTAAATTCAAAATTGTCTGTGAACACATAAGCCATAATACCTTTGTAGGGCAATAAAATATCAGGACTGTGTGTTTGTCAGCTTGATTTGAAGTTCTTCTGCCCGATCGTGGCCAAAAATGAAGAAAAATTAATGCACACTCACACAGGTATTTATTTTGTGTGTTAATTATTCTGGCTAATTTGACCTCTACACATCTGCCTAATGTTGGGCAGAGTTATGATTAAAATGGATGTTGGTAAATGTAATATACTAATACAACTGTTAGTGCACAGCTCGTACTGAAGGTTTAAGTTACCCCACAGTCCGTACTCGCCAGTGGTGGAATGTAACTCAGTACATTTACTCAAGTACTAAACTTAAGTACAAATGTTGAGATACTTTACTTGAGTCTTTTCTTTTCATGCCACTTTCTACTTCTACTCCATTACATTTCAGAGAGAAATTTTGTACTTTTGGCTCCACTACATTCATCTGACAGCTTTAGTTACTTTACACACCAAACACATGTAGTTTATAAAATACAATGTTTTATTATTTATTAAACTACCCACCAATATACAGGTCTTTGAGTCCAGCTGAAATTATTAGACCATTAATCACTTAGTTGATGGACAGAACTGTTTGGATCGTTTCCAGTTTTTAAAAGGATACAATTTTTCTTTACTTTTAATACTTTAAGTACATTTTCCTGATGATACTTACAAACTTTTACTTAAGTAACACTTTCAATCGGGACTTTTACTTGTAACAGAGTATTTTTTACAGTGTGGTATTAGTACTTTTACTTAAGTAAAGGAAATGAATAATATCCTGTGACGCCCTGCAGTGCCCTGCTACGCCATGAACTACTACGACTACCATTTGAAGTCACTGATCCATTATCTTTATTGTGACTATTATTGCTGCTGTTCATCACACCCCCAACCGGCACCGCCTACCAAGAGCCTGGGTTTGTCCCAGGTTTCTCCCTAAAAGGAAGTTTTTCCTCGCCACTGTTGCACTGAATGCTTGCTCTTGGGAGAATTACTGGAATTGTTGGGTCTTTGTAAATTATAGAGTGTGGTCTAGAGCTACTCTATCTGTAAAGTGTCTTGAGATAACTCTTGTTATGATTTGATACTATAAATAAAATGTAATTGAATACTTCTTCCACCACTGGTACTCGCCCACACCGTTTTAAGAAGAGGTCTAATCAGCAGATTAGGTAAAAAACCACCCGTGGGAGGAGCCAAGGGTATGGGGGGTCTTGACCTCTTGTGCTGTCTTCCTGTCAACCTGCAACTTTTTGTTTTTCTGGGTAAAAATTAAAAACTAAAATCGGCCGACTTTTTTCCACGTTTTTTGTCACTTTTTCCGATGTTTTTGTTTTCTTTTTTTGCACTTTTTTGTTCTTTTTTTCACCACTTTTTAAAAATATTTTTTTAGACATTTTGTCAATTTTTTCAATGTTCTTGTATAATTTTTTTTCTTCAAAATGCTATAAAATTGAATAAAACACCCAAATTCAATGAAAGTAGTGAACTGATCATTTCTTTTACGGAACCATTCACGTCATTTTTTTTATTTGTTTGACAATGTGTGAAAGAAACCCAAATTTTCTGATATAGAAACTTTTTGAAAACGGGTCAAATTTGACCCGAGGACAACGAAAAGATTTTTCGGAAGTTTATTTCAGTAAGCTGCTGTTGTTTTCAGATAAGTGAAGTAACTGCCTTACTTTTGTGCTTTTCTTTTGAAGGTTATACTAGAAGTCTTTGTTCCAATTTATTATTTATTAACAGCCTGCCTCTGTTCATAATGAAATGATCAAGATATACTGTGTTTTGCATGTGTGAGAATAAACAAGCTTTCAAATCATACTTTTCTTTTGGAATCTTGATTAAAAAAAATAAACAAAACTTCCTGTCTTTTTTTAATTTTCTTCTGAAACGATGCTCTGCAGAAACTGTAACATCATAGAAATGAATGGGATTTTGAAATAATCGTTTGTTTCCTTTCATTCCCTACGTTGTAACAGTGCAACATTTACCCATGGTGGTATTTTATCATGTAAATGTGGACTTTAGATGTAATTGTTGTTAAATGTCCTTGTTTCTTTGTGTGAATATACTGTAAATATAGTGAATGTCTGCGACTGTTTTCTATTATGGTTGCTACTGCCAGGATGCTGATTTTAAAATGTTGTCCAAAACAGCTGGTTAGACAAGTTTAAAGATCTTACAGAACGAGTTACTCAAACAGGTTCTGCTTAATTTTGCTAAAAATGTGGACAGTAAGCATATTTTCAGAAAGAATGATGCACTGATTTATGGAAGATTTTGGAATAGAAGCTAAAGTGGGGCGGGACTTGATCTGTCGGTAAGATTTTAATGAAGTGCACTTGAATGCATCACAAGGGAGGAGTTAGCAAAACAGTGAAGTTTAGCCTAGCAGGAAACACCAACCGAGGCTACCACCGCAGCGGTGGAAAAAGAAAGCACCAGGCAGCCCCAGTTTTAGTATATTTTTTTTTTTACCGGGGCTTATTCGTGATATTTCCTCGGCAAATACGCCGTCGCTTGGATCCTGGGAGTACTCGCTTACGTTTTCTGCGACTTTATATGAGGAGAGAGATCATTTAACCAACTAAATCCCCCGACACTGGCCGGGGGTGGACTCTTATCAAGCGGCTGTAAACGGCGGACATCGGCTGAGCAACGGCTGTTTTGAATCAGGTGGGTTGGGGAGCTGGTGCCCACAGGTGTTTGCTTGCGAGCCAGTTAGCTAACAATTAAACTAACGTTACCGTGTTCATCACAGCCACCAATGGTTCGACACCTGAACGGCTCCAACTCAAGCTAACTAAAGTTGCTAGTTCAAGCCAGACATTCTTGCAATTGCTCATTGGCTAATTTATCTCCTACACATATTCCACCGGAAAAACACACGCGTGGGTGGTCACTAACACTAAAACGTTATGTTTTACAGCTTGTATTGTGCTTCAGTAGTTTGCTTGGTAAATTTCTGTCATGCCGACTGTATGTTAACGTTACCATATTGCCTGAATGACTTGGAAACAACTCGTCATTCATGTTCTGAAAAAAGAGGCTGTCTATAACGACACCAACATTACATTGACATTTTTCTGTACGAAGGTTCTGTAGCTACGTTTTTAGATAACCGTGTTCTGGTTTGCTAACCGCTGGCCACTGTAAACCGTAAACAATGCGCCCAGGCAAAACTAACGTCAACTAGCGTTAAGTAACGTTAGGCGTTATAGCGCACACCTGGGCATGATGACGGCAACTCGAAGCCGTTCATTTAGCAAGACAGGAGTCCAGTACAGTAAAGTATCGATAACTTCATCGGTGGTGTAACCTATTCTGTCAGTCGTACCGAAGAAGTGTGTGTGTGTGTGTGTGTGTGTGTGTGTGTGTGTGTGTGTGTGTGTGTGTGTGTGTGTGTGTGTGTGTGGCCAGGTGAGCAATAGTTGCAGACAGTGTTGCATAATTACGGAAACGTATAACTTGAGCAAGGTGTGTCTCCCCAGCAGGTACATTAGTAAGCCCTTTGAGTCAACGCTCTGGTTTCAAGCCTGAGTAATGTGTGTTTGGGGAGGGGGGGTGTGTGTGTGTGTGTGTATGAGCAAGAAGCGTTTTGACCGGTTTGGCTAGTTTCAGGTAAATTCCCAACAAAATGACAACCTGTAGAATAAAAATGACATTTACATTATTTTTACATATAATTGGGTACTCTCATTGTACCCAATTCAACAAAAGCTAACTCTTAATTAGCTTAGCTGTAGTACTTAACTGTGTGATACACCTCCTTTTAAATCATAGTATGATTAATTTTGACAGGTAAAAGTTGTATAAGTTGAGCACAAGCAGAAAATAAAGTCCCATAGGACTGGACCGGATACTGCTGAAGGACACAGGCCGTGTCCTTCCAACTCCACCTGCATCCAGCACAAGACTAGCCAAACAAAAAGCCTTTGTTCTCAGTAGATTTAGTGCTACTACATCTGCATGGTAAAGTCCACCTGTGACTGTTATGGAGGCAAAATAATGGCCACTCCCAAATGTAGCGCAAGCAGTTTTAGAGGAGTATAGGCTTGAGCAAAAGCAGGATTTTTGGTTCTTGGTTGTACAAACAATGCAATTACACAGGCAAGACAGTCTTCAAAGATTCCCTTAAACATTTTTCAACAGGAAAGTTAAACCGGTGAGATGTCCCGAGAGGCGTACCTTGCTTGTAAACTTCAAACGGAGCACTTGGATCAGACTGTCACGCTGTGTTTAGCAGTGTTAACTGTTAACTTGATTCCTGTTTTACCTCTCCCAATGTGCAACGCATTAGCCGGCAGGAAAATAAGCCATTTCTGTGGTTTGCTAATGGGATGACATAGGAAGTAGGAAGGATTTAGGATGTCCTGTTGCTCATCAGGCTTTACAGCATAAACCTCATGAGAATGTATGTATGTTATGTATAAAATGACTTGGATGAATTATTAAAAATGTCCCAAAAATGAGGATGAATCGATTACAGAAAGCAACGCTTAATGTAGCGTGATCATGGTCAACATTAAAGGTCCCATGACATGGTGCTCTTTGGATTCTTTTATATAGACCTTAGTGGTCCCCTAATACTGTATCTGAAGTCTCTTTTATATAGGCCTTAGTGGTCCCCTAATACTGTATCTGAAGTCTCTTTTATATAGACCTTAGTGGTCCCCTAATACTGTATCTGAAGTCTCTTTTATATAGACCTTAGTGGTCCCCTAATACTGTATCTGAAGTCTCTTTTATATAGACCTTAGTGGTCCCCTAATACTGTATCTGAAGTATCTTTTATATAGACCTTAGTGGTCCCTAATACTGTATCTGAAGTCTCTTTTATATAGACCTTAGTGGTCCCCTAATACTGTATCTGAAGTCTCTTTTATATAGACCTTAGTGGTCCCCTAATACTGTATCTGAAGTCTCTTTTATATAGACCTTAGTGGTCCCCTAATACTGTATCTGAAGTCTCTTTTATATAGACCTTAGTGGTCCCTAATACTGTATCTGAAGTCTCTTTTATATAGACCTTAGTGGTCCCCTAATACTGTATCTGAAGTCTCTTTTATATAGACCTTAGTGGTCCCCTAATACTGTATCTGAAGTCTCTTTTATATAGACCTTAGTGGTCCCCTAATACTGTATCTATGTGTGGCCTTGACCAACTCCCACTTTGCTCGTTTGAAAACCATGATGTCTCTCTCTCATGGGTGGGCCAAATTCTCTGGGCGGGCAAATCGGAGAAAGGGGAGGTAACCTTGCTCCTTATGACCTCACAAAGTGTTTTTTACAGTAACCGCAGCACAGCTGGCGCAGGCATATGTGATGTCACGAAATAGCCATAACTATTTATACTAGTGCGCGTGTGGTGGTGACACTAGTTGCAGTCTTCTCCTGAACAGCTGTGGCGCTAATGAGCAAAGGCTACTGACTTTGCTCTTTTTACGGACTAGAAGAAGCAGAGCTGGCAGAAACATTGCCGTCAATGCTTCGATTTAATTGGATGACCCATTTCGTCACATCAAGCCTTTCATTCACCATAAAGAACTCTTCTTAACCCAGTAAGTTTACAAGAAAGACTTGCAGTCACTCTGAGAGTCCTGGTATCCGTTTGTCGGAGTACTCATTCAGGCTTCCTGTTTCCGTTTTTTGTCGCGCGCCGTTGAAAAAAAAAAAATCAGACGTGCCGGCAGGATATTACGTCATTTTAACGTCACGGTGGCGCGCGCCACCTTGGATGCGACTAGTATAATTCACCTTTTTAAGGAGCAAGATTCCAGATCGGTCCATCTGAGCTTTCATTTTCTCAAAGGCAGAGCAGGATACCCAGGGCTCGGTTTACACCCATCACCATTTCTAGCCACTGGGAGACCATAGGCAGGCTGGGGGAACTCATATTTATGTTATAAAACCTCAAAGTGAAATTTTCATGCCATGGGACCTTTTTTAACTCTTGTGTTGTCTTCCTGTCAACCTTGAAAAAAACTAAAAAACACTTACTTTTTTGATGCCTTTTTTTTCTTCTATGCTTCTATTTTTTTCCCCATGTATTGTATGCATCCCCCAGAGGTAGGGCTGAGTAATTTGAGGAAAACATCTAATTGTGATTTAAATGACCTATCTCTCTCTATCTCTCTCTATCTCTCTCTCTCTCTCTATCTCTCTCTATCTCTCTCTATCTCTCTCTATCTCTCTCTATCTCTCTCTATCTATCTATCTATCTATCTATCTATCTATCTATCTATCTATCTCTCTCTCTCTCTCTCTCTAAAAAACTTCAAGCTGCAACAACCTATTGGATTGTGTCAAACATTTGATGGTTCCAGCTTCTGATAGTGAGGATTGGATGATTTCCTTTAAAGTAAAATGACAGGGATTTGGTCCTGACAATTAAGGACATGATTTTTAAAGTAGCCAATGAAAATTATAGAAAGACGCATTGGAAATTGTGATGGTGGTTTAAAGTAATATGGCTGTATTATTTATACAGAAGACATGTGACTGTTGGTTTTGGATATGCTAAAGACAGGAGTGGTTTGGTAGCAACATGTCTCTCATTTATTTTTCCACATTAAAAATGCAATAGAATCTCTTTCTGGTGACACACTCAAAGTAAGTGTATATTTTGAAATCTTAATGAAAAAAGACAATATTCAGTCCCCAGTGCATCGGCACGCTACCTGATCCGTAACATCAGGGCTCTGACTCTTCCCTCACCATCAGTGCTATCCTGCAGAAGCCCAGACTGATCTCATGAAGTGGCATATGTATGACACGCCAATTTGTATGCCATTTTGCCAACCGTCCAAAAAGCGATTATGTCTGCGTCTTGATAACACACCAAAATGGCATATGAATTGGCATGTCATACATACGCCACTTTATTGAGATCAGTCTGCAACCTGTCCACTATATACGGCGTAGACATACACGCGGATAGCTCAACATGCGTACAGATAACACGCCACTTAGCTTTAGAAAGTGGCGTGTATGTTTACGCAGAGTCATGATGTCACGTTGGCCCGTGTTTTCCCTGGGTTCATCGAAGACTTAGGTGCGCATATTTAGCGGAGAGGTTTATGGGTCTTTCCTCAAGAACATGTGATGTTTTTCAATAAGGAAAATATACAATTTGACATAATTTTTGACCATTATTATCGCCATATCTGTGTCTAAAATGTTGGAAAAGCTAGTGCAGATAATAAATAACACTCAAAAAGCTTAAAGACCAAACTTGTTAAAGGAGTCCAGCTACAATCATAAGATCTGAGAGAAGTCTTTTAGTAGTTGGATGCTTTTTTTTCAATGTTTTTGCCGCATTTCACATTCATTTAGCTTAGGTGTGGACAAAAATGGCTCATGTGCTGCACCTAAGACTTATAATGGTAGGGAAAACCCTGGAAGCTGTCCTGTATTCTGTTGGTCAGACATGACGTGTGTGCCACATCTGGTTGACAATGTGAATTGTGCTTTTTCTGCTGTTCCAAGGACAGTTCACTGTGATGCATTAAAACACTACATTCTTGAAATAGATTGTTTTTGCCTACAAGGACATGTTTTGGTAAAGGCGGCACAGAAACTGAGGAAGGGGGCTGCTTTAAAAGGGCGCTATGCGGTTTTGGCAATTTCTTTGCTGTTTGCTCGCAGGTTTCTCTATAGAGCTCCCCCTACAGCTTTGGAATAGATATTTGGCAACACTGTGTAAAAACTCGCTCGGCCAGTCTGCCGTTTCCTTTTTCTCTGTTCTACCGACAATGCTTTCCTAGCTTTCTGCTTCTTTTTTGCCAGCTCAGCCATGACGATAGTGTGGAAAACTCCATCGCTACCTTGTTCTTGCTAGCCGGTTCCTGGATGGGGGCGTGTATGTGTGCAGTGCCTGAAGCAATTTCTTACATCGCGAGACCTGATATCACGCAATACTTCCTGATGCTGAAAAGTTGCAAGGGTGGTTTTTCCACTCACAGGCGCTAGGGGGGAGCAAGACGACCACCATTCAACCCCCAAAAAAGTCATATAACCATTCCAATGACTCTGAAGCTGTTCAGTTAAGGTAAATTAAGCTAAAAAAACTGCAAAGTTCCCCTTTAAAGTCCTCTTAGTGAATTGCAGTTCTGTGTCTCCCTGGTTCTGATTACAGGAAAGAGGGTGGGAGATGCGATATCCTGCCAGCCACACCCAAAACTGACAAGATCTCCTGTCTGTTTTTGTTAGGGACAGTGGAAGGAAGCGTTTGTGTTTGCTGACAGACTCCTCCTAATGCTCGGTCTTGTTAGCTGCATTCTTCTGTCCAGATAGGCAGGAAAGCGCGTTCTATTTCACATGGATTCTCCGGTGCTGGGCCTTCTTAGCCAGGTGTCGGCATACAACACACCTGACGGTTTCTGCTTCGTGCTGCTCACATGCCCCCCTGTCCCCCGTCCCCTCTCACTGCACTGACCTGACACAAATCACACCCTAACCCGCACACCATCCAATTCTGAGTTGAGATGACTCATTTCCGCCACCACAACCAAGAATAGCTCAGTGATGTCCAGCCCAAGATCGCACAGAGGTGTCAGCCCGTACACTTTCTGTTTTTGTGTGTGTGTGTGTGTGTGTGTGTTCGTGTGTGTGTGTGTGTTCGTGTGTGTGTGTGTGTTCGTGTGTGTGTGTTCGTGTTCTTAGTTACCAGCTGCCGTAAAACAGGTTCTGCTCTACCTGTGTAATGTTAAGTGTCTATACTTTGACTATGATTAGCTGTCACTCAGTGAGGGGGCAGATTATTATTATAATGCCTTTTTATTTCCTGTCTTGCAGCGAGTGCCAGCATAGCTGCTGATTGCAGTTCATCAGAAGAATGTTTTGGATGCCAGGCATTTCCTGGCCATTCATTCTCCCTCTGAAGCACTATGCTAGCTATGTCGTTGACAGACGCGGTCCATGTTGCAGCTCTGCTGGTCGAGCCGCCTTCTCTTGAGGTTGTTATTGTCTTGTCCTGGCATGTTTATGCACATTTCTTCCTCCATTGACTCCCTTCTCAACTGAGATGGCTTTGGTTGATATGCTGGGAATTTGATGACATCACTGAACTGTGGGATGAAACTGAGAGTGAACACCTTTTTTTTTTTTTTTTTTTTTAAGTGAAGGGCATTTGGGATGGCATATTGAACAGCAGAGTCTCTCTCTGCTGTTCAATGCAATATACTGAGCTGCTGAATGGGCCTGTGTGAGGAGAGTCAATAGGCCAGTGTAATATGCTATCAAAGGTAAATACTGTGCTACCTTATCCTGCCCAGAGATGAGCTCACTGTAGATCAAACAGTGTGACGAAAGGTGTGCAGCGTTCACTGTCATTTAATGCGAACTCACAAGTTCATTGCTTGCCTACTACCAAGTGGAATTCCTGGGAAAATCCATATGTGGCAGTAGAACTAGGGCATGTCACTGTGCAGTGCTCTGCTGAAACCGGCCTGATCTGCTTCTCTTCTGTCTCTCACTGCTGACCTGCAATTGTTCTTCTGATTTAACCTGAAACTAACCGGTACTTCCCTGTCACAAAAACAACCTTGTCCACACTCAAATGTAAATGAACCTTTTGTGTACACACACACACACACACACACACACACACACACACACACACACACACACACACACACACACACACACACAGATTCACATGGTTTCCTGCCAAACAAGTCTCCCTGTGAAGATAAGATGTTGAAGAATATAATTGTTGTCAAATCTACAATATGGCAAACTTGAAAAATTCCATACAGTATTCATAGCAGAGTAATAATACCCATGAATGACTCTACCATCATTTGGGAATGTTATTTTTAATCCAAGATAAGCTTAGCTTGAGCCTTTTAAAACACTGAGCACCAGCTACAGAACAACTTTGTACGAGAACAAACCGTTCAGGGTTGTATTTAATGTCCTGCAACAGGCTATGTTTATGGGACAGGGTCATCTTGGTTTCGAAATAGTTATCAGCCAGATAACATGTTATTATATGGATATGTGAAGCATTTTGGAATGAAACTCAAATCGGTTGAACTTCAATACTTTTCTACTTCCCTACCCTGTCTGTGGCTTACAGCCCCAAGCCCACTGCTTCCTACTAAAGATGGGTATCTCTTAATAGACTAGCTTAGCTCATTACAGTCTTGTTGATTACTTGATGTCAATCATGACATTCTACGGTCTACGTGTTATGGTGGTGAAATTCAGGCAGGGCGATATGTAGAAAATCAGATATCAATATATTCTTGACCAAATCCCTCTATCAATATTGCTGCGATATTCTAGGGTTGACAAATGGTGCTTTTAACGAAAATATCTTCACACTTAGATTTTAGATAAATAATCATCAGTAATGTGGACATAATGTCTAAGTGGGGAAAAGCAAATAATAGAACAGCTAGATCAGTCTGGTAGGTTCAGAAAAGTACATCACTTTACTGTAATGTAGCCTTTAAAACCAGGAAAAGACACCACTTACGTCATATTACGATTAGGGATCCACCGATCCGACTTTTTCAGTCCTGATGCTGGGGCTTTGAGTATCTGTTGATACCCGATACCGATCCCATACCGTTGCTGAATTAAAAATAAACTGTATACCTTCCACTTTATACCTTCCTTCCATGTGGAAGAGACTAAAGGCACCAGACCTTCCTAACTAAGACAAAATAACTAGGGCTGCAACTAACGATTATTTTAATAATCGATTAATCTGTCGATTATTTTTTCGATGAATCGGATAAAAAAAAAGCATTAATTTACATAAACTCAATACATACATACTTATTGTTTTAGTTAATAGTTGTGTAAAGGTAAGTAACCCAAATAGCAGATACAGACAAGACAGAGACAGACACACAGACACTTTTTCATTAAATTATTACCATCATTGTAGTAAGTGCAAGTTAAGTTCGTTTATACACCACACACTATTTGTCAACAATAACTGATATGGGACAAAGCACATAATATATACATAACAGATTGAAAAATGAATGGGCCAAAAAAGGCGAGTGAATAAAACCGTGTCTTTAGTCTTGCAAACTGCAGCACCAGAAGAGCTCCTGGAGGGACGGTACGTTCCTCCCTTCAGACCGGAACAGAAGGAGGATAGTGTAGTGGCTTTACCCTGCTGTTGAACTCCCTTCCTCCTCATCAACGACGCGTGCAGTGTGTAACCGGCCTAACCATTTTTAATCAGATCGTTTATAGAACACAACGCACCTGGAGGCAGCTTCATTTCACGAAGAAAGAGAGAAAGAAAAGAGACGAGCGAGAGACATCGACTGTGCTTTGTTGTTTGGCAAAAATGTATCCGTTCCACAAACTCCCGGGCAGTTCAGGGATTGTGTTTGGGGTTTTAAATCGTTCTTATGGAAGCGATAGAAGCAGTGATGTAACGGTTTACTGTACGGGACTCTCGCACCTCCTCAAAACGCAGCGCGATGTGGGGTAGCGTTTCTCCAAAAGTTTTTTATGCTATTTACTGCAAAACAGGCAATAGCAAACCTATAGCCTACTCTTCTAAGCATTAAAAAATGTCTCTCACTAACTTTCAAAGGTTGTAAACTTATTTCCATTCGGCAGTAAATCCTTCTGCTTTTACCCCTTGATAAGTGCCAGCTTGTTTTCCATTGGAACAATTCGATTATAGATTTAGATTTGAATGAATAATAGAATTGAATTTTGAATTGCTTGCTGTTTCTGATTAGCTACTGTTAGTGTTTTTAATATCTAATTGAAGTTTGAATGTTACATATCTAGTTGTTCTGATTGGCTGCTGTTACCTAATTTAAATTGAATGTCAAATGGATGCCCTTTTTTTTAGATTATTTTTGATAACAATAGTAACAGTAAAAAGGCCTAATATTATGGCGTAATCATTAATATTCGGGGCAATTAGCCTACATCTTATTTGATGGGGGGCGGTTAGGGACCTGGATAATGGATAGGGGGGCGCTGGCACAAAAAAAGTTGAGAACCACTGGACTAGGGCGACCTGGATTCAGCTGGAGAGCTGTGCTCATCGGCGGTAAAGTTAACCGTCCAGACTGGGACGAAGGCGTTATCAGTGGGCAACCTCTGTAGGAGTAGCCGTGTATTAGCTGTGTAATACTGTTTGATTTGGTTGCCTTTTTGGACAGAGGCAGGATAGCTGTTCCAATTCTCAATAATTAGGCAACCAAATCTACCTAGGAACATGTCTGAGGGATACTCAATACCACATTATGTCTCGTTTTAATGTGGACAAAAACAGACGTAAAAATGACAAAGTTGTGGTTTTACAGGGGTTATGTACGGGACAGAAAGTCTTGTCACCGTGAGATTGCAAGGCAACCAGCTGAGTTGCAACAGTGCCAATGCTGGTAGACGTATTAATCAATTGGTCATAAAAACATAGATTCATGTATAATAACAATCCTTAAATTGTCAGTACAACAAGTACAGATGTTAGGATACCCAACCCTGGCCAGGTGAATAGTATAGCCACTTCCCTAAAGCAGGGGTCTTCAACTTTTTTTTTTTTTAAGCCAATGACCCCTTAACTGAGAGAGACGGAGCATAGACCCCCTACTACGTATGTTGCATATTAACGTGGGTGTCCTAAAGCCTGTAAATACTAATTGTTGGCATGATTTTATTTATCATACATGTGACACAGGAAATCCTTAGGATTAACTGTATCTGTGGGTAGCTACCGTAGTGATTATCTGACCTATAGGCCAGTAAGCCTATCATTAGTGTTTGTTTTTTTTTTTTTTCACAAAAAGGCTGATTTAATATTTGCAAATAATATGTCTGATTCAAGGTAAGACAATTTGGTTTCTGGAAAAAAAAAAAATTATTTGGTTCAAACACAGGTCTACTTTTTGCTCCAGAAGCACCACTCCTGGCTGCTAAGTCTGTGAGCTGCGCTGCATGTGTCTCTTAGAAGATAAATAAAGACTCCCATTCCATGCAAATTTGTTGTATGGTGATCAACATTTAAAAGTGCCTTGCCTTGTTGGCTCTGCTTGTTGAACTTTCACTTGATTATTCTTGGCCACAGCCAGAGCTGAGGAGGAGGAGGTTAATCTAACTGTCTGAACGGACAGCCCTAAACATCACTGCAGTTCACATAATTGTGATGTTCATTCCCAGCATTGGCCCTTGATAAGTAGCTGGTGTAGAAATAACACTTGAGTGTGTTTTTAATGAACGGGTAATTTGTGCTCTAATGTCTGTCAGGTTACTTGAAAGGCCACAATTAATCTGGTCGGAGAGAACCAACTGTGAGATTAGGATGTCTGAAGACTTGTGTGCTGATGGCTGTGTTTTTTACAGGATGAACCCAAGCTAGCTTTCCATACTGGTTATTTAGCTTCACTGTTTACATGTGTGCATGTATACGTGAGTTGTCCTCTTGCTCTCGTTTTCCATCAGCAGATTCCTCACGTAGCCCTTAGATGCCGTAGTGTTTGGGAAGTGGACCTCCCACTCTGCCATTGTCAGCAGAGCTTATGGCTTTGAGCTCCCTCTTTCTGCTCTGCTGTTTCTCCTGGGACCGTCTCACACACACACACACACCCACACACACACACACACACACACCCACACACACACACACACACGGTGTCTACAAGGACTACAAGCTTGTAACTTGCTGCAACAGCCGTCACGTTAGCCTGTTGATCAACCTTCAGCTGTGTACGGTTAGTACATTTTAGGGCTGCACAATATATCTTTTATTTTTTATCGTCCTCACAACATCAACATCAAGGGCAGTTATTATTACCATATCTGTGTCTAAAACGTTGGAAAAGCTAGATCAGATCATGAATAAATAACAATCAAAAGGCTTACAGATTAAACTTAAAGCTAAAGAAGTCCAACTCCAATCATTAGACCTGAGAAAAGTCTTTTAGTTTCATTCATTGGGCTTAGATGCTGCCCAAAACTGCTCGGGTGCTGCACCTAAACCAGGACAATGGCAGGGAAAACCCTGAAATTGAAATAACTGTTTTGGGTTCTGGACTGTTGGTTGATATAGCAGTAATGGAGTCAGTGTGCGGGAGTTTTTTTAAAAACACTTTACTGTGAGAACAAGAAACATGTAGCCTAACTTAAATCCAGGGAAGACGTGCATATTGACAAACCCAAAAGACAACCACACATGTACAAACGCATGAATGCATTATAAAACGTAAAAATGTCTGCTATGTTAAAATGCTCGGTACCATTGCCGTTTTGCCTGATATCAGACAGAACTATCAACTGGTTACACTCCGCTTCCATCTTCAGTCGTGACATTGCCTCCACTCTTAACAGATTTCGGCGGGAAAGGAGATTCGATTTTCCCTAACCAATCCCACTAGAGACCAAACTACAGTCAAGAGTGATAAAACAAATATTCACCAGGAGAGAAATGAGTCTAGTTGAGAAATTGAATCTGTTGTCATATAGTTAGAGAGCAGTGTCTGAGCCCAGTCAGCCTGCTGTACCAGAGTAGTGTTGGCTTTTTCTTTGAGGAAGCTGGAGTTGGAAATGTGTGACACAGCCCAGCAGTGAGTCAAGCAAGCACTGCTGATAGGAGGGTAATAACAGAACTATGTCTCGATTTGGGCCGAGGCAAATGAGCTGGTTTTAAACGGGGAAACTGTGACTCACGGCGCAGGCCTTTTGTCACAGACTTGTGACACTGTGGATCATATGTCTGACTGCAGTTGTGAGTTTTCCCTTCCCTCCGTCTGAAATATTCGGCCCTAAGCTGCTCTCTCCTACATAGTTGAGTGTCAGTGAGCGAAGGAGCCAGTGAGCCCAGGACCTGTAGCGCAGACACGGCCCAGACGAGGAGGCTCAGAGGCCTTCACGCCGCTCTGTGGTTGAACCTTTCCTTCACGTGATGGGAGTGTAGCCGCTCACTCTCTCTGAGCAGTGTGCAGCCTTTAGCCACCAGTTTACCACAGAGTCTTGTCAGTGCTTTAGTTGACTTCCTATGTTATGTTACTTAAAGAAAGAATGCAAGGATGATGGTTTTTTCCTTTCTTTGTCTTCCTGCTTCCCCCTTTCTCTGAAGTGGCCTATAAGAGTGTGTGTGTCTGTGTGTGTCTGTGTGTGTCTGTCTTCTTTTCATCTTTGGTCTTTCAGCGTGGACCACAGAAGCGTACCGAGACCTTGATGAGGTGGTCTCGGTATGCTTTCAATCCAACTCTCGGCATCCGTCACTCGCATCTCCGTGGTCGAACCAGCCGCCGCTAAAATCAAAGAGGGACACCGGCAGAACAAAGTCTGTCTGACTATTTAAGTGAAATGAGCTGGTTGGACCGTGGAGATGTAAGAAATATGCACTAGTCCAGAACACAGGACCTTCTCTTCCTTGCTCCCGCCCCAGACACATCCGATCCGACCAATAAGAGGAGAGAACATTCTTGCATGATTTGTAATGACACATTTTAGTACGCTTGGATTTTTCCAGGTGTGAAACCAAACCAAGGGGAAATCTTTCCAAGTTTACGAACCCATCAACTGATTCAGAGCAAAGCAAACGAACTCTAGCTGTGAAAACGCCCCTAGAGAAGGTGCTCCTCTGTTTGACCATTGTGTGGGGGTTTGTTCAGTGACCTCCTCTCCATCACAGCTTAAAATGTCTTTCTCTGGACATTTTAATCTCTCTCTCTCTCTCTCTCTCTCTCTCTCTCTCTCTCTCTCTCTCTCTCTCTCTCTCTCTCTCTCTCTCTCTCTCCCTCCCTTGATGCATCAGTGATGGGTTTTTAAACTTTGATCTCAAGGATATGATGAAATAAAGTTTCAGTTTCGCTTTCTGTATCTCCATGCTGTTTTAAATCCTTTCCCCAGATTTAACTGGCAAGCAAATAGGACAACACTAAATCAGGGCTGCACGGTAGGAGGAAAATATGCAGCGTTTGGTGTTTTAAGCCCCCAACGTCGTCTTCCAGGCAGCGCTTCCTGGAAGGCAATAGGATTAGGCAATAGTTAGGGTTAAGTTCCTTGAAGTCGATGGTCGTAGCGCTGCCTTGAAGTCGACATTGGGGGCATAAAACACCATCAAGCAAAATATGCGATAGGGTTGTTGAATATTATACAATATTACTAATGCATTAACAGATTTCAAAATGTTCTCAGTTCTGCATTTCTGCTGCTTTCAATATTCTGCTAAAATACAACAAACTGCTTGTTGAATTTAAAACAAATGAAAGGAAATAATCTCTTTTACTGAACAGATTGAACTGAATATAAAGGCAGCACTAAAAAAAAGTGACCGTTCCATTTTAAAGTGCAGTTTTCTATCAATACTTTCTTTCAACTAACACAAAGAATCTCTGAGTGTCTTTTGCGACATGTTGCAGCCTTTCATGATGTGTTTATTGCGCCAGTTGATATTGAGATGGCGATTTAAAAAAAAAAAAAAAACCTATTTCAGTGTTTTCCCTGGATTTGTTGAAGACTTAGGTGTGTATATTTTGTGGAGGGGTTTAGTAGTCCTCCCTCAAGAAAATGTGATGTTTTTCAGTAGACAAAAAGCATAAATTTCACATCCTTTTGGACCATTATTATCCCCATATCTGGGTCTAAAATGTTGGAAAAGCTAGAGCACATAATAATAAATTAATAACTCAAAAAGCTTAAAGACAAAACTCTCTAAAGAAGTTCACTGGAGACCAACTACAATCATTAGAGCTGAGTGTTTCGGGGTATCATTTAGTTAGTTTTGATTTTACATTCATCATAGGTGCTACCAAAAACAGCTTGGGTGCTGCGCCTAAACCTTAGAATGGCAGAGGGAACCATGTATCGTGCAGCTAAAGCTGTGTGTCACTACAGCTAGGAATGAATAGATCACTTATTAAACCTAGAGACTTATGTAAACTCGCAATCAACCATCCTGCAAACATCTCTTTTGACGTTGGACAAGTGCAATGCAAAAAAACATGTAGAGTGTCTGCTGAGACCAAAATGAACTGCAGGATCCATAAATGACCGCTGTGTCCTTGTCTCCGCTCTTGTTTCTCCCCCTTGCAGCGTGCGTCAGTGGGCCTGCAGGCACCACGCTGGTGCTGAGACAGGATGAAGAGGTTCAGGCGACACGGCCAGGAGTCCCAGAGAGATCGACTCAAACAGGAACTCTTCCAGTTCAACAAGGCAAGTGAACCCTGACATTCTTCAGTCACTGTTCCATTATCTTTAATGTGACTATTATTGCCACTGTTCATCACATCACATTGTTGGGGCTTTATAAATTATAGAGTGTGGTCTAGACCTACTCTGTCTGTAAAGTGTCTCAAGATAACTCTTGTTATGATTTGATACTATAAATAAAATTGAATTGACACACAGCCAGCGGTGGAAGAAGTAGTCAGATCCTTAACTTCAGTAGAAGTACTAATACCACACTGAAAAATACTGTTACAAGTAAAAGTCCTGCATTGAAAATGTTACTTAAGTAAAAGTACTTAAGTATCATCAGGAAAATGTAGTTAAATTATTAAAACTACGTAAGAAAAAATCTAGAAACTGGAAACGATCCAAACAGTTCTGTCAATCAACTTATTGTCAAATCGCCTATTCATTTCAGCTGTAGCAAACTGTCAGCCTGTATATTGTTGGGTAGTTTAATTTATAATGAAAACATTGTATCTTATAAACTAAATGTGTTTTGTGTGCCAAAAATAATGTGTAAAGTAACTAGTAACTAAAGTTGCCAGATTAATGTAGTGGAGTAAAAAGTACAACATTTCTCTCTGAAATGTACTTGGTTACATTCCACCACTGCACACAGCACACAGTTCAGGAATTAGGACACATCACAACAGCAGCAGGCTCTCCCAAAAAGTACCATTAAACTGAGGGATGCAACGATGCGTCGTAAATCGGTTAAAAATCTTAGCCTTCCGTTAGCTAGTAAGTTAGCTTACTAAACAGGGTTAAAATGCTGACAGCTACTCGGTGTAAAGTATGACTGTAGTTCAATGGAAAGGATTCCAACACCGAGACATCCAACAGTCTGCAGCTAAAGACACAGAGGAGACTAGCGATGGGGGATTAGTGTTGCGTTTGGGCTCTGATCCAGAAACTTGTGTTTAATGTTGTTGTAAAATATCCTTCTGCCATCTAGTGTTTCTTCCTTTTGTCATTTAACAGCACATGACAGGAATATGTTTTAGTCATTTCATTCGGTTAAAAAAGAAAAATAATAATAATTGTATCGTAAACTTAAAATCGTGAGTTGAGTGTAAAGCTGGTTGATATGGAAAAAATTGGAAACGACATTCAGCAAAGGGCCGCAGGTCGGAGTCGAACCCGGGCCGCCGAGGAGTAAACCTCTATGGGCGCCCGCTCTACCAACTGAGCCAACCGCACACCTGTGAATCATTTTTTAAATCGTTTTTGAATCTAATCTTGAGCCTAAAAATCGATATCGAAATTATGACATTTTCTGAATCGTGCACCCCTACTGGTAAGGTCAAGAAATCACATCACTTTACTGTAATCCAGCCATTAAAACCAGGGACAGACAACACTTGTGTCATATCACAATATTACGATATCCAAAATCTAAGACGATATCTAGCCTCATATCACAATATCGATATAATATCAATATATTGCCCAATGCCCAGCCCTAGTTGAGTAAATCGTTAAACCCCTAATTAAACTACAAAAGTGCTTCCTGATGTTGGCATTCTTTTTCCTGAGCTGTTTGTGTTTGGTGTATTTGCACTGCAGAACGGTGCACAGCTTCATCAGTGTCTACACAGGATTTACCAGTTGTTACCTAGTGTTTACAATAGCTTGTTAAGCTACTGCTTTTGTCATTTTGTGTTTACATCTACACACCGGCTTAAGATGTTATGGTATGATAACATGGTATATGAGCTAATTTCCTCCTATGAGCGATATTCATTTTAAGAATTTTCAATTAGAAAACACATGCTAAACTTAAACTCTTCAATGTATCCTGTTTAAATGCTCTGCAGTCACAAGTCAAAAAGAGAGGTTCTATAATGTGCAAGAGCAGATGAAAGCAGTTGTACACAGCACCTACAACCACAGGCCAGATGTATAAATGATTCATCCACACAAAAAACATGCATACATAATTTTAGACATAAACTAGTATTCATTAAAAAAAGATAATTTACGAAGCTGACGAATACTTGAGACAAAGTAAACTCGGTTTAAGAGCAAGCTGAGGGCACTATAAGGTGGAGATGAAAAAAAAATCAAATGAAATCTTAAAAACTGAACTTGTTTAGGTTGCTAGCTAATTTCACCAGGTGTGTCAGTCAAATCTATTTATAAACTTAATTTTGATTGGGCAAGGTGGAGAGTGGGGGTGTGGCCTTGACCAACTGCCACTTTGCTTGTTTGAAAGCCATGATGTCTCTCTCTCATGGGTGGGCCAAATTCTCTGGGCGGGCAAAGCAGAGAAAGGGAAGGTAACCTTGCTTCTTATGACCTCATAAGGAGAAGATTCCTGATTGGCCCATCTGAGCTTTCATTTCCTCAAAGGCAGAGCAGGATACCCAGGGCTCGGTTTACACCTATCACCATTTCTAGCCACTGGAGGAACTCATATTAATGTTAAAAAAACCTCCATAAAGTGAAATTTTCATGCCTTGGGACCTTTTTTAAACTGAATCATTGATTACCTCTCTGACTGTAACGACGATGGCTGCAGTATCACCGCTGCTGTTGGTTTATATGTACCGTACATGTACATGTTACAAACTCCAACACAAAACTTTCTTTTTTTTTTTTTTATTTAATTGTTTAAATGCTTTAAGCAATTATTTAATAAATTAGAAACATAATGCACAGTAACATATAGTCAGATAGTGTTGGGGCGGGGGGGGACATTAAGTCAGTCTCAGTGGTGTGTGAAACTGAAGCAGAGGGACAGACACAGAGCTGTAGCCGAGCCAAAGTAGAGCACTTTTTTTAACACTATCGGTTATCCGTCAAATAAAATGGCAATAATAAGCCTGCAAACTGCCAAAAAACAGCCAGATAATCGGTCTATCCCTAGTCTGCATCCGGTTATGGCCAACTGTGTAAATCAGGCCTTACACAGGGCTGTATAGGACTCAGACTAACTCTTTACATTGGTTGCACTGGTACACCTAACTTTAATTTATTTACGGACACAGAGTTTTATACATCTGGTCTGTGGAGAATACTAAATGTGCGGAAAGAGTGTAAGATGTTTGAAAAAAGACAGACTGATGTGTTTACATGAATTTTTTTTTTATCCTTATTGATTATCAATTAAAACAAGAAATCTATCAAAACACAGCTGCATCGCATGAATAATACTATTCTTTTCACAGCCACGGCAGAGGAAGGGACAGAGGGTGGGTTTAAGACGGCAGGATAAATATTTTCTATGTTATCTGCAATCCTTCCGTCTACAATCTGTTATCTGCAGTGTGTTTTCCTGCAGTCCTGTCCTGACATTGTCTCTGCCGTCAAAGCTTGGTCTCACCCTACCCCTGTCTGTCCTCTCTCTCCTCTTCAGACAGTGGAGCATGGATTCCCCCACCAGCCCAGCGCTCTGGGCTACAGTCCCTCCCTGCAGCTGCTGGCCATCGGCACCCGCTCCGGGGCCATCAAACTGTATCCTTCACTCTACCTGTGTGTAAAGAGTTGTCAGGGAGGGATCCAAGCGGCATGTTTGAACCTGAGGCAGGCAGTGCTAATGAGCGGCTATGACGCTGCTAAATCCTCTTTGCGGTTCACATGGGTACCTGGTTCAGGTGTTTCATTTTTTTCCCACGCTGTTGCTCAACACCGCCTGGCATTCTCAGACAGTGGAGTCTGTGTCGCCATAGTCTTTCGCACAATTCTGCTCATTGACAGCGCAGCGGAGCCAGTCTGTACACTCTCCCCATTGACACAGAGACACACTGGTTTTGATAACCACAGTACCCTCTCTCATTAGGATCATCCATTTGTACAATGCAGCAGATTGTTCTTGGATAAAACGGCAAGGGGGCACAGATGGAACGAAAATCTTTCAATGAATATTATGATTCAAAGTGCAGGATGTTTTAATGCTGAGTCAAAGAAATAAGCAGCTTCTCTTCTTTTTATGTAGCGCACAAAAGCATTTGATAATGGGATTCCTCCATAGGGATGGTGGTGTGTGTCTTCACTGAGGTCAGGCTCCGGTGCACAGCAGTACAATGCTCTGCTCACTTGACACTTGAGCATTATGGGATATTAAAGTCCATTGTTCATGCTGATTGACAGCCGGCTCATAGTCTGCCTGGGTCCTGACAAAGTTACATTAGCAGCTATTTAAAGGTTTCATTCAGGTATTCTGGTATGAAGATGGATCCATTTTTAACAGAGGTAAATCACCATGGTAACCTATGCACTTGAGCATGTTTATTACGGAGGATCCAATCAAAACGTGAAGGTGTAACCCCCCCCCCCGCACACCGACCAATCTGCTAACTGGGAAAAATGTAGTCCTCATTCCTACAGCATGGGCAAAAGTACTGTTTACAATAAAGTGACAAGGAATAAAGAGCAATAGTCATTTTTATAGATCAGTCCAGTCTCTCGCTTTCCAGCACCTGAACAATCCCCCAAGTGTAACGTCGTCGATATAGAACCGGCTCATGGCTGGATAGGAAAACCCAGAGATGACTGAGCCAGCTGATTACCAGTTATCAAAGATCATCAAGGTTATGCTCAGTGACGTTGGCTAACCCAAAGCTTTGTGGCCCCTGGTATCTATCAATCGTTTTGTCCCATGAAATCGTACAAGGTACAATTCCAGCGAAATGTAAATCCCATCAGCTCTTTCAACCTGTGCATGATTCATCATAAAGCAGAATGTGGCCGTCAGATCGGCACACAGGAAAATAATCCCGTGGTTGAATGGCACAGACGCTCCAGCATCCTGCCGTGTCTCGGTGAACTACAGCTACAGCTCCCGACATCTGCTCACCATCTGACGCCTGCACACCAGCCAGCATGATGCCCAGCACAGAAGTCGCAGTCAGGGTTCAATTCCTCGCTTGTCTCGGTGCCCCCTATGATGCAGAGATGGAGATGGACGCATAGATGGTCTTGCTTGTCCATGTAGTTGGGATCGTAGCCATAGGCTCGTAGCCATCTTCACCTTTTCCTCTGTCGGCAAGACAATAGGAGAGCAGGCAGAAGTTGATTTTCCATTCCTGATGAGGAACTCATAGCCACATACCGTCAAATCTCTAACTTCAACTTTATAAAGCCCAACTAATATTTGAAAAATAGACAATTCAGCATACATTTTGCAACGCTGACTGAGAGGCAACTGGAGAGGTCTGCACCTTGTAAAACAATGTCTGTTGTGAAAAAAGTGTCTTTTATCACTTTAGGTCCAATAGGACTGTCACAAATCACAAATCCAGTCTGCCCTTAACCAGTGGTCAGGTATGGAGCTCCAGGCGTGGAGTTCATGGGTCTACATGATGAGAATGCTGCCGTCACACAGGTGCACTTCCTCCCCCACCAGGTACAGTCAAAGAACATATGTGGCAGCATTTCTGCTTTTTAAAGTAGCCTACCTTGTTTATCATAGGAGACAGGAACTGTATTCCCTGCTAGCCACAAAGTGAATGCCTTTTTTAATGGCCTTTTGGACAATATTGATTGTTTCTCATGTTTAGGTTGAATTGGTGACTCTGCTGGATGACAACAGTCTTCACATGTGGACTTTAAGGGCTCACAAGGGACTCTCTGAACTTCTGGAGATAGGACGCTTCACACTCACTGGGCCACCTGGGTAAAACACGCAGACACACTCTGACAGGTTTCCCCCTTTCTTGACCCGTTTCCAGTCCAGGCAATTTTCAAGGAGCCTTTTTAAGGAACCTCTGAATTGTACAGACTGGAAAATTATTTAGTTTCTGGGGCTTTAATTCGTGAAAAGGCATATCCTTCAAGGCACTGCATTCTCCCCCAGTATGATGAATTCTGTATAAATGTGCTGTCTACTAGAGCTGCAACGATTAGTCGATAAATCAATTAGCTAATCAGAAGAAAATGAATCTACTGTTTTGATAATGATCAAATAGTTTCAGTCATTTTTCAAGCATAGCTGTCAACCCAATTCCCTGATTCATATTCTAAAAATGTGAGGATTGCAGGGTTTACCCCAGAAAAGTTACAAGGCCTGGTGGAAAGTGTTGTTTTTGGATGAGGGCCCAGCTGGGGCCAGTCACAGACTGATGGCAGCATTAATGTAGAGCCCAATAGATTCTGTGACAACAGAATAATGGACGGAATCGCGAAATTTAGAATTTAAAAAAGCTGACCGATTCCACAGGGCGGTACATTTAGTGCTGAAAGCTAACTGGACATTTGAAAATATGACTACGTCTAAGTTTCCAGCATTTTGTCATATATTATGTAAAAATAAATCGCTTTTGGGCTTTGGACATTTGGGTGAAGATGTATTAATACATCACCTAGGGCTTTTAGAAATTATAACTGTTACTCTTCACAATTTTCTGACATTTAATAGACCAAGCAATTATCGAGATAATGGGCACATTCAGAGGTAATGCAAGCAACGTAGCCCTGCTTTATACAAACGGCGGCTGTCCATCATTCCCCCAAGTGATCTCACCTCTGTTGTTGTCTTCTCCTCCTCCTCCTCCTCAGTGCCCCTCCAAGTGTGACCAGAGTGACAGCAGTGCTGGCTCACTCCTCCGGGGAGCTGCTGCTGTTGGGGACAGAAGGAGGACACGTCTTCGTCGTTGAAGTCCCAGGGTTCAGAGAGCTGGAGGAGCGAAACATTAGTCTGGACCAAGTGGCCAGCAGGTCGGCAACCACAACACACCGCACGTCGTTTAGAGCCCTGATTTTACATTGTCATAATAATGAGGCCGATGACAATAGTCTACAAATCAACAGCATTTATAGCATCCATTATCAAAAAGGATCTCACTCAAATCTTTGTCTAGTCAACAACCCCCTCCTCCTCCCCCCAACCTTGCATTGTCGTGGACACATGTAGCCACTTTCCCAGAATGGAACTGCTTGCACGAGCCACACAAAACTGTTCCAGCCAATAGAACAGGATGTTGATGGGAGACAGCAGCATGTGAATTTGGGGGGGTCTGAAGGGAGGGTTGTATTTCTTTGGCAGTTGAGTTCAAATATCAACAATCTTTGGAAGAATCACTTCCTGCACCTTTAAGACCTAAGCTAATGTTAGCAATTAATTGCAGTTCAGCAAAGAAACCGCAATTATGTAAAACAAATTGTAATAATTGTTACAGAGTTAGTTCTGTCTCCAGCCTTCCTGATGTGTGTCTCTTTCGTTCTTTCCTCTCTCCCATGTTTATACTCTTTCCCCCCGTCTCCTCCAGTGTACCAGACGACTACATCGGCCGCAGGAATCTGGAACACGTAGAGGCCTTACAGGAGAACCCGGTCAACCCGAACCAGGTTGTTATTGGCTACGGACGAGGTCTCATGGTCATCTGGGATCTGGAGAAACAGTGTGCCATCCAGCACATCCCTGCCACGCAGGTAACTGTTCTATAGCTCGGTGTGGGGCCCGTGACCTGAATACCAGCACGTCCTGGATAAACTGTGGTTACAACCAGCCTGCTTAATCTTGGCATTTGCCTCTGTGTATTTTCCATGTAACCGTAGCAACTGGAGAGTGTGTGGTGGACAGAGGACGGGGGCTACATTCTCAGTTCACACAGCGATGGGAGTTACTGTCAGTGGATGGTGAGTGGCGAGGATGAGGACGAGGAGAAATCCGACATTCCTTATGGTGAGCATAAAGAAGTGTTCGCTGCATGTTTTCTCTTGGCTGCATGAAATGTGCTTTTCTTTTTTTTTTTTTTTTTTTTTTTTTTTTTTTTTTTGGAGGCTGATGATGACTTGTCTTTTATTGCTGCAGGACACTTCCCCTGCAAGGCCATTTCTAAAATAGTTCAGCTGCCTACAGAAGAAGGGTGAGTTGAGACCACATTTGTTGTCCTCCCTGAGTGGAAGTGGTTCGAACGTCCTCACCGTTCTAATGTTTAACTTTATTTCCCAGGTGTGTCACATTGCCTGTTACACATTAATCTCTGTGCAAACTGTGTGTGTGTGTGTGTGTGTGTGTGTGTGTGTGTAGGCCTCCGTTCCTCCTGTTCAGCGGTGGTATGCCCAGGGCCAGCTACGGGGACAGACACTGCATCACAGTGATCCACAGTAAAACCCACGTGGCTCTGGACTTCACCTCCAGGATCATCGACTTCTTCACCATCAGAGACGGACCGCAGCACACAGGCAGGCAACACACACACACAAAAGTAGCTGCCGAATGGCGAAAAATACTCATGCACAGCTATGGAAAGGAAGCTGTTTCTCAAAGCTTTTAGGGGGAATTTCTTGGATTTAGATTTTGTGAATTTTAAGTCCATGAGCAAGTTATTTCCAAAGACATCAGATCCATTTTTTGTTGTTGAAGCTGTGGTTTTCTATGTATTCCCCCTTTTCCCTCAATTTGGAAGGAACCCTTGTCACGAAGCCTTCTGCAGTAATCAGATTTCTGCCACGTATAAATGCAAATTTGAAATGGCTCCGTACTTGATCGGGTATCAAATCTCGATACTTTGTTGGTATCAACGGAAAAATATCCAGAGCACTGAGTCTAGTTTATATGGGTACATTGTCTGTTTTCGAACTGAGAACACTGGGGGTAGTGTGTTTCACAGCGTGGGGGGTGCCACGAGGGTGCCACCCAAAAAAAACGCAGCAGGCCTGAGGCGTTAAGTTGAGACAGACTTGAGAACTTCTGGAGAAACGCAACCCCACGTCACGCTGCGGTGGCCAATCATGTAACCAGAGATCAGACTTGTCTGTGGGTTTTGAGGCGCTGTGAGAGTCCCGTACAGGAAACTGGAAACATCACTGCCTCTATCGCCGCCCGCTCTCTTCTTTTAGTAAGTGTCATTTGTTTTTGTCATGACAAGTCAGGGTTCATGTGTACATGACTGTATCATGACAGTGTGTCATGTGTTCATGACAGTGTCCTATCACTCGTATGTAGATACCTTCAAGTAAAGTGTTAACAAAGTTTTAAAACCCGAAACACAAGCTCTGAACTGCCCGGGAGTTTGTGTAACAGCTGAGTGTTTCCTGCAGCAACAGAGCCCAGTCGATCTGTCTCACTCGCCTCTCCCCAACCAACCAACCAATGCGGAAAATCGCCAGATAGTTGTTGTTTTGTTGTTGGTCTGAATGCAGCTTAAGGGCCATTCTGCCAATTTTACACATCAAACTCAGTTTACTCAGTTTGCTATTAGGCAGGCACGACTATCAAAAGGTTTCATCTTGCAAATGTTATAACAGACATTTTGGGTGTGCTCACTTTTGGTTTGGCTTTCAAAGAAGTCGTTTGGATAATTTGTTTAAACTGGGTCTTTGTTTGAGTGTTTTTTAGGCCAACCTGCAGTAGATTAAATATATTGTATACATTTGAGTTGCATATTAAAGTGGGGCGAATGGATGAAAATAAATTAAACTATTACATTATTTATACATGTTTTTTTTGGGGGGTTTTTTAAATATTTTTTTAGGGGGCATTTTAGGACAGCTGAAGACATGAAAGGGGGGAGAGAGGGGGAATGACATGCATCAAAGGGCCGCAAGTCGGAGTCAAACCTGGACCCGCTGTGTTGAGGAGTAAACCTCTATATATGGGCGTCCGCTCTACCAAATGAGCTCTCCGGGCGCCCTATACATCATGTTTTAACGTTACGCTTTAACATGCATGTGAAAGGCACAGTGCATCCTTTAGTTTAACTGTATGGCTACCTATAGCCAGCTTATCTTCAGTGTGTAAATAATTAATTTCTTTTCACAAATAGGCCAATTTATCTTTGCTATTACTGAGGATCCCCTAACCCCGATTCTCCACCGGGCGCGTCTGTGCTGCGTTCCGGTTTTGTTCCGTTCTCCGCCACGCGCCATACCACACCGGGAGCGTCTCAGAAGCGGAGCGTCTTGCTGCCCGACTCACAGATTTGATTGTCTCTACAAGTACTTTACAGAACAACCACGTGTTTATTAAAGTAGTATCTACCTTCCACTCCAGGCACTCCTACAGGTAGACTCCATGTCTTCTCTTTTCTGGCGTTGTCCTGATAAAAAAGATCTGTGATGTCTATTATGTTTTTCCACCTTCAAGATGAATCTCTTGTTGTCCGTGGTGTTTAAAAGAAGACGTATACGATTTGTTAAATTGACTGGATAGTCTCTCTTTTCGCTTCCTGCCCGGCTGTCCGAACGCCCCGCAGCTCGCGTGAAAATAATCCTGCCGCGTATCTTCAGTGGAGCGGAGAGCCGCTTCACGCACGGCTGGTGGAATATCAAGCATGGGCTTGAATGGCAGCGGGGGTCTTAGCACCTTCGTAACGCAGCGCGGTGGTAAATGGGGAGAGTAAGGGTCACGGACCCCCAGCTGAAGATGTCTGATCTAAACTCTGTCCCTCTGCAGGAGACCCAAGTGCGCTGGTGGTGCTGGTGGAGGAGGAGCTGGTAGTGATTGACCTGCAGACGGAGGGCTGGCCCGTCATCCAGACACCGTACCTGGTTCCCCTCCACAGCTCGGCCATCACCTGCTCCCACCACGTCTCCGCCATCCCCCTCAAACTGTGGGAGAGGGTCATCGCCGCTGGAGAACTGCAGAACACACACTACTCCAAAAAGGTAGGCATGGGCCTGGTTTTTTCCAGAAGTTATTTAGGGTCCCCTTTGTTCAAATAACAATTCACTTGACTGTATTCTTTTATTTAAAAAAAAAAAAAAAAAAAGTTCCATTGAGTTTATTTTTACTCCCTTTCTACCATCCCTTTGTATTGATTGTCATGATTTTTATTACTGCTTTTGTAAATCACAAGGAATTTCAAAATAAATATTGGTTAAAAATTGTTAAAAATGACTATTTTCCATTCAGATGACAGTATTTTAAGCCGCAATTGTGTGAAACCTAATTACTTCACGCCAATGATGCTACGTTTTCTTCAGACATTTTAGTTTCATCTCATCAACATTGCCCTTATTAGAAAAAAAATTCACTTTAAAATGTCAGTCTGTTTCAGACCCGGAGTTCAGTACTGTTTGACCAGAACCATGGGTACAGTATACCATGGATGTAAATAAATGGACATTTTGATTTTCCAACTAGGTTTAGGGCTCCATTAACCTCTAACAGTAATGTTTAAGCACATTTGTGCAAGTCACAGTCAGAATAACCAAATCCGAATTTAACGGTACCTCTGCTGAGAGACCTCTGCGTGTAACTTTTACCCAGATACAAAACCTATATGTGACTCTCCTCAGACTCTAAAGCTGTTCATCATATGTAGTATGCTGTATCCTGAATGTGGACAGATTCCTTCATTTCTGGTTGAACAGATGGCATTAAGGAGGTATTATTGTTAAACTTTTCATTTCCCCTCTCTTCCATGTAGCCATGGCCAATAACAGGAGGCCAGAACCTGGCCCCAGACCCTCCACAGAGAGACCTGCTGCTCACAGGGTCAGTTCTGAACTCAGACAAATAAAGCCCAGTCAGACCAAAGATTCGACTCAGCTGGTCGTGTCTCCAGAGGCTGGTTTTAGAACGTAAGGGATGTCACCTGGTTCATCAGCCAATAGAGAAGTCGGCTGGTAAAGTCAGCTTCAATAAAATGATCCATAATCCACATTATTTCTGTTATAAGCTGTTAACGGAGGCTCAATGTGCGCCCGCGAGCACGTACGGTGGAGCGAGCTAGAGAGGGAGCGCCCAGCGGCATTAGAACAAAGCCTAAAAAGTATTTCGCTGATTAATCTCTTGTAGAAATGCAACTGTAGCAAGCATCTCACTATCACTAACCCTATCCACATTCATGTTTAGATTAGGGCTGGGCGATATGGAGAAAAACAAATATCACAATATTTATGACCAAATATCTCTATCGATACCTCAGCGATATTGTAGTGTTGACTATTGGTGCTTTCACAAAATATTTACACAATCAGATTTTTTTATAAATAATCATCAGTAATGTGGATATAATGACTAAGTGGGTAAAGGCAAATAATAGAACAGTTACAACAGTCTGGGAAGTTCAGAAAAGTACATCACTTTACTGTAATGCAGCCTTTAGAACCAAGAAAAGACAACACTTAAGTCATATTACTATATCCAAAATCTAAGTCGATATCTAGTCTCATATCACGATATTGATATAATAATCTATATATTGCCCAGCTCTAGTTTAGATGCAACGAATGATATATCCAGCTACAAAAAAGCCTGGAAGTCGGAAGTTAGAATGGAAGTACAAAGAGTCGTTGCTATGGAGATGATGCACCGTCTTGTCTCATTGGTGTGAACGGTCAGGTTTTAGAATGCTGCAGACCGACGCGTTGCAAGTTTACGGTCGTCTTGTCGCGAATCTTTGGTCTGGACTGGGCTTAACCTACTGTATATTGGAACATTTCTTTGACAGATTTAACAATATCAACTTTATTTGTGTGTGTGTGTAGGCATGAGGACGGGACAGTGCGTTTCTGGGATGCATCAGGAGTCTGTCTGTATCCCATGTACAAGTTAAGCACAGCTGGAGTGTTCCACACAGATGCTGACCCCAATGATAACATGAACCAAGGCACTGAAGGAGAGTGGCCACCATTCAGAAAGGTGTGTGTCTGTTATAAAAAAATAAATAAAAAAAAGTGGTTTAAAAACTGTTCCACTCAAGGTCCTCTTACAAACCTTTTCTGGAGCACAACTTTCAGTTGAAAAATGGCTGAAAAATAAATGAATTACATTTTTATAACTGAAGTTACAAAGTGTGTGTGTGTGTGTGTGTGTGTGTGTGTGTGTGTGTGTGTGTGTGTGTGAGACAAAGAAACTGTTTAGTGGCATCATGGGAAATGTAGGATCAATCGTTTTAGGAGCTTGACTAACACTAGGGACTAAAACTCAGGATATCGCTGCTTATGCTACTTTGACTATTTTTTAAATCTGTCTCATACAAGTCTCCTAACTTTTGTACAAGTACAATACTAAATTGCTGAAATTTTTTTACTATTGTCCAGGTTGGCTGTTTTGACCCCTACAGTGATGACCCGAGGCTCGGCGTTCAGAAGATCCACCTTTGTAAATACAGTGGTTATCTGACTATAGCTGGCACAGCTGGACAGGTGAGATGACGGTTGACCTACAGCTATAAACATTACCTGTCATTTACAGTGTTTTCCCTCACTTTGTGGCAGACTTTGCCACAAAGGTATTTGGCGGGGGGTTTAGGCATCCTCCATCAAGAAAATGTTATCAATGTTTTTCAATTTAAAAAAAAAAAGAATTTTATCATACATTTTGTCTTTGTTTGGTTATATCTCTTTTTGGTCATTTGAGTTTCCTTTGAGGTTTTTTTGGGTCTCTGGTCTTTGGGCATTTGGTGTCTCTCTGTAGTCGGTTTGTGTCTTTGTGGTGGTTTTGCATCTCTTTTTCACATGATTTAGGACAGTTATCACCATATCTGTGTCTAAAACGTTGGAAAAGATAGATCAGATCCTAAATAACACTCTTTGAGTGTTATTTATAAAGATAAAAGAGAGATAAAGATAAAACTTAAAATAAGTTCAACTCCAATCATTAGATCTGAGAAAAGTCTTTTTATTTACATTCAGTAAACCTTAAAATGGCAGGGACAGCCCTTATTTATAACATAGTGAAGATTTCTGAAATGGATCCATCTCCCTCGTGTGTGCGTCTGTCTGTGTCTGTAACATTTGCTAAAATGTATCAAAATAACATTTGATGAAGTATCAAGAGGGAACTTGTATATCTGTGATGTTTCCTCTATTCTCTGGCATGTGCACTTCTGTTTAGGGTTTAATAGAGCGAGAGGTCAGTCCGGTGTAGACTCGCTATGGGAAGTTTTTATTGTCAACTTGACTCCCCACTAACTCTCCACACAATTGCACAAACACAGGCAGAGCTCACAGGGTGAGGGTTCAGTGGCCCGCACGGGACTGAGTCGGTGTCCTTTTTAGGGCTGCACGATATGAAAAAATATGAAGTTGCAATTTTTGTGCCAGATATTGTGATTACCATTCGATTTGCGGAAGAGAAAAAAAAAAAATTTAGCTAAAGTTCAATATTCCCTGTGTAACAGATAAAACATGCCATGGAGCTTTATAACATGAGACACCATCATAAACTGCTCTATATTCTTATACTAGGATGAGAACATAGATATGAATTGCCAGAAATACATCTTTTAGTAAGCATGGAACATTGAACAGTCAAACACAGAACATTTATCACAAAAGCCAAAGTTATAATAATAAACAATTCCCATAACAAATATCACTACTTTCCTGTAAACTGAAATTTCTGATGTGCCTACTATAAAAACAGTCCTAAATATAATAATAATAAAAAGAGGAAGAAAAAAATGTTAAACCAAATGTTACACCAAACATTTAACTCGCAGTCCTACTCCTTTTCCTCAGCTTGAAAATGGCTGTGTTGTTGTGCTAACTGACCCGTGTTCTGCTGTGTCTGGGGTTTGTCTCTCCAGATCCTGGTGCTGGAACTGAACGACGAGGCAGCGCAGCAGACCGTGGAGGCTAAAGTTGTGGATCTGCTGCAGGGCCAAGAGGGCTTCCGCTGGAAGGTAACGAGCACTGTTGGACTGGCTACTGCAAAAACAAATGTGTGACTCATGACTTCATCATTTTAAAGCTTTACTCATCACTCTCTGAAAGCTGTAATATCTTGCAGTGCTAGTTACAGTATATTACTTTCCCTTTATTTCCCTTGTGTCATTGTTTTTGAATGTACTGTACTAGTCTAGATCAACAACAGTACATTTCCAGGATAATTGCCTTAAATCCGGCACTTCCAGTTGTTCCGCCGGATGGCCCTCACCTTCCTCTCCGTCTGTGTGTTGCCGTTCTTAAACTCCGTTCCTTTTGGGAAACGACAAAAAATTTCGAGCTACCAAGCTACGTGCTGAAAAAGTTTTGAAGAAAAATTTGATCGTGCAACAGTGCAGGCCCGCTTGATTTTTTTTCCGGGGAATGATTGTAAAGATTTACAAATAAAATGTTTACGGCATTTCCTCTAACTGGGACGTTTTGGGAGCGATTGGTGGGATTGCTGTTGACGAAGTGCACACGGAGATACACTGGTAAGAGCTAATGAGGTTCAACCATGTATCAGCTCATTTAAATAGCTCACATTACTGTATTGTGTCAACAGTAGGGCTGCACGATATGAGGAAAATATGCAATATGCGATAATGTTGTTGAATATGGCGATAGCGATTTTAATTGTGATAAACAAGATTAGATCATATCTTGCCTTTACTGTTTCAATGTCCTACTGTCTTCCAATCTGGTCTCTTACCACCAAGGAAATTACTGAACCAATAGCACGACTATACAATCGTGCTCTCATGATCCACAGTAATCTCCCAAAGTGGTCTCACCATTGCAATGCACTCAAACGCTCTGACTTACCAGAACTACATAAACAGCCACGCTGTTGCATTTTTTCAGATTCAAAATAGCACTTCACCATCACTTGCTTCACTTCTCCCGACACACAATGTGATACCAGTACGCTTCACTAGGTCAGTTTCACAGGCATTCATTCCAGTCCCCCCCCCCATACAAAACAACTATGGTCAGAAATCCTTTTTTTATACATACACCAACATTTGGAATGACATTCCCCATCACATCAGAACACTTCTATCCATCACATATTTCAAAAAGGCATACAAACTGTTCAACAGTTACACTTGCACACATTGATTGTTCATGTATTGTCCTAGTCTTGTTTGCACTGCTTGTATTGTTATTTTATGTGTTTGCATCTGTCTAGCCCATGCTAATGTCCTGTACAAATGTTCAACTATGTTCAATGTTTTATGTTTCTGCAGAACAGGAACCTGCTGAAAACCAGTTTTAAACTGAGTCAGGCCAGTTTATATTGTAACTTAATGTTACTTTTAAATTTTTCTGGTATAATGCACAAAAAATGAAATGAACGGATATCTAATTGTACTTAGTTCTGCATTTCTACTGCTTTTAGTATTCTGCTAAAATACAACAAATTGCTTGTTGATTTTAAACGTATGTAAGGAAATCATTTCCAACTTTCTTTTATTAAACATATAAGGCAGCACTAAAAAAAGAGTGAAGATTTTAAAGTGCAGTTTGCTACCGATATTCTTTCAGCTAACACAAATAATCTCTGTCTTTCACGTTTTGTCGCAGCCTTCTGCGATATATGTTTATTGCGCCAGTTGATATGGCCACATAATAATGACGACATTGTGCAGCCCTAGTCAGCAGTTAATTTAATATTGTATGAGGCGTTTTTCTTTTGCGTGGTGCAAATGTTCCACCAAAACAAGTTCCTTCCTGAGACTATTTAGCAGAGCCACCGTCGCTGCGTCCGGAGCTTAGCGCTGCCCAACACCATTGTGATTGGTTTAAAGAAATGCAAACAATCCAGAGCGTTTTTTATTTTTATTTATTTTTTATGTGGTGTAGCCAGACCTTACTCCACAGCGCTGTGGAGATAGAGCTGGCAATGCGAGGCTAGTACAGTACCAACCAAAAATAGAATTTCGCCTGCACCACCAGAGTTAAAGTGATCCAATCCATATTCTATTTGTTTTCTTGTTGATTAGGGCCACGCTCGGCTGGACGTTCGAGAGGAGCCGGTGCTGTTTCCTCCAGGCTTCCAGCCTTTTGCTCTGGTCCAGTGCCAGCCTCCTGCCGTGGTCACCGCCCTCACCCTGCACTCGGAGTGGAAGCTGGTAGCTTTCGGCACAAGCCACGGCTTTGGCCTATACGATTACCAACAGAAGAACAACGTCCTCATCAAGTAAGGAGCTGCTGAGGAATTAAAGCTGCATTTCGTGCATAGAAAATGTATACCCTCCAGGAATTCTCTGCTTCATGTTTTCAGCAGTTGCATGCTAGCTGCATCTGATAGCTCCATTTTACAGCCACACGCCTTGTCTTTGCAGGTTTTTAAGTTGGTTTGTGGATTCAGTTTTTGTCACAAGCCTTCTTCTGAGCTCTTAGACTTTTAAAGCTGCTTGAAGTGACTGAGACTGCACACATAAACATGTTTTCACATGCAAAAGGACTTGCATTAGGTCAAAATATATAGCACACATTAGGGGTGAGACATTATATTGTGATGCTCATGCATATCTGCATTCATTCTTCACTGCACACTATTGTCCACCGAACCTTTACTCAGTTTACGGTTGTGTGACATTTGAATGTTTGAAGACCTTGTACGTTTGCGCTTTTATCACCATTCAGGTTGATACCATCTTTATTTTAGATAATGAATCATTAAATTATTGAATCTTGTGTTTTGTGACTTCCATCCAGAGAAAAAATGGCTTAAAAATGACTTAGTGCTTTGAAGTGTCAAATAAGGTTTAGAACTGAGAAGAAATGAGAAATATGCAGGTTGATTTTTATTTTTTTCTTGCTCACGGAATATTACCGTAACTTATTTTAATAAGTGATGGGTTTTTTAAGTTCATCGCTGTCAAGAGAAGTACAAAAAGCATTAATGGAAGGTAGTCTGTTGAAATTTGTCTGAAGAAGTGACGTTCAACCTTTTTGGCTCCAAACAAAGTGGAGAATAATGAGCTACAGGACACCCATGTGACTGTTGGAAATCTGCTGCTCAAAGACATGTCAGCAGTGGCTGTACGATTACTGTGATGGAAGGTTTTAAATCGGTCCATCAGGTTATTTTGTACATCAACAGAGCATTTACTGTATGTGTTGACTCAGTATTTTTTTTTCCAATTGTAGGTGCACCCTCAACCCCACAGACCAGCTGGCCATGGAGGGCCCTCTGTCCAGGGTGAAGAGCATAAAGAAATCCCTCCGACAGTCCTTCAGGAGAATCCGACGCAGCAGAGTCTCGCTGAGGAAACATCACGTCCACAACGCTGCCAAGGTAGCTCGCTAGCGCTCTCCTCCTCTGTCCACCAGTTAATAAACTCTGAGTCTATATCCACAACGTTCCACTTCCGAGATGGCTCGGCTAGACAGCTAGCTAGGCTATCTGTCCAATCTTTTTTTACTGACTAAAACAACTTTTTAACGTTCACATGTTCCACCAAAACAAGTTCCTTCCTGAGGCTATTTAGCAGAGACACCGTGGCTGTGGCGCTGTGGAGGAAGGTCTGGCAATGCGAGACTATTAAACTTGTGACAACAAAGGTGTAACCGATTTGGGTCTGTCTGAACGCGGCCTAAGAGCCTTCCTGTCACCTCTTTCAAACTGTATTTCTTTTGAAACCAATATCACACTCTTCTCTCTGGGTAGCTCCAGGAGGCGAACGCTCGTCTGGAGGCTGAACTGGCAGAGATGGAGCTGGCTCCTGTCCAGAGGAAGATCGAGGCTCGCTCCTCAGACGACTCGTTCACCGGTCTCGTACGGACCATCTACTTCGCCGACACCTTCCTCTCAGACAGTGAGTTAGACCGTCAAACACAATGAGGCCCATGCATTTAGTACATTCACGGTACTGTACCTCAGGTTGTCCACATGTCTCCTCATTGTCTTGTAGGTTCACATAGCACACCCTCCCTATGGGCAGGGACCAATGGCGGCTGTGTGTTTGCATACATGCTCCGCCTTCCTCCTGTAGAGCACAGGGCAGAAGAACCAGTAACCGCACAGCCAGGTGAGACAGAGTTTCTGATGTTTGGGGTAGGCTGCTTTCAGTGGTGGAAGAAATGTTTAGATCACCTACTTCAGTAAAAGTACTAATACCACACTGTTACAAGTAATGCTCCTGCATTGAAAATGTGTGTCATTAGGATATGTTCTGAAAGTATTAAAAGTACTGAATGCAGAATAATCCTCACATTTTCTAAACTGGAAGCGATCCAACCAGTTCTGTCATTCGACTTAATCCTTTCAGCTGTACTTGTAGGCTGTTAAATTGTTGGGTAGTTGGATTTATTTCTAATAAAAGTTTTTTTTATTGTTATGCATGCAAAATCTTAACTTGTAAAGTAACTAGTAACTAAAGCTGTCAGTGGAGTAAAAAGTACAATATATCTCTCTGAAATGTAGTGGAGTAGAAGTAGAAAGTGGCATGAATAGAAAAGACTCAAGTAAAGTACAAGTACTTCAAATTTGTACTTAAGTACAGTACTTTAGTATGAATGAATGAATGAATGAATGAATAATTTTATTGTGTCATGCATACAACAAAATATGCCTGGCCCACATGGGCTTACCAGACACCATTACTTAGGACAAAGGGCCAGATGCCAAAGTAACAACATGCCCTAAACAAATACACCTTCTAGTCTTTCTTTTTTTTTGCCATGCTTTAGAAACAAAAGTCGTCAACTTATATCTATTAAATTTAAACAACCACTCCAATTGGTCATCATCCATGCACCAGAACATTTCAGGGTTTTGGACATTTCATGTAAGATGGGTGTTCTTAACTAAATATACTTGCCAACATTCCACCACTGGCTGCTTTCTTGTCTGTCTTCTTGTTGTAATGCTCCCCCCCCCCCCCCCCCCCCCCCATTCTTTTCCTCATTTCTTGCAGCTAAGGAGATCCAGCTGATGCACCGGGCTCCTGTTGTTGGGATATTGGTGCTGGACGGTCACGGAGCTCCTCTGCCTGAGCCCCTAGAGGTGGCCCACGACCTGGCTCGCTCCCCGGACATGCAGGGCTCACA
Organism: Perca flavescens; assembly: GCF_004354835.1. Taxonomy (NCBI): domain Eukaryota; kingdom Metazoa; phylum Chordata; class Actinopteri; order Perciformes; family Percidae; genus Perca; species Perca flavescens. The sequence goes on along the minus strand of NC_041351.1, from coordinate 28,034,277 downwards.
CCACCTCCTGGTCATCTCTGAGGAGCAGTTTAAGGTCAGAAACATGCACGCATGCACGCACACAGAGGAACCTTCTGTCACACACACACACACACACACACACACACACACACACACACACACACACACACACACACACACACACACACACACACACAAACAGAGGAACTTTCTCTCTCTGACACACACACACAGTGTTTTTCCATCTCGCTTAGAACCTCAACTGAGGTGGTACTAAAAAGTACCTGTTGGCAGGTACCAGGTACTTTTTTGGTTTTCCATTATGAAGAAAAAAAAAAAAAGTAGAGTAGAGGCGAGGCGAGCAGGTACCATGTGATGGAAAAGCACCAATAGAGGAACCTACACACACACACAGAGAAATCCCCTACCCACTGCTAGTTCAGCTGACCGTGGCGTGTTGTTGTGTGTTCAGGTGTTCACCCTGCCCAAGGTGAGCGCTAAGATGAAGCTGAAGCTGACGGCTGTGGATGGCTCCAGAGTTCGGAGGGTGGGCGTGGCCTGGTTCGGCAGCAGTCGCACGGAGGACTACGGCGAGAGCGGCCTGGTGGTTCTGACCAACCAGGGCGACGTCCACGTGGTGTCGCTACCGACGGTCAAGATGCAGGTCCATTACCCCTGCGTACGGCGGGAGGACGTCAGCGGCATCGCCTCCTGTGTCTTCACCAAGCACGGCCAGGGTACACACACATTCCTACTTCCATACTGTACTTATGAAAGCACACAGTCTCTGTCTGTCTCTCTCAATTTCAAAGAGGCTTTATTAGTATGACCATATTGACTCTCTCTCTCTCTCTCTCTCTCTCTCTCTCTCTCTCTCTCTCTCTCTCTCTCTCTCTCTCTCTCTCTCTCTCTCTCTCTCTCTCTCTCTCTCTCTCTGTGTGTGTGTCCTCCCTAACTACGTATTTGAAATACCTACAGTGTCTGCCTAATCTGTTCATTTTCTACTGGTAGCATAATTTATTCAGGTCTGAAAGGGTTTTATGTTAAAATGTTTATGTTGGTACCCTACTTGTATTTATCTGGTTTTGTGTTGAATTGTAAATGTTATAATTTTAGCCTGTATATACTTTGTTTTGTGTCAGCACTAGGAAAGTGTTTATTTAAAATGTGTCTGAATAATCCTATCATGGATGGGCCGTGTAAGGGTCCAGACACCAAAATAAACAATTCTATCATTCATGCTATACTTTTGATGACCCTCAGTGATAAAAAAGAAATGCATTTTTTAGCCCTCAGCCTTTACCATCAGAATTACAGGCCTCACCCTAACATTTTCTCACAAACAAAGTACAAGAATACACATACCCATAGTTAGGGCCGGGTATCGAATTCAATACTTTTTAGGCCACAACCGAATTGCCTCTAAAGTATCGAAAAAATCATTCAATACCAAATTTCAATCCCTATGGAGTAAATCTCATCAGCATCAGTGAGCCAATAAACATGCTTCTACCAAGATCTAATAATGCTTGTGATTGGCTGTTTAGTGTTACACGTCGTAGAGGCCGGCAGGAAAAACTGTTACACAGAGACGGGGCTCACGTAGTATGAGCTGAAAAATACATAAAAAGATTTGTGTCGTAATGTTTTAATTGTTTTTTTTTATTTTTATAAAATTGGTATTGGGAGAAAAAAAAGTATTGTTTAGGAATTGGTATCGAAGTCACGGTATTGGAAATTTTTGAACAATACCCAGCCCTAGTTAAAGTAAAATAGTTTCAGTGATAACAGAATCATGGATGGAATTGCAAAATTAAAAAAAAGCTAAGTCAGATTCCATAGGGCCATACATTAAGTCCGTGCTAAATGCTAACTGTACATTTGAAAATACAGTATGACTACATCTAAGTTTCAAACTGTGCTGTAGGGCTGGGCGATATGGAGAAAATCAAATATCAAAATATTTTTGACCAAATACCTCGATATCGATACCGCAACGATATTGTAGTGTTGACTATTAGTGCTTTCACAAAATATTTACACAATGAGATTTTTGATAAATAATCATCAGTAATGTGGATATAATGACTAAGTGGGTAAAGGCAAATAATAAAACAGTTACAACAGTCTGGGATGTTCAGAAAATGACATCACTTTAGTGTAATGGAGCTTTTAAAACCCATCTGTGCCATATTACGATAACCAAAATCTAAGACGATATCTAGTCTCATAACACGATATCGATATATTGCCCAGCTGTATCTGTAGTTTAAAAAATGTCTTGGAACATTAAAAAATAATTCTCAGTGGCTTAGGCCCGGTCGGCCACCAGACTAACAATACACTGGGGGAAACACTGATACTATGCTCAAACTATATAATAAAGATATCACTTACTCTGTAAGTAAAATTACAGCTGAGTTCTAATTGGATAAAGTCATTCAGTACAATACTGATTACTAATAAATATAATTTCCATTAAAATATTTAATATATTATATTGATGTCAGAAATAACTTACAAGAATGTAAAGTTATAAGATATATGGTCTAAGTCAAAGGATATCATCCATTTTTATTTTAAGAGTATTTTTTGAGCTAGTCTTTAAATACTTTGAACGTCAACAAGAAGTGCCGTCACCCAACATCTCTTAGAGCACCTTTAATGAAATGAGATACTAAGACACATTTTCTTATTCTCGGTTTATGTGAATGAGTGTTTGTCCTCAGATTTCAGTCAGCAGCTGGAGGTAACTGGGAGTTTGTCCAGAAGCTGATGGGTCTCTTCTGTTAGTGTCACAAGGTTCATGATGATGTCAGTAGCTGAGATGGCAGGTAGAGTGATGAGAGAATACCAGCACATCTTCTCTTCCTGCCAGCACATGTTGCTAGACTAGAGGCCACTGTTCTTAAATGATACCGTAGTCTAGTTGTTGCAATCCAGTCTTTTGAGAAAAGTCGTGTTTTCAAGGAGATGTTCTTCCAAAAAGAGGAAATTGGTAATGTTTTTACCTTCAAATCCACATAACGCAGTACACGACTGTCTGTTTTCCAACGGTGGAAGAAATGTTCAGATCCTTTACTTCAGTAAAAGTGCTAATACCACACTGTTACAAGTAAAAGTCCCACATTGAAAATTTGACTTAAATAAAACTATGTCAGTATCATCAGGAAAATGTACTTAAAGTATTAAGAGTAAAAGTACTCAATGCATAAAAGTCCTCCCATTTGTAGAAAGTGTAAAGGGGTGTGTTTAATGGTCTAATCATCTCAGCTGGACTTGTAGTCAGTTATATTGTTGGCTAGTTTACTTTAGAATAAAACATCAGATTTTATAAACTACATGTGTTTTGTGTGCAGAAATCTAAATGTGTAAACTAACTAAAGCTGTCAGATGAATGTTGTGGAGTAAAAAGTACAATATTTCTCTCTGAAATGTAGAGTACAAGTAGAAAGTGGCATGAAAATAAGACTCAAGTAGTAAAGTACAGCACTTGAGTAAATGTACTTAGTTACATTCCACCACTGTTGTTTTCTCCAAAAGAACTGCATATGCCTGTTTTGGATATGGAGATGTGATTTATAGGCATGCTGCGTCTTCAACGTTAAAAGCCCTTAGTCTCTCTGTCTTTCTGCCCTAGATTTATTACAGGTGTAATATGTGTTATAACATCCACCACTGTCAGATAGATAGATAGATAGATAGATAGATAGATAGATAGATAGATAGATAGATAGATAGATAGATAGATAGATAGATAGATTGATTTTTAAATTGAAAAAATATTTCCAAGAATGGCAACAGAATCCACCTAGGCTTTTTTTACACCAGAGTTTTGAGCCAAAGGTGTTTTTAGCTCCAGTAGCAGAACTAATCTGTTTAGACCAACACGCCCAAACATCCTATCTCATCAACATTCTGGTACACTGGACATACGTGTGCCAGGGTAAACATGTATTCGCTGCTGGTAGTTGCCATGGTAACGTTAGTAGTTTAGTCTCGGAGAACAAGACGTTGTGACCGATGAGACCCAATCGGAGAGGGAAACGTTGGCGTCGGTGTGGCCAAAGGTCTCTGTTTGTGGCCGTTGAGACTGCAACACAACCCCGCAGATTTCAAACCAAAACGGGTCAGAAGGGTTTCCAGATTATGTGGTCTCGCTTTGCCAGACCTCCTTCCACAGCGCTGCGGATGGGGGTCTGGCTAGTCCACACAGCATTCTGGGATGGGAGAAAAACATGCTCTGGTTTATTGGCATTTCTTTAAACCAATCACAATCATCATGCTCTACATATAGCCGCTGTAAAATAGTCGTGCAACAGAAAACTCGGATTGGACAGATAGTCTAGCTAGCTGTCTGGATTTACCCTGCAGAGATCTGAGGAGCAGTTAACCATAGTCCTCACAAATCCACCGGAGGTTAGATCAGCAACACAAAGAAAGAGGAAGGGGACGGACATCCGGTCGTAAAACGGGGACATCCGGCGAAATTTCCAGCGGCAACGGAGCAATTCCGGAAGTGGAACGTCGTGGATGTAGACTAGGGTCTCTAAAACGCCAGGGCAGTGTGAATGCAAGGTGTAAACGTAGCAAAGGAAATTTCTTTTTTAATCCAAAACATAGCAATGTGAATGTAGCCACAGACTCCACATCAGAATCACTGTGTTCTCTAGCCAAATGATCGTTCTGTTTGGAAACCCTCTGTACTCTTGTCTCCCTTCAGGCTTCTACCTGATCTCTCCATCCGAGTTTGAACGGTTCTCTCTGTCCACCCGCTGCGTGGTGGAGCCTCACTGTCTGGTGGAGGTTCCTCTTCATCCAGGCTCCTCCAACAAACACAGGCCACAGCCTGACGGAGCTTCATCTGCTCAAAGGTATGTACCCTCTGTCTCACCGTATTTTTACTGTGTGAAACAGTTGCTTTCAGTACCCTTGAGTTTTTGTCTTCTCTGTCCTTCTAGAAACGCCAGACAAGGCAGCGAGGATGCAGGTAAAAATATCTATCAGAGACCTCCTAAATGCAAAAAGCCCAGCATCTTACTTCAACATGCATGTGCCTCTGCCTGAGGGAGCACTATGTGTCCAGATGTAGTGTTCTGTTTGATGTTGTTAAACTCTGCTTGTGCTGTCTGTCTGTCTTTGTTTGTGGCTGTGCTGACGTGTCCTCTGCCTGCTGCCTGTGTTCCAGAAAGTGCAGCTAGACGTGTTATGGAGCATGCTTTGCTGAATGACGAGAGTGAGTACTTGAGAGACAAAGAACTATGAAGTAGAAATATGATCCAGGAGGCCCCTCGGTTACTGTATTTAAAACCTTAAAGGGTAATTTCGGGGTGTGGGGGGAGGGGGGGGTTCAACCTGGACCCTATTTTTTTTGGGTGTAAGTGACAAATGGGAACAACAATCTTTGAAATCCTTTCCATAATGTTGTCAGACACTTAGAATATTAATCTGAGTCTGTCAGTGGCAAAACGAGCACTTTAGTGAAGGTAAATAGAAGGTGCACAATTACCCTATTAACTTACATTGTAGCTTTTTTTTTTTCGCTGACTGCAGGGATCTCTCTTAATACTGGACACATGTCAAAGATTGTTGTTCCCATCAGTCACTTGGACACAAACGCATGGTAAAAACAAAGTTACCCTTGAAAGTCTTAAAGACTTGAGCTGTAATAGCACCATGTGCTGCCTCTCCTAACTGGTATGTCTGCTTTCTGCTCTCATTGTCACCAGACACACCCACACCGCAGTGTTTACCAGGCGTCATCCCAGCGCATGATTTGTTGTGTTGAGATTTATTTTTATGTTTTATTGTCTTTCAGAAGTACTTCAAGAGATCCAGAAGTCACTAGAAGGAGACCAGACGTAAGTTATTATCAGCCCCTGCTAATTCAGTCAGAGTGGTTCTCCTTTTCTAAAAGCGAATGATGCCATCACTGTTCCACTTCATTTTAAATTTAAGGAAGGAAGAATTTAGGTAGAGTTGTGATGTCGTGTCGTAGTGTAAAGACTGAAACTGTCCAGAAAATGTTTAATACTAGTGATAGAAATATTTGACTCAAGGTTCGCTTATTTTTTTCTCCCAGGGTTTTCAGCCGTATCATGCCTCAGTTGTCTTCATGTGACACAAATATGTAACTTTTAGATTATTATTTTTTTGTTGTTGATTTATTTATTTAAAAGCGCACACAGTCCAACATGTGAAAGGGCCAGATTGAGCCAGGCAGGCTAATTTTCATCTGCAGTCCATAGCAGGTTGATGGCTTAAAACAATACAACACATATCCACACAAAACAAGAACACACCTGCCTAGACCAGACCAGTGACCCACCCACTGGTCCAGATCAGGACAGCTGGCAGCTTGAAGGAGAGAAACTGAGACGGGTCAAACAGCCCCATTAATCAATTAATTACAGCCGGCTACTGTATCATGTATTATGTTTTTCTTTCTAATAAAATAGTTTTCATTAACAAGTTGCGAGTTGACATGGGATTAAAAACCTGCTCCCTCTTAAAATTGCATTATGTTTAAGGTTGATTCATTAACCATTGTTGTAGCATGTCATTACATACATAAAATAAAAAAGGTTTAATTATTCTTAAATACAAAGGTTCTGATTAGGGATATGCCTGGTTTTAAATATGAAGAGCTATTTACCAGTCCCTCCAGAAAAACATGATTATACAATCGCATAATTCAACGCATAATCAGCCAAAGTCCACATATTTATGCGGGGGCTGCATTATTTTTTTTTAAATACGCCGCACTTTGCCGCATAAATTACCGATTTCCGCACAAAATATGCGGGGCTTTGCATGATTTCATAATCCCCGCATTTTCGTTGCAAAAAAGTCCCATAATATATATCTTGGCACAAAGTTGAAAAATGTTGCGTTTACTTCACACAAGAGCAGCCATTTTCCCATTGCCATGGGAACGTTATGAAGTGACGTAATTGCGCAACGGAAACATCATCAAAAAGAAGGGTGTTGGAGGAATCACTTTTTTTTTCTCTTTTTCATCAATCCGTAGTTTTTCAAGTTCCCGCAATTTCATCGCATAAAATTGCATAAATATCCCGCATATTCCTTTTCTAAGAAAACGTGCCGCATAACCAAGGATTTTTGCCTGCAACAATCACAAAAAACCTGCATTTTTCTGCGATGTTAACCCAGGTAGGCAACAATTATATGTAATAATTAAGGTCTGTGTATATGATGGAGTGTGCCAGTGTCATTTCTCCCCCCCCTCCTTTCATGTCTAAGCTGTCCTATCAAATAAAGGCCTAAAATACCCAAAAATAATAATAATCATCTGGAAAAAAAATCAGGTGAAAGCAGTGATGTTGATGGAAGCTGTTGTGTGTTTGCTGCAGGTCATTCCTGGACAATAATGTGAAGAGTGCTGTAGCTTAAGATACCTCTCTGGAAAGTTGAGGTGACACTAAGGTACTGTCTCTTTTTCTTGCTACTAAAAGCCGACATGCTGTCGACAGTTTTTGAAACTAACCCGGTGTGTCTCTGTCGCCTCCTCAGAGTGAACTCCTGCGTTGATGTGTATGAAGCGTACTGCAGTCCTGAAGCAGCACTCGCCTCCTGCTCGGCTCACACAACCACTACTGACCCCTGAACCCCTCACCTCAGTGACTTACACCCCCTCCCTCCCCTCCCTCTCAGATCCCAACCGCCCCTCGTAGAGAGACACTGAAAGGTGTTTAATGAGCACCCCGAGGCTCCCTCCCGGTGCAGTTAGAGGGGTGGAGGTAGAGACACCGCCTGTGCCTAAAGACCACGCGCTGTAGCCAACGATCCCAGCGTGGTCTCTAACCATTTTTGAACCCAAAGCCACAAGCAGCACATTCCTGACATCCCGTCGAGATCCGACCAGCATCTCCAGTCTGCCATAGATGCCACGTTTGTTTGGACTTGGAATAGCAACCACGCCCACTTCACTCCTGAAGCCTTTATCACCGCTGGCCTTTTCACGGGGATTGTGCCAGTGGAGACGGATCGTCCAATCAGCACGCTCTCTGCTGTGTAATCCTCTCCACCCGCGGACACACAGCTGGAAGGAACGTGGGCGAGGATTTGAGTAATGTTGATGAAAACATTTTAGAGCTTCAACTGTATGTGATTTGTGCCTGATTTTTTTTTGATTTTTTTTATTTGAAGAATATTTATACTGTGGGAGCCCATTTCTGCCAGGAAAAGAGAAAACAATGCAAAGTTTAAAAAGAAAAACTCATAGTAAAACAAAACTCATACTGTGTTAAATTCTGACTTATGGAGGACTTTTTTTTTTTTTTTTGTCAAAATATTTAGATCGTAAGTCAAAAGTCTGGACTTTCTCACAATTTAGACTAAGTTTAATGATCTAAGTGTATATGTAATATCTTAATTGGTATTATCATTGTAACTTAAGAGCCATAATTGCACTTAGTCATAATTTTGATTTAGAATCTCATAGTTTTGACTTGCCATTAAACTATTTTTATTTAGTAACACCATACTCACTACTTGACTAAATTTGACCTACTGTTATAGTTCTTACTCTACGTCATAACCTTTACGTAGTATCCTGTAATTTCAACTCGAAACCCTTTGTAAATCTTTATATATTTTTTAATTGGATCAAGTTTTTAGACCCAACCCATTTTTCAGCTCAAAATTGATGCAAAAAAACTATTTCCTAATCTTGCCTTGGTAATGTTTTTATTTTTGTGAATCCTTCCATGTCATCATTTTTCACCCTTTTCTCTGGTGTAAATGAGCTTCTATACTCATGAGAAGAACTGACGAGGGAAATGTTTTCACTGATGCCCCCGAAGAGAGAGAGAGGAAAAAAAAGATGCAAACATTGTTTCATGTATGTTGAACTTGAACTTTTATTATTTTTCAGTCATGATTTACTAAATGATTCAAAATATAATGTACCAGCCCTCCCGTCCACTCTATACTTTGTAACCGGCCATAGGTACTTCTCCACTACTGCGGAGCTCACAGTGCTGTACTTTTTTTGGGGGAACAGCTTTCTATGGGGTTTGGTTTTTTTGATTTTTATGTAAACCTTTTTTTTTTTTTTTTTTTATGCCAGCAATGAATAATGTAATTTAGGAATGTAATTGTAAGCTATTGTAGTGAAATGTTTTTAATATATACAGTATGTATGTGACTCAGTCTGTACCTGTGGGCCTGTTGTAACTGGGGTTGGCTGCTATTTAGATCGTACAAGGAAATATTTTGGTACTGTGTCTCAGAATGCTGGGTATTTAGCATCAGCCTAGAATATATTTTTGTAGTGAACTGATTAAGAACCCTAATTTTTTTTTTTATTTGTAACTTCACACTACAGTTTTCTTGTGGATAATTATTACATGTTTTTTCCCAAGAATGAATGTGTCGTTTTTTATTTTTTATTTTCTCAGTACACTGACCTCTTTATTTTGTAACCTGATGGTTTTCCCCATCATTCATCTCTGCTGCACCGCAAAAAGAAATCCTTGACAGCATCTGAATGCTGTTTGAGTCTGTATGCTCCACTGAAACCTGAAAAAAGGCATAACGTTTAGATTCCCAACCCATCATTTTGGCCTGTCTGATTATATTCCAAAACTTGGTGTTCTTTTACAATTTCTGCTTTTTTTTTTTTCTTAAAGCCCAGCTATAATCTTGGTCTTTGAGCCGCAATGGCCAGGCCAAGTGGATCCAAGAGGGATCAGTTGTCATACATCCGCAGCCAAGAGTTTTGATCATCCATTATAGAATGAGGCGCTTTGTCCTGTAATTGCCTTGAGCCACCGAGGCTTCGCTGCAACCGGAGCTCTCTGAAGAGCCGGCTGAGGCCGGGCCGGCTAACAGCAGCCGCTCTGTTAGAGGATGACCCTGCTAGATGAGGCATTGTCATTTGCAACCCGAAGACGTTAAATGAGCTAGATAATGGTGCCTGGGTACCTGGACTATGCTAGAGAGCTTAATGTGTTGTTATGGAGTCGCACAGAGCTTGTCTCTCTCTCTCTTTTTCTCTCTCTCTCTCACACTCACTCACTCACTCACTCTCACACACACACACACACACACACAATTTGAGATCAATTGTCAAATCTCTTTCTCTGGCAACGTGAAAAAGTGTATTTTCCAAAAGGTTGAAACATTACTTTAGCACAGGGGTATTCAATGTTTTGGTATTGAGTGCTATGGAGGAGGGTCTGGCAAAGCGAGGCCAAGGACCCCTTAACTGAAAGAGACGGATCAGGGACCCTCTACTACTGCATATTAAACTGGGCCTACAATAACGCGTAGGTCAGCCTAAAACCTTTATACGTACCTTTTTTGCATAGAATACTAAACTATTAAAATAGCCTAATAATTGTTGGCATGATTTTATAAATCCTCTTAAAATGTTAAACACGTGGTGCAGGGAATCCTTAGAATGAGCTGGATCTGGGCGCCCAGATAACTCAGTTGGTAGAGCGCGCGCCCATATATAGAGGTTTACTCCTTGACGCAGCGGCCCCAGGTTGGACTCTGACCTGCGGCCCTTTGGAGGCCCCCCTGTATTGACTCTGAGGACCCCTTGTTGAAGATCCCTGCTTTAGCGAGAACTTAAACCATTATATTTAATATTCGCTTCTAGTGACTGAAGTCTCACAGACATTAGCAGACGCTTGGTATTTCACTGATGATGCTCCGCCACGCCTGTACCGCAAATGATGTCACCTGTGGCTAGTAGGAGCCGTTTTCAGTCTGGTAGCCAGCAGCGAAGCACAGGATCAGTCTGGACAAGTGACTGAGCTAAGGTGGAAAGTGGTGAAAGTCTGCCGTTTGACATAAAGAGTGCTTTGTTATATACTGTACATTTTAGGATAATTGTCCTGCACTCGCCACTATTCATTTATCTACTCCTGCTGCTATTGGTGACATCAGATGTATATCTTAAAACCACACAAAATTTGGCTAACAGGTGTTTTTTTATATGCATAATTTATAAGTTATTTATACTTTATTGATCCCCAGTGGGGAAATTGATGTATGTTCCATCAAAACAGAACAGTTTATGTTGTCTAAAACTATATTCTTCAAATACTGTGCATTGCAGACAGGGTTAGGGTAAGAGAAGAGGGGTTGGGTGAATGGATAGTGGGGAATATTAAAAAGTAAAATGTTATAATTGAAACCTGTTTTTGCATTTATCTTCTATCAAAGGTCCCATGGCATGAAAATTTAATATGCGTTCCCCCAGCCTGCCTATGGTCCCCCAGTGGCTAGAAATGGTGATAGGTGTAAACCGAGCCCTGGGTATCCTGCTCTGCCTTTGAGAAAATGAAAGCTCAGATGGGCCAATCAGGAATCTTCTCTTTATGAGGTCATAAGGAGCAAGGTTACCTCCCCTTTCTCTGCTTTGCCCGCCCAGAGAATTTGGCCCACCCATGAGAGAGAGGCATCATGGCTTTCAAACGAGCAAAGTGGTAGTTGGTCAAGGCCACACCCCCACACTCCACCTTGCCCTCCCCCCCCCCCCTCTCCTCCTCAATAGCTACAGACACAGAAATGGCACATCCTAAGGAAAGCTCATTGTGGGACTGGCTTTAGTGGCTGTAGTTCTGCACCAAGGCTGAATTTTGGGAAATAGACTTCAGATACAGTATTAGGGGACCACTAAGGTCTATATAAAAGAGACTTCAGATACAGTATTAGGGGACCACTAAGGTCTATATAAAAGAGACTTCAGATACAGTATTAGGGGACCACTAAGGTCTATATAAAAGAGACTTCAGATACAGTATTAGGGGACCACTAAGGTTTATATAAAAGAGACTTCAGATACAGTATTAGGGGACCACTAAGGTCTATATAAAAGAGACTTCAGATACAGTATTAGGGGACCACTAAGGTCTATATAAAAGAGACTTCAGATACAGTATTAGGGGACCACTAAGGTCTCTATAAAAGAGACTTCAGATACAGTATTAGGGGACCACTAAGGTCTATATAAAAGAGACTTCAGATACAGTATTAGAGGACCACTAAGGTCTATATAAAAGAGACTTCAGATACAGTATTAGAGGACCACTAAGGTCTATATAAAAGAGACTTCAGATACAGTATTAGGGGACCACTAAGGTCTATATAAAAGAGACTTTCAAATACAGTATTAGGGGACCACTAAGGTCTATATAAAAGAGACTTCAGATACAGTATTTGGGGACCACTAAGGTCTATATAAAAGAGACTTCAGATACAGTATTTGGGGACCACTAAGATCTATATAAAATCATCCAAAGAGCACCATGTCATGGGACCTTTAAACATTGCATTATATTTAAAAAAGAAAAGAAAATCCTCAAAGCAGGCCGATATGGAGAAAATCAAATATCACAATATTTTTGAACAAATGCATCCATATGGATATTGCGGCAATATTGTAGGGTTGACTATTGGTGCTTTCACAAAATATTTTACACAGAGTTTTGATAAATAATCATCAGTAATGTGGATATAATGATTAAGTAGTTAAAGGCGAACAGTCTGGTAAGTTCAAAAAATGACATCACTTTCCTGTAATGCAGCCTTTAAAACCAGGAGAAGACTTATTGACATATTACGATATCCAAAATGTAAGACGATATAGTCTCATATGACGATATCGATATACTGCCCAACCCTACTCATAGTCATTTTTTGAAATGCTATTTGCTGGAACGCAGAGAACATTGCATGAAAAACAGTGTCACTTTCTAAATACTTATGACCTGCACTAAAATATTGGCTATTTAAGAAATGAGGCCTGTCCAGCATTCTAGCACACACCGAGGGAATCTCCCTCTCCCAGAGGAAAAAGCCAGGTAATGACTCTTTTCTCTCTCTCTCTCTCCTCTGTCTTTCTCTCCCTCTCTCATCCATCAGCACCTATTGTTGTTGTCTCCAAGCAGCACCTCTCACCTTTCCTCCCAAGCGTTCAGCAGCTGGCCGTATGAACGGCAGCAGAGCTGTATAACCTGCCAGGTGGAGCTGTATTATTCAGAAGGCACCTGGTGTTTGTGTGCGTGCCTGTGCACGCCAGCTCACCTTTGTCCACAGGGGCTTTGTGTGTACGCATAAACAACCCGCAAACTTTCGGTGGGTGTGTATTGCATATTTAGCTGTGTGCCTTCCTGTATAATGTTAGTGGGTGGGATATTGGTGTGTTCTCCTCCTGAGCATGGGTGCACGTTTGAATCAGTGACACCAGCTCATGAAGACAAGCCGGAGCACTTTGCAGCCCCCCAGCCATGCCTGGGTTTCACCTGAGAAGCCTGGTAAGCTATATTACGCTGAAATGAGCTCTCACTGCTTTCCCCCCCAAGGGTGCACAGGCTATACAACTACATTTAGGCGGATGCAAAGATAGCCTTTCACTGCCGTTTAGATTAAACTGGCAGATAAGAGCTGTTGTTTGCTGTCGCAAAAGGCAAAGCAAAGTCATTTTCATCCAGCATGGAAAAGAGTCATAGCCACTTCTGTGTTGTCTAGTGTGTCTTGGTGGAGATGCATTGCCACCCTCAAATGTATCCTGGCAATGCCTGTCACAGAGTAAATCAAGTCAGGTGTTGCTAAACTCAGTGGCCTGGGTGTCTTTAGCCTCAGAACAAGGATCAGGGACTTAAAGTGTGAAACCTGGTCTAGATGCTGATGGATTGAGCCAAGGACCTGGTTTCATTGAGTTTGACAGACATGTTGCTCAACTTACGGCCCGTAATTGTTAATTTTATTGAGTGGCTAACTTATCTAACAAAGTGTGTGGTTGATAGATTTAAAATGTGTAATGCTTTACCTCAAATGACAAAATAAAGACGGTGTATACTGTTTTCATATTTGCTAGGTATTTTCAACTCTGGAGAAGTGAAAGCATGCCACCGGTCAAGTCCCAAGGTAGAACCAATGCCACAAAGCCAACGGCAGAGGCAGCAAAAAAAGAAAATCGGCAGAAAAATGGGAGACGGAATGGTTCCAAAGCATCCCAGCCTCCCTCTAAAGCGCCTAATGGGAAACAACAAGGTACAGAGAATTCACCAGCACTGGAGGACAGAAAGACAGATGAAGTGAAGAGCAATAGAAGGATTAAAGTAGATCAAAGTAAAACGAGAAGTTCAGAACCAAAAGAACCACAGACACAAGTGGGGAGCACACAAGGAAACGGAACGACTGTGAATCATAGATCACAACCTCAACGTAACAAAGATAGTAAGACGGGCATTAACAAGACCACCAAACTCAAGCCTGAACCAAAAGCAGCCACAGCCACACGAAGGAGGATCGACAACAAGCTCCCTACCAAACCTGAAAACAAGAGAAGTGACAATGTGACAGAGAGTGAGGCGGAGGAGGAATCGGAGAGTGATACCGGAAGCTCAGTGGAGGTGACAGAAGAGGAATCTAGTAACGACGAGAAAGAGGAGGAGCACGGCAGTAACGAAGAGCCATCCGAGACGCATGGGAGTGCGGAGAGCAGCGAGGAAGAGGCTGAGGCATCAGATACTCAAAGAGATACAGAAGAGACAGTAAACAAGGAATCAGACAAAGAGCTTCCAAAGGAAGCCAAGTCCAGAAGTGAACCAGTCACATCCAGTGAAGTAGAAGAAGAAGAAGAAGAAGAAGAAGAAGAAGAGGAAAACGAGGAGGAAGTTGAAGTATCTGAGGCGGTCACCAGCGAGGCAGGCGAAGACAAGGCGATAACCCAGGAGGACACGTCTGAAGAGCCAACAGCTGATAAAGCCCGCCGACGGCGCAGACAGACTCCACGTCCCTCGAAGCCTCCTGCCGGAGCGAAATACAAGATGTTTAAAAAAACAAAGGCAGATAAGCAAGCGGAGAAGGCTGAGAAGCAGAGAGCCAAAGTAGAGAAGCAGAGGTTAGAAAAGGAAGCCAAACAAAAAGCCAAGGACGAAAAAAAGAACAAAAAGAAACCACAGAAGGAGGACAGACCCAGTTCTGAGGAGATCCAACCACCAAAAGGTCTTCCTATCAACAAGCTTGACTCAGCAAAAGGCAAGACCCGTTCGGTAAACAAAACAAAAAATATCAATGAGAGAGATGCTCCCGTAGAAACTGATCCAGAGGAGGAAGAGGAGGAGGCTGCACCCACTTTGACCAAAGCCATTAAAGGCCAAAACAGGATTATGCTTCTTAAAGCCAAAGGTAAAGACCTCAAAGCCATTCTGGAACCAGAGGAGCAGCAGGACGCAGGAAGCATCGTCAAAGGGCGGCCCCAGAGCTTGCTCTTGGGCAAGGTCAAGATGGCATCTCTCCCGCACAAAGCCAATAACACGGTAGAGAAGCCTGACGAGGAAATATCAGAGAGTGAGGCCGTTGACGGGGCGTCCAGCAAACCAAAGGAACGTTTGATAGCACAAAAAAAAGGTATGACCACTCTTCGCCGGATGTCTGGTTGGATTCAGAAAAAGATGCCCCGGGGGCTAAACATGAGAAAGAAGCTTTCTGCTTGGACTAAAGCCATCGGGGTTTCCCACTGGCTCTCCCTGCGGAGGATAAAACAGAAGCAAGGGCCCACAAAATCTAAGGGCAATATCCTCAAACATAGGATGGCCATGAGAGTCGCCAGTAAAACCAGCCTGGCCAGTAAGAAAAACAGGAGTGCCTCTGCAGAAAAAATGGGCAAAGAGAACGCCAGCCTCCGGGGAAAGACAGGGGAAGGAGGGGAGGAAGCGGTCCCAGCTGGCGAGAAAGAGGTAGAGGCCAAATACGCTGTGGTACTCCCCAGGATGAACAAACTGGGCAAGGCAAGGACAGCCGAGTTGCCTGAGGCAGATCCTGGACCTTCCACTCCATCAAGTAGCACCGGACCACCAGGAGAACCCACTACATCACAGCCAAAACCCCCAAAACAAGGTGCCAGGCTCGTGCTCCCTGTCAAACCTGATCTCAGCCTACTGAAGTCCATCAAGAAGTCCTTTCCAGGAGGGTTAGGGTCAGGTGCAGATGTGTCAGAGAGGAGCCCTGGGTCCAGCGCTACACCGGAGGGATCATCCAACACTGAAGACAGAAACAGGAGAGCTGCCCTCGACAATCAAGATGGAGTCAGCGTGCTAGAAGCTGCTAGAGGGAAACTGGACCCCTCCAAGATCAACCTGTCCAAGATGTCCTTGTCAGGGGGAACAATAAGTGGCGGGCCGACTCGGGCCAAGGGACCAGATCCAGAGAGAAAGGCTGCAGCTGGGAAACCCAACTCAACCACTCAGCCCTTTCAAAATGGGGAGGCAAGCACTGTGATGTCAGGTGTCCGCTCCTTGTACGAAGAAGAGGCAGACAGGGAAGTTGCCCAGCTCATGGGTGAGGGGAGTATATATAAGAACCCCCAACCAGAGGTGCACTGGGCTGGTAACCCACGGATGAGTGGAGACCCTCAGGTATGTGTTACATATTTGGTGGTAGAGTCTTCATTTCAACACCGGTATTGTATGGGATTATGAGTACTCTGTCCCTTATACAAATCTTAGAGAAATAACAAGAGAGGGAGTGTGACCAAATGCAGATGGATCAGTGTGATCCAATGATTCTTTTAAGGTCAATCATGTGTCTTTGCTGTGTGTGGGATCAGGACTGGCTGCGTGCTGAGAACCTGTTGCCCCACCAGACAGTGGAGAAGCTAACTAAGAGGACCAGCTATGATGATGGGGACCAGGCCAGGACCGTTCCTGCACATAATGGCAGGGGCCCCTGGGAATCAGAGGACCCCACCCAGGAGATGCTGGAGAGTCGACTGGTCAGCACACAGGTATTAAGACTGCATTCTGAAAAAGTAAAATGCAAAGCAAGTTTGAGACTAGCTGTACTCACCCCCTTTTGCCACTGGATTGATTGTGCAATCCATATTTATTTGCCACCAACAGCCAATGTATGGACTGTACAGACATAATCGTTGTACCCATTGCTCAGACTCTGACTGATCTTAGATCCTAGTGGAAATTCCGGTTATTTTCCATCATGTCTTCCTCTCCTTTCAGCTATCAACCTTCATGAATTGGAGTCATTATGACCTGGGTTATTCCATTAACAAATATCTGGCTAAAGTTGAAATATTTTTGAGTCAAGCAGACACATTTTTGCCTCAATTTGTGCTGCCTTTGGAAAATTTGCATCTGTACGCATTCACTCATGTTTCCATGCATTCGCTCCACCTCTAAATTATACTTTGTCTTTGCTCTGAACACACCTCTAGAGATTCCATTCATACTCCACCACTGTGATTCATTCTCTGGTGACATAATTGGCATTTTTTGACTTGGCATTGTTTGTCGTAGGGGAAAGCTCAAAACATGTCCAACAGTAAATGTCATCCTTCCACTTTGGATGTGCTGAGTACACTTAAGGGTAATTTAATTTACTTTATTTTACCAGGATAATCCACTCAGTATCGATACCGCCTGTGTGCAGAATCTGAAGAGAAGGCTGCCTGATTGTGGGACTAGAGAAAAGGTCATTGGATAACCAAAAACATAACAATTCATCATTTGTTACAGGAATGTAATTAACCCCGGATTTGTTATAGCTTGAGCTTTTTTTTTGCCTGTATTTGGCCTTCATGAACCAATAACATTCATAAAGGTGCAATAACACTAACAGGTACAATACAACTAATCAACCACAGTGTGCATTTGTCCACACAGTCATCAGAGGAGGTCTAATGAGGTCAAATACATGAAAACACCTGTGTGGGTGAACTATGGGTGTGCAGCCCTTTAAAGCAGGGGTCTTCAATGTTTTTTTAAGCCATGGACCCCTTAACTGAGAGAGACGGAGCAGGGACAAATTAAACTGGGCCTGCAATAAGAAGTGGGTGGCCTAAAGCCTTTATACACCTTTTTAGTGCATAGAATACTAAGCTGTTAAAATAATAATTGCTGGCATGATTTTATATATCATGTTTTAATTTTAAACATACAGTACATGTGGCTCAGTGAATCCTTAGGATGAACTGTATCTGTGGATGGTTATCTTAGTGATTACCTTACCTATGGGCCAGTATGCCTATCATTAATGTTTTTTTCACAAATTTTTTTTCATGTTGAGACATTTTAACTTTTGAAAAAAAAATTCAAAAAATTAATAACTTTGTAACATTGGCATTACAACATTCTCGCACTGTTGAGACTCATTATTTGTCATTTGGTTATTTCTCACTTTACTTTTTTACAAGTAGCATTTCCCTATAAACCGAAGAGAAAAAAAAATACCTCCAGAAAAGTTAAACTGTTGTTGACTAAGGGTTGGAACGTCAGCATATCAGTTCTACTTCATCACTTCTAGCCGGTTTGCACACAAGACAATAGGACATCAAAGACTTGCTGCTGGTTTATTTATTTCCTAGTCTGTGCAGATACAATAGAGCATACAACACATGGCAGCACGCTGCTATGAGATTGCAGTATATCAGCTATCACACTGCTGCAAGTGGATTGGTTACCTGCTGTGGAAAGGTTACGAGTGGAGTGGAACATTAGCAGCAGGGAAGTGCAGAAACAAAACACATCTTAAACCATAAAGGGCTCTGGCGAAGGCTCATTCATTCTTTTTGAAAAACTCATTTAATGTAATGTTAGCCAGACTAGAAGATGGCTGTGGAGTGAAGGTAAGGGCAAAGTTGTCTGAAGTTCATGGTCCTGACAGAAGGGCTGTTTCAAAGGGAGGATGGCGAGGCTTAAATGTTGACTCTTGTCCTTATAGCTGCTCATGTCTCTGCCTTTTTCAGGTGCTGATGCCTGGCAGCAAAAGAGCCATAGAGGTGGATGAGGTGGAGGATCTGTCCCAGCTGGAGTGAGTTCACACACACACACACACACACACACACACACACACACACACACACACACAAAAACACAGGTTTGTGGCACTATCTTCGTGGGGACCCGTCATTGACATAATGCATTCCCTATCCCCTTACCCTAACCTTAACCATCACAACTAAATGCCTAACCTTAACCCCTACCCTCACCCTAACCATAACCTAATTCTATCCCTAATCCTAAAACCAAGTCTTAACCCTCAAACAGCCCTCTAAACTTGTGGGGGTCCAGCATTTTGGCCACACAAAGCTGTCGGGACCCCACAAGTATACTGGACTCCCAGTTTTTGGACCCCACGAATAGTTAAACAAGCCCACACACACACACACACACACACACACACACACACACACACACACACACACACACACACACACACACACACTACAGTATAAATATGCACTTTTCAACCTGTTGCCTAATGTTCTTAGAGAGGTGTGCGAGAGCTCTGTGCTTCTGAATCTGAAGAAGAGGTTCCACCGTGACTGTATTTATGTAAGTCTCATTATTGACCTCACACTATGATCTTAAGCATTTTAAAGTGGGCAAAACGTTCAGTCTTTTACTTACATGCTATTACTAGAATTTTATGTTAAAGCTATAGCTACTGCGCAACTATTTGATATAAATGAACATCTGTTACATTCAAGCCATTGCCAAATAAGTTGATACAAAGCTGATTAAGCCTATCAGCTGGAAGCAGAAAAAAAGTTTGCAAAAAAACTGAGCAAACTCCATCCACTGAGGAAGACCATGACATCCGGTTGAAAGGGGAACCTTGATTTCTTTTATTCTAAGTTAGACATTTAATGCTTAAATGCTTCATGATAGACATATAGTGCTGATCATCTTTTTAGGTGAAAAACAACAATAAAAAAAATCTAATCACAGATAAATAATAGTGCGCTATGAAAACTCAACAGCTATCAGTATTGCAGATACCTGTCATCTATGCTAAGATTGCTGAGCCCCAGACTTGCCCCCCCTTACTAAATAATTCTTTATAGTTTGCTTATTCTCTGAATGACAGTCATTTTCTTTATTCCCAGACTTACATCGGAAACATGCTGCTGTCCATCAACCCATTCACGCCCCTTAACATCTACACAGAGGAGCTGAGACAGAGATACCAGGGCAAAGAGCAGCACAGAAACTCACCGTGAGCTAACAACTCCCACACTGCTGTGCATCATTCTGCTTTCTCTTATTGTACTTTTAATAACAACTGGCAGCATGTGTCTCACAAAAGGTTTCAGTCCCTTCAGAACATCTGTACACCTTATGTTTTTCATTACTAATGTTTGACTTTCTGTTCTCTGCGTCAGCCATGTGTATGCCATAGCCGACGCTGCTTTCACTCAGTCTCAAACCTCCACACAGGAGCAGTGCATCATCATAAGGTACTGACAAGAACACCAATTTCATCACGTATAGTCTATTTCTGTGCAGTTTTATTAAATAAAAGAAAGTTTTAAGAAGGGATGTAAAAGATGCTAATGATATGGCGTGTCTGACCACTCACTTTAGCAGTTGTTTTTTCCGCCAGATGGAAAGCTCATAAAGCTTAGTTCCATATAAATGCACGGATAATTTGTTGTTTTGTCATTAGTGAAAAACAATATTGACCTTGTAGTTGAAAAAGGAGCCTCCTATAAGAATGACATTTCCTCCTATGGAGTCCGTTCATTCGCATTCGGAGATCGACACTTTTGACTGGCAAGATGGCGGCGAGTGGAAAAACCAACAGCTTAAGTGAGTTGTTCAAACCCCTTCTTTTTAGTAAACGCTGTGTACCCAAACAATGTTCTCAATGCTGGAGTTCATGTGTAGAGCCCCTGGTGATACTTGGAGCAAAGTCTCATGTTGTGTCGAGCTTTCTTAGTGTTTTAAAATTAACGATTTGATGCTATCATAGTAGTGCCCCTAGCACTCCCATTCAAAAGGCCTTTTGACTGAAAACGAAAATACGGTCAATCTTAAAAGTGGCGCTTCCGTCCTATTTATGCTTTTAAACGAAAGTTTGACTCGGGTACATTCACAAAAAGACCCTAGGTGGCATTTTGGCAAGAGTTACACTTTTAACAAGTAATGTGAGTGTGTGTCCAAAGCCTGATGGTTCTTATTCTTCTGTGCCATTGAGCTCCATTGTTGTTAAAAACACAGCAATGAGCCACACTGCTGCACTGGCTGACAAGTTCCTTCATCATCATGAACACACACACACACACACACACACTGTAGTTGATTTTGACTCATTTCTACACACACCGTCCTGCTGCTACAACTACTCACTAGAGCACCAAATGTGCCTAATGAGCCTTTTTGTTTCAGTAATGTTTGTTTAAATCTACATTGTCCATCTGCTTTAGAAAATTACTGAGCCTTTTAAAATATATAGATTTTTTAAACAATTATATAAAGATTTGCATCTTCAGTTGTTGTGTTGTTGACATCTGTTAGCATTCCTTAGTATGGGCTAAATCCTAATGTCGGCATACTAACTGATAGTAAAAATAAGCATGTAGCTCAAAGCCTCACTGTAGACCTTTTCATATTTCATTTTACTTGGAATAAATAAAAAGCCATGTCATCAACCATCAACCACAGCAAGGACCTTTATTGCATGTCATCTGAATTTTAAGCTGCGTCATATTTCAGGTGATTTTTATTTCTTGTGTAGCGGCCAGAGTGGTTCAGGGAAGACTGAAGCTACCAAGCTGATAGTCCACTACCTCAGCTCCATGTATCAGGGCAGAAACGAAAACCTGCGACAGGTAATTCACTGTGGAAAACACAAAAGATACCTTCGTTAATGTAAGATTTGATCAGTCAGCAACACTGAAAACCGTTAGCGGGTGCATCTTTCAGTCCTCCACACCCTTTTGCCATTGATTCGCTTTCTTTTTCTTCCAGCCAATGGAGGTCTTTCCCATCCTGGAGAGTTTCGGGAATGCCAAGACCATCCTCAACGACAACTCCAGCCGCTTTGGCAAGTACCTCCACATCCACATACTCCAGTGAGTCCACCTGATGTTAGAAATATCCTTAATGTTTCTCCCCCTGATGGAAGATTGGTTTCAGCTGTTTTAATTGTCAACTGTCTCTCATCTTGGTTGACAGTGGAGTTGTTGTAGGGACCTCGTTGTCCAAATATCTCCTTGAGAAGTCCAGGGTTGTCTTTCAGGTGAGGACATTGAGTGAGGTGTGCTGTGTGTTCAAACGTTACATTTACTGGAGAGCCATATTTCATCAGGTTCAAACCTATTACAAGACACATTTGTGAGGGGAAAAACACACCCCTACTTTACTTTGGCACCTACAGCGTGAATAGCTCCTAGACAATTTGTCACTGCAATGCTTGTGTGATCGGCTAGTTGTCTAATATATCACATTTGGCTCGCTTGTGTTGGCTTGGAGGAAAACGTCTTTTATTGGTTGAGTGTTTTTGCTTCTTGGAAAATGAACTGTTTGGAGTCTCAGCTTTCCCAGCTTGATAGAGGATACTTCCATCTATAAAACTGATCATATAGCTTTTCAATCCCCAGTTATTAGCCGTGCTAGCGACATGGCTCCAGGGATAATGAATGGAATGGAAGGCCGTGAAATTTTGCAGACAATCATGATCCCCAGAGGTGGAATTACAATGACTTGGGGGATCCCTTAACTGTTCCTCTAGCGCTACCAGCAGGTCAAACAATTCAGTTATCAAGTGTAATATCTCTACACCATAAGGTTGACATTTTTGGTTTTGAATGAAGTAACTCAACAACTGTTTGGTACAGACATTCATGGTTCCCAGAGGATGAATCTGAATGAAATTGGCGATCCCCTGACTTTTCCTCTAGCTAGCAAATTTTTGTTTCTAAGTAAAATGTCTTGACAAATATTTGATGGATTGCCATTGAATTTGGTTCAGACATTCATTGGAGTATTCAAATTCTGATAACTTAAATGTTGCCCTGACTTTTTCTCTGGTACCATCATCAGGACAACAATGTAATTTGTCCAATAGTTTAGGTTATGACCAAATACCTAAAAAAACTAAAGACATTCTTGAGACATACTTATACACTAAACTAAGATGGTGACCACGATAAACATTAGCAGCTATCAAAATGTTAACATTGTCGTTGTGAGCATGATAGCATATTATTGTTTGCTTTAAGGTCCAATCGAAACTGTGCCTAATTAAAGCATCACAGAATCTAATCTATTTTCTTTGTTACATTTAATCTTATTTTCTACATTCTTTTTCACTTGTGTGGAGTGTAACTAAGTGAACAATACAGCCAGCGATTTGTATGTGCGGTTGTTTCATTATTATTATTGTTGCTTCTGGCAGGTCTCTGCAGTCAGTGATGAACTCAGTTGATGTCACCGTGTAGTTCTTGTCTCAAATCCTTTGTAGGCCAATGAGGAGAGGAACTACCATGTGTTCTATGAGCTGCTGGCAGGTATGAACGACTGGGACAAACAGGAGGTCTACCTGCAAGGAGCCGAGACCTATTACTACCTAAACCAAGTACAGTATATCGCACATCAATGAACACAGAACTATTCTCCATCTCTGGTTTTTGTGACGTTTTCCCTTTCCTCTTTACACATTATGCATGTTAAACATTTATTTTGTCCCTGTGCTGCTCTAGGGTGGTGCCTGTGAATTGAAGGGGAAGCAGGACAAGCAGGACTTCCAGCTTTTGGTTCATTGCTTTGAGACCATCGGCCTGCATGCTGACCAGATCTCCACCGTCTGGGCCATCCTCTCCTCCATCCTGCAGCTCGGCAACGTCTGCTTTAGCTCATACGAGGTGTGTGTGTGCGTGTGTGTGTGTGTGTGTGTGTGTGTGTGTGTGTGTGTGTGTGTGGGAGATAAGAATGAAAATGACACTGATCAGACATCCCTCAGACATGATATCATACGTCCGTTGGTGTTTTTTTTGCTTCAGAGCGAGTCATTTGAGGTGGCTCGTATCTTAAGTGAGACTGAGACCAGGAGGGTTGGCTCCTTGTTGCAGATTTCTTCCGAGGCCCTGCAGACTGTCATCACTCACAGAGTCACAGTCAGTAGCCTTCCATGCACCAGTCATGCCTCCTGCTGAGTTATCATCCATATTTTCTGCATGTGTGCACACTGAGAAGCCTTCTCGTCCACAGGAGACGACCTACGACAGGATCTACTGCCCTCTGTCTGTGGAAAGTGCCATAGAATCCAGGTAAGAAAATATCCCTAAAATGTGGACTGGATGACAGACTGGATGTAAGCACAACTAGCAGACAAGTCTCTGAAACCAAAATATAAACGAATCACTTGGAATCACTTGTTTCCTGCCATTTGTCCATCCATATAGTGATCCATCCATCCATTTTCTGTCCCGTTGCAGTGGCAGCAGACTAAAGACAGTAGCCTGTGTCCTCCCAAACCATGTCCTGTAGCTCAGAGATCTTCAACAGGGGGTCCGGGACCCCTAAGGGGTCCTCAGAATCACTCTTATTAATATTTTGAATGTTTTTTACAAAAATGTAAATGTCTCAACATGAACATTAGCCTATTTGTGAAAAAAGGTAAGTAGGTAAGATAATCACCAAGGTAGCCATCCACAGATACTGTAAATAATGTTTAACATTAAAACAATTTATAAAATCATGCAAACAATTATTATTTTAACAGCTTTGTATTCTATGCACTAAAAAGGTATGTAAAAAGGCATTAGGCCACCCTACACGTTATTGTAGGCCCAGTTTAATATGCAACTTAATTTTATACAATATATGTAGTATAGGGTCCCTGCTCCGTCTCTCTCAGTTAGAGGCGTAGTAGGTAAGACTTATAAAACTAACTTTCTGTCATATTTGCTGAAACTGACCCTATGTTCCAGTAGAACTACATGAAGCAGGTCATTTAAAAAAAAGAATCCAGCTTATCTGGCTCCACCTACAGCCTGTAGTGCGATTTGCAAAAATCCACCACTCCCTGTTCAGATGCACCAATTAGGGCCGGGGGGGGTGTCTAACTGCGTGTCAATCACTGCTTAATGTACACACATTCATTCTCCCTTGTGGGGGGCTTTAGTGGAAAGGGGTGAGTCCTGGATCTTCACAATCCTACCTACAGCACCTTTAAGGGGTCCTTGGATTAAAAAACGTTGAAGACCCCTGCTCTAGCTCTTCCTGGCTCATCCTTAGAGACTCCCAGGTCAAATAGGATATGTAATCACTACAGTGTGTGTTCTGGGTTTGCCCTATCATCTCCCTTCCAGCTGGATGTACTTAGATTACCTCCACTAGGAGCCACCTAGGAGGCCTAACCTTCCCAAACTACCTCAACTTTTCACGTTTACAAGAATTGCAGGCTTGGACCCAAACGCAGGAGAAGAGATGAGGAGGTAGCAGGGAGAGTTTCAATGATTTAATGATGAAAATAACCTTACAGTCTGACATGTACACTTTGACATGTGGCTGCAGGAATCGGTATCCACCGCCAATCTGTGGTTGAGGGGCGACCACTGTACCTCCGAGCCACTAGAAAACTCAAGACTAGAAACAGTCAGAACTGCTAAACACGATGCAAGATACTATGACGAGCTGACACCAGACAAAGGGAGCACACAGACTGAATACACAAGACAACGAGGGTTTTAGCGTGAGACAGGTGACATGAGGGCTGACGAACAGGTAAAATACATCAGGACGGGGCACGCTCTGGGACTTTGCCAATTCCTAGTTGGGGATCCCCGATTCCCCTCCTCGCTTCCCCTCCTGGCGTCTTAGTCCCACCCACAGGAGATTCAAGGCGAGGAGTCGAGGAAGAGACTCATAAAGAGAAAAGTTGAAGAAGAGACTCAAGTGCTGCATCTCATGTCACTTATTTGATAGCTCCTCGACTCTTCGGTCCTCGGCTGAACCGGAAGTTGTTCTGTCCCTCCTCTGTGAAGGCCGTCTCAAAGCTCTTATTTCTGCCCCGAGAAGAGAGGAGCGAGCATGGAGGAGGGATCATCAAGGAGCTATAGGCGAGGATACACGAGAGCAGCCTTCCCAGAAGCCGTGCAGCTGAAAGAATTGCTATCTCCGCCCCCAAACAGCTGACACATTCATGTGACGTATTCATCTCTCTAAAACACATTTGCTCGTTTTCCTTTCTCCTTCCTCGGTGGGAGGGACTAAGATGCGAGAAAGGGAGGCAAGTGGAGGGGTCAAGGAGGCAATTTAAGCGACAAGAGAAGCACCTAAGGAGCAAGGAGTCGAGTAAGAGACTCCAGGACAGAGGAGTCGGTATTTGGGAAAAAAAAATTTCTGTAAAACATTTGCATTTAAAGGTACCCCCTCCTCCCCCCTCCTTGTCCTCTCTTGCAGAGATGCCATTGCCAAAGCCTTGTACTCAGTGCTGTTTGACTGGCTGTTGGAGCAGATCAATGACTGGCTGAGCCCCACAGAGATGGACAGCACAGTGGGCGTAGTCGACATATACGGGTTTGAGGTTGGTATTCTGCACCATGTAACAAGCTAAGTCCTTACCGGAGCGGCACAGGTTCGATTCCAGCCCGGGCCATTTGCTGCCCTCTCTCTCTCTCCCCTACCTCTCCTGTCTCTCTACAAGCAGTGGTGGAAGAAGTATTCAGATCCTTTACTTAAGTAGAGGTACTAATACCAGACTGTAAAAATACTTTAGTACAAGTAAGAGTCCTGCATTGAAAATGTTACTTAAGTAAAAGTATGTAAGTATCATCAGGAACATGTACTTAAAGTATTAAGAGTAAAAGTACTCAATGCAGAAAAATCCTCCCATTTTAGAAAGTGTAAAGGATCCAACCAGTTGTGTGTTTAATGGTCTAATCATCTCAGCTGGACTTGTAGGCCGTTATATTGTTGGCTAGTTTACTTTATAATAAAACATCAGATTTGATAAACTACATGTGTTTTGTGTACAGGAATCTTAACGTGTAAAGTAGCTAGTAACTAAAGCTGTAACAGATGAATGTAGTGGAGTAAAAAGTACAATATTTCTCTCTGAAATGTAGCGGAGTAGAAGTAGAAAGTGCCATGAAAAGAAAAGACTCAAGTAAAGTACACTTACCTCAAATTAATACTTAAGTACAGTACTTGAGTAAATGTACTTGGTTACATTCCACCCCTGTCTACAAGCTGTCACTATCCATTAAAAAACCATCTAAATAATGTCACAGTATTACTGTGTGTTTCTGCAGGACCTGGGAGTGAACAGCTTTGAGCAGCTGTGTATCAACTTTGCCAATGAGCAGCTGCAGCACTTTGTCAACAAGGCAGTGATCTCCCAGGAGCAGGTCAGTGGGATCCATAAAGATCCACCCAGCCTCAAGATACTACTTTTATAAGCTCTACGTTAATGACTTCATCAAGAGTTGCAGAGTAATGTACTAATACCCTATACATCAGTTATAAGACATTTCTTTTTTTTTATATTTTATTTATAGCTTTTCTGTTTAACATACAAGAAAAAGCACTGCAGAACATAACAAAGGGACCCACCCATAGACAAGCAATAACAGTAGACTAACGATTAGGTAGCTAAATGAAAAAGAAAATATTGCAACAAAGGATGCATACATCATACATGTACAAACACAGGATCAGATAAAAGAAATAAAGTAAAAGAAAGAAAGAAGTGATGCTCTTCTGAGAAACAGTAAAACCAGTTGACACAGTCACCAAGTGAAAATCAAGCATTTTAAGACATTCTTGATAGATGAGATAAAAACGGATGCCAGGTTTCGTCAAAGGTTACCGAGTTGAGGGAGACATTGTATCGTACTTTCTCCATATGCAGTGTTGGGGAGTAACGGAATACATGTAACGGCGTTATCGCTACGTATTCAGAATACAATTTAAATAGTTGGTATTTAGAATACAGTTACATTGTTAAAATCAATGGATTACATGACATGAATAAATTAAGGCAACTTAATGCATTTTCCAGAAGCCCCGATATGAAATAGAAAAAAATAGCTATTTGCGTGATCAGTCACAATGGAGTCGGAACCGGCACGACAGAGCCAGGGCAGCAATAAGTTTCTATCTTGGAAATTCAAACAGCATTGCACATTAAAGAACGAACAGGGAGAATGAAATACAGCTGACTGTGCCGTGCAGCCTCTGCTTGCCAGCAACCAGCCTCCTTTCAGCTCCAAATTACTCCACCTCCAACCTGAAGAAGCATCTTAAAGTAAGTTATTTTTTTAATTAGCCAAGGGTAGTCGTCTGCTGTAGTTTTACTGGTCACCTTGCTATTTTAACATTGACGTGCGACTTTACATTCTCCTAGGTGCTGATTTACTAGCACCAGAGCCGTTTAAAGACTATAGCCCCGTTTGACATGCTAACTAGCGTTAGCTAAAATTAGCTTGTGGTAGTTTAGACCGCGGTTCGATTTTTGTAGTAGGCTATGCAGTTCGGGACTACCAATACAATAATCTATCTGCTTGTTCAGGTACACATTCAGCTAGTTGGAATAAAAAGAACACACCAGTATAGGCCTGTTTAGTAAACTGGATGTGATAGCCGCATTCTTACACTTATAAAACGCAATACAATGTGGAAGTAATCTTGAAGTAATCCAAGTATTCAGAATACGTTACTCAGATTGAGTAACGTAACGGAATACGTTACAAATTACATTTGTGGGCATGTATTCTGTATTCTATAACGAAATACGTTTAGAAAGTAGCCTTCCCAACACTGTCCATATGTAGCAAGTTGGACATCTCTGCAAGCCAGATCTTAAAAGAGGGGAAATCCTCGCTTTTCCACAATGTCAAAATATTCCGTTTGGCAATAATCATGCCATATTGAATAGTCTTGCGATGTAGGTGGTGCAACATTTTTAGAACCGCAGTGCATGGATCTAGTACAATGTCAAAGTCATAAACAACGGAGAGGCAGGCAGAGATATCTGACCAATATCTGTTAAGCTTAGGGCAAGGCCAAAAGAGGTGACCCAGGGTGCCCTCAGCAGACTTACATTTTGGACAGTATGGGGAGACAGAAGGATAGAAAGAATGTAGTTTAGTACAGGAGTAGTGAAGTCTATGGAGCACTTTAAATTGAATTAGCTGGTGTCTAGAATTTATAGAGCATTTTTGAATGTCTTTTAGATAAGAAAACCAGTCTTCATCAGTAATTATCACACCCAGGTCCTTTTCCCATGCTTCCTTCAAATTCTGTGTAAGAGTTGGGTTAAATGCTGTAAACAGGTCAACAAATCGAGAGACACATTTTTTGGAGTCAGGGGGCTGATTCATTAAAGTATAAAGTTCAATGGGGGCTGGCATTGGTTCAAAATGTGGTACATTTGTCCGGATGTAATTTCTAATCTGGAGGTAGCGAAAAAAGGTTATAAGACATTTCTAAGAACAACTTTTGGGTTGCCAGGTTGTGAAAAGTCCCTTTGACCGCATTCTCCTCCAGATACTCAGCTTTGTTTTTGTAGCTAGTTAGCTATTATTATTTGACTTATTAACATTTACAGTGGATTAGTGTAATAACCCTTTATTAATTACTTTTGATAAATATGTGTATTTGCTTGAGTGACATGAGAAGATTGATACTAATCGTGTCTATGTGTTAAGTATGGAGCTGGAGCCAGGAGGCAAATTTACGAATCCTACTATGGCCATGCCAAGACCTGCCCTTCACACACAGTACTATTGGTCAGGCTTCCATGCTTACGCGAGGTAATGTAACCTGATTTGTACAGGTCCTATCCCCTGACCAATCGGCTATCCTAACCTTAACCACTCAAGGTCAATGCCTAACCCCGACCAATCGAGCTGCTATTGAAGGGCGGGTCTTGGCTGTGGCCATAGTAGGATTCGTAAATTCGCAGCCAGGAGATGATTATGATAGCCTAGCATAAATACTTGAGCAGGGGTGAGAAGCTAGCCCGGCTCTCCCAAAAGTTCAAAAATACACTCAACACCTCTAAAACTCACCAATTAACATGCTGTTTCTTGTTTGGTCTGTACACAAACAGGCTGGGTTTTAGGCTGGGTTATGTGCTGCAACTATTTCTTGGTGAACACCAGCTGGGCGCTGTGACTGCGCAGCTTCCCCCAGTCTTGTCATCATAGTGAAGTTGCCAGGTTTGGTCCCATTGTGCCTCTATAACAACCAATACCAAAACCGGTACACTAAAAGGTTCCAGCACATAATTCACCGTACCGTTGGTAGTCGTATTTCTGAACTTGGGACAGAGCTAGGCTAAGTGTTTCCCCCTGCTTCCAGTCTCTATGCTAAGCTAAGCTACGAATCCAGCTCTGACACTGATATGGTTCACTCTTGGAAAGAACGCAAATAAGGATATTTTCCTAAATGCTGAACTATTTCTTTAAAATCTATAATTTCAGATGACTTACTAACTTTTGCTTTTGGCTTATTAGTAAGTGAGAAACATGTACACCTTTATTAATGACCTTATCAAACTTGTAACTGCAGGACTGATTTCTTATTAGTAAATTAGACCCATTACCTTAGAACTAATGACTTATTAACATTTCTAACTGTAGACTGGATGGCTTATTAGAAATTGAGGAAATACTTTCCCCTAAAGTATCTAACTAAGGTTTTATTTATGACTTAGCTTGATTATTGACTTGACTTTTAATGACTCACCAGTCAAAGCAATTGTTCACAACATTGTCCTTATAAATGGCTTATAACTGATCTACATTGACAAGTGGTTTATTAACATTAACGGAGGATATTAGTTACAGCTTATACACCTTTATTAAGGGTGACTTTTTAGAAAGTGGTACCACTGTCTTTCTAAGAAATAACCAAAATCACACTGAAAAAGAAGTTAGAAGACATATTGTACAGCAGTTCATTAAAACCCCGTCAGCAACAGTTCCATAGCTCCCCGTTAACACTTGAGTATGCAGTATTGACCAATAGAGAACTTCATGGATTGTCCAAATTTAAGAAAGCTAAACTTCCAGTCTTTTTTAATGGTTTGTAATTCTATGAGTTTTTGGTTTATAAATTAACAAGGGCACACTGTGTCATGGATATGAATCACCTGGTCAAGCCAATGCAGCCACAGCAGTTTTAATACTGGATCAGTTCCAGTCCAATCTGTTCCTGCAGGCAAGGAAACTACCAGCTGCCTGCATCAGTTTAGACACCAGGTTGTTTTAGACCTGCGCATGTCAACATGTATAAGTGTGCAGCACAGGGACGGACTCACAATTTCACAGCCTTAATATGAATCAAAAGTGTAATATTACATTGACAAAATATTAAATAGGTTATTCAATGCTAATTCTTTAACACAAAGCAACACATATTATATCAATAATAATAGCCTGTCTTTAAAATCATTTGTTTATTCAGGTTGAAGATAGTTGCAGCACAAAAGATGACAGGGAGAGTGCAGGGAAGTGCCAGGATGTCCCAGGATGCTCTACATCACAATATTTCAAACGGCCCAAGTCAGATAGTCACAGCCTGGAACTATTTTTTGCTTACCACCCTCAGCAAAAGCCTAAACACCTGTCTCTACAGAGAGTGTTTAGTTGTAAAGATGGTACCAACCGCAAATGGCTAATAAACACAACCCCAGTTCTCATCATTGGTTTTGAGATGTTACTTGCTGTGAATACCTTGTCTGACTGGCTACAGTATTGTGGCATAGTGACAAAGCCCCCTTTGTCAAACTCTGACCATAATACACTCCATCTAATACCTACATATAAGTTTTGAAGAGCAGTAAACCACTAACTAAGACAGTGACTGTATGGTCTAAAGACAGAGACACTGAAGGGCTCATTTCTCTGTACAGACTGGGACATTTTCCGTGGTTTGGGTATTGATTAGGCCACTGACACTATTACGGATTATATTAAATTCTGTGAGGATTGTGTGGCCACCAAGAAAGTTATTACAATCTACCCTAACAACAAGCCATACATCACCAGAGAGTTAAAGGACTGTATCAACTGGAAAAAAATGGCCTTTAGGAATCATGATAGGATGGGGCTGAAATCAGTTCAAAGGGAGCTTAATCAGTTATTAAGGGATGCAAGAAGGAAACATAGGGATGTCATTGAACAGCATTTTGCCTCTATGGACTCTAAAAAACTTTGGGTCTCCATGAAATCCGTTACAAATATGACAACACATAGAAAGGGCCTCATAATATATGATGAGCAGAGTAAAGCAGATGAATTTAACGATTTCTTTCTGAGGTTTGATACACAGGACTACTCTTTGGAATGTAATAATGTACTACAGTCATTTACAACTGACCTCTGTCCTAGGTTAGTAGTTGATCCCTTCAAAATTCAGTCACTTTTCAGCCATGTATGTAAAAAGAAATCTGCAGGCCCGGATGGCATCTCTGCTTTTCTCATCGAGACCCTTGCTGCAGAGCTAACCCCTGCATGGTGCCCTGTGTTTCAGAGGTCTGTAGATTCCCATCTGGGTCCTGCTCTCTGGAAAAGATCTACCATTATTCCCATTCCAAAGAAACCCTGTCCTACAGAAAACAATGATTATAGACCGGTGGCTTTAACTTCTGTTGTTATGAAATGTTTTGAAAAATACATGGTATCCATACTGAAATCTGAAGTCAACACTGAATTAGATCCACTCCAGTTTGCTTATAGGCAGGGGAGGAGTACAGATTATGCAATTAATAGTATCACCCACCTAACTCTTAAGCACCTGGAGGATCCCAAAGCCTATGCACGCCTTCTGTTCATTGATTTCAGTTCTGCTTTTAATACATTAAGGCCTCATCTGCTCTTAGAGAAAATGACTCAGATGAATGTTAATCCTTCTATTTTTAAATGGTTTTATTCTTTTTTTAACAGATAAAACCTGGGCATCCACCTGGATAACCTTTTAAGCTGGAGTGACCACGTAGATTATGTTTGTTCCTGTTTACAGCAAAGACTGTATTTCTTACGCAGACTAAGGGTGTTTGGTGCCAGCCAGAACATCATGTTTTTATTTTATCAGGCAGTGATAGAGAGTGTTATCAGGTATGGGATGACGGCGTGGTTCGGCAATCTCTCCACACAGTCCAGATCAAAGTTGCAGGGCCTGGTACAGACTGCTATAAAGGTGATGGGGAGGACTGATGAGCTCTCCCTTCAGTCCATCTATGAGCAGTCTGTACTTAGGCAGGCACGGAGAGTATTGTGGGACCCGTCCCACATCCTTCAAACGGAATACGAGCTCCTGCCTTCTGGTAGAAGGTACAGAATCCCTAAAACTAAATTGAACTGTTTTAAACACTCCTTCGTACCAGTCTCCATCAAAATTTTAAATCAAAATTTTAAATAGATTGTACGATTTGTAATAGGCCTGAGAAGTGTGCAATAACCCGGTGTTCTGCATTTTTTATTTTTTTGTGTGTGTATGTAGCCTATGTGTATGTTTTTAGCTGTTATTTGTATTTTTACGTGTATCTATTGTCTGTAATGGCAGCTACTACTATGCAATACGCACTTTTGAGTCCATGACAAATTTCCCCTAGGGGACAATAAAGTATATTCTATTCTATTCTATAGTATCAGGACTTCCCGGCTAGTGTCTGTCGCGCACAGCTAGGGGCGAATGGCCAGATGATGGGCCTATTTGGGAGAAAGTCCAGGGCTGTTTTTTAGCCCCAGTCTGTCCCTGGTGCAGCAAAGAAATAGCTTCTTTCTTAATAATCAGGCAATTAGAACAAATAACTTATATTCCTTTAACCAAAGAGCACCTTCAATAAATGCCTTCACACACTTATACAGAGTGTAGTCTGCAATCTTACTGGGTGTGTTGCCTGCAGGAGGAGTACAGTGCAGAACAGATCCAGTGGTATCCGATGCCTCTCAAGAACTTACACTCCTGTCTGGAGCTGATCTCCTCCAGACCGCACGGCATACTCCGCATACTGGACGATCAGACCTGCCTCCCCCAGGTACACACACACACACACACACACACACACACACACACACAACACACACACACACACCTATGTTCGCGCCTTTATACTAGTGAGGAACCTCACTGACATTTAATTTTAATTTTAATTTATTAAAAAGACAGCTCCGAAGACTAAATGCCTAAACCTAACCCAACGCATAAATGTCCACACCATGATTACAGCTGAAATTGGTCCTCACAAAGACAGAAATACAAGCCTTCCCCGCACCCTCCCATTATAAACACACACACGACAGAAAACAGGAACATACACTAGAAAGACCAAGACTCAGACAGTAACCTGTTACTTTGCCAGGCATTGTGATAAGTTATTAAAAACAGGAAAATATATTATTTTCTCACTTTTGACATCCTCTATCAACACTTTGATAAGCAGAGGAAATGCCCTACTATATTTAATGACATGGCTTTGCTTACTTATATGACAGTATGCCATGGTTATTAGCATATAACCAGAGATTTTGCTTAAATTCAGAAGTGTTAAGACAACATGTTTCTATTTCGTTCTACATCGGACCCTGAGGGAGTGTAACGGAAAGTAAATGTGTGTGTGTTTTCAGTATTGTCAGTATTGTTTTTTTCATCAGGCCACTGATCACACCTTCCTCCAGAAGTGCCACTATCACCATGGGAACAGCCCCTTCTATGCCAAGCCCAAGAACCCACTGCCAGTCTTTACTGTCTATCACTATGCTGGAGCTGTCACTTATCAGGTATCAGGCACAGCTCGCTCAGGGGCGATTCCAGGATTTTTTAGGTGGGGGGGGCGGGATCTGCTTAGAAATATAGTAAATATTGGATAGGATAGAACAACAATTTAATTCTGCTAAATAAAACATCACATAAAATATCACATTAATTTTTAATTTCACTTGTTTTCATTTTAAACAAATTGTATATCCAAATACAATACACATTTTCTATTGAGAATGTGGAGATGACGTCACTACACAGCGCCCCGCCCCCTTCGGCCATTTTGGGAGGCTACCCGCCAGAACCGTTCATTGTTTGTGTTGGTAGCAGAGGAGGTTGTTGCAATTCCACACTATTTTTAAATGCCTGGAAAACACTGCTTTGTAAAACAAAATGCTCCAGTGTCTCACACGATTGTCGTGGAAACCATAGGAACCATGTGTTAAAGTTTTTTCGTTTCCCTACATGGAAAAAGCATGAAGGAGAGCATGTCTCCGATGTGACAAGGAGACGTCGGATTTCTTGGGTGGCTGCAACTAGAAGAAAGGACCTTTCTCTGGTCCAGCACAGAGACACCACACTGACTGGAAAGGATCCCTACAGAGATAGACCTTTTAGTTAAAGAGTAAGATCCTTTTAGTTTAACATCAAACAGCCCCGAAATCGCCATCACCAAACTCCACCAGACTCCATGTAAATAATCAGGACTTTTAGCGTGTATAGAGCCAGCATATCTCCACATGTAAATGAATTAAGGGTTTATTTCAACCAAACTAAAACGTCTATCTCTGTAGGGATCCTTTCATAATGTTGTCAGACACTTAGAATAATAATCGGAGTCTGTCAGCGGCAAAAACTGAACTTTTAGTGGACACTAACTGACACTAACTGATTAATATACTGGACCAGTTTCAGAGATTGTTGTCCCTATCAGTTTGTCCCTGTAAGGGCCCTTTTCTTTTGCTGCCTTCTTCTTAATTTTCTCGTAATTTCTCTGTTTAAACCATGGATGTATTAAGAGAACAAGCGCCTTAATGATAATTCCTTGAGCCGTCTTTTCCAGCTCCGTGTCTGTGTCGCTCTGACACTGTTGCCCCTGGCAACCGTTAGCGTAGGATCCCAAAATGGTGGATGGGCTCAGACACCTTCCAAATCGTGACGTATGTCCTCATTCTCAATAGGCTCAGTCTGCCACTTTAAAAAGTGGGGGGCCGGTGCCACCATAGATGGTGCCCCCATGTGTCCCCCTTCTTGCCCGCCCCTGAGGTCACTGCTATATGCAGCAGATCTGTCAAACAGCAGCCAGTGCTGCCAGAACAATTTTATTAAAAAATAAACTCTTTGACTTTTTTCCCCCCAGGTCCATAATTTCCTGAATAAGAACCACGACCAGTTCAGGACAGAAGTGGTGGAGCTTTTCGCCAGGAGTCGGCTAAAGGTAAACCAACTGACATTAGACCCATATAGGGTGCTATTAAGGGTCTTTTTTAGCCAAATTTGCATAGCAGCCACAGAGGAAGCCCTTTCCTTGAATTGGTTGAAGCAAGAGATTTTGATTATGTCATCAGATTAGGTAAAGGTAAGGTAAAGGTACTTTATTTGTCAC
This sequence comes from Perca flavescens, assembly GCF_004354835.1. Classification (NCBI taxonomy): domain Eukaryota; kingdom Metazoa; phylum Chordata; class Actinopteri; order Perciformes; family Percidae; genus Perca; species Perca flavescens. The sequence goes on along the minus strand of NC_041351.1, from coordinate 27,998,217 downwards.
ATACACGTACATGTAGCGAAATTCATTCTCTGCATTTAACCCATCCCTCAAGGGAGCAGTTATCAGGTTTGTGTATCATTCATCATCATTCAAACTAAATACCACCTTTAGTTAAGTTAGTGCAGTTTACAGTGCTGTAACAAACTAATAATACTTATAAACAGCAGAGCAATAGGAGACTAATCCAAAAACTATAAAATATATGACAGATTTAAATGTGAAAAAACTAATACATAAGTAAAATAAAATAAAATAAACCAAGACATTATATTAAAGACAAATCAGAGGTACCCAGAAATAACACGGATGACCCCAAACAACGTGCTTCGCAAGTACAACAAAAGATCGGATCTCTACTTTCATTGAACTTTGGGGGTTTTATTACATTTTTTAGCATTTGAAATTTATATATATATACCCTTCTGTGATTATTCTTCCTTTAATATTAGTCTAAATGAATGATATGTTCTGCTATTTTAACTCAAGGATTAGGTATAATTTCCTATAAATGAGGTTTATTGACCATTAATTCCAAAAATAAGTGCTAATCTAGTGGTAATAAGTTGGAGTTAGTAGTGTTTATACATAGTAGTGAAAAGAAGTGTAAACGGCAAAAAAAGTGCCAAAAACAAATGTCAGAAAAAGTGTTGATTTTCACTTTTGACCCGGGATGACAACAAGTGCATGGTTGAATGGTAGACAACACAAGGGTTAAGAAAATTGCACTTCCAGGTACGCTAACCAATTTTAAATATTCCCAGGAAAGTTGCTATGTGCTGAGCTCTCTCATACAGAAATGCATTACATAAAATCATCAGTCATAATAGTGACTTCTGTATCTTGTAATTATCTTATAATTGCAAAATCGGGAAAAATGACAAATTATATCAATTCTTCTTCTCTGGTGTAAAATCTGTATTGCGTTTCTTGTAATTACAAGACTATGACATAGTTATGGGAAACAGAAGTTATAATTACAGCATGATGTGTCGCATCTTTGGTTTCTGTGGTGAAACACCCATATTTTTTAATTATGAGAAATAGATCTTTCCTTGTAATCATGAGATACAGGTTTGATTTTTATTTTGCTTTAGTGATTGCAGTGTGCGTCCATCCTTTTTTGTCACTATACAATAAAAATAAAAAAAATTAGCAAGCACAAGAAAATTAAATATAAAAGTGTAAATGTTTTATTAGGTGTGTCATTGCTAGTGGTGAATAATTCTTCCACCACTGGCCAGTACATAATACAAAATGGATCAGTTTGAAGATATTGCATATATCAACATAAAATATATCAGTTGCTCCAAAAACATACTTACTCATGTGAACTCATTCATTTTGACAGTTTACCTGTGAATTTGCATGTTTGTCAGATGGTGTCGGTGCTGTTCCGGAAGGTTCAGGATGGTTACATTCAGCAGCGAGAGCTCGGCTGGAGAGGGAAGGGTCTCCGCCAGCTGCCCTCTACTGCTGCCTCCCACTTCCTTCAGTCGCTGAATGAACTCACCGCTCGCCTGGACAGGTACCAACACACAGAGCACACTGATACCGAGCTGTCATTACCAAATCCAACTGAGGCCCTGTTTACACGACATCGCTCGCGGGTAAAAATGACTAAATATTTTATCAGATGTGCCTTTCGTTTAGACGCCGACAGCATTTTTGGGGCTTACAGTGGATATCTTAAAATCGCTCCACCGTCGCGTTCCCGTCTAAAGGGTAAAAAAGCAAAAGTCTGCTCCCATCTGCTCACGGTGGTACCCCATATTTCGTTACATAAATCAAAATATTGAGAAATTACTCACTCCGCCGTTGGGTATCCACAGCCTGCCTATACTTGGTCCGGATCGCTTTCAGCTTTGATGATATCTGACTTTTACATATAGCATATTTCTCATGTGGATATGACGTCCCTCCAGGTACAGGATACTGCTGAAGAAATTCGGTCCATATGTCTATATATTTTTGACTGGCAGGACTGGTGGTGTTGTGTGGCAGTGCTTCACACTACCACCTAGCCGCCTGGTGTGCATACTACATAGAATTTCACACACTTTTGCGTCACCATATGCATGCAGATTTCCCCCCAAAACGCTTATCTAAAGCGGAATAAAAAGTGAGAACACAACGCCACTTTTGCGTTTTCCCTACAGAATGTTTCCGTCTAAACCTGAGTGTCACTTGAACAGATTAGAGATGTTTTAGTCTATATCCACGACATTCCACTTCTAGGATTGGTCCATTGCCGCCGGAAATTCCACCAGATGTCTTTCATTTCGCCCGGATGTCCGGTGGATTTGTGAGGACTATGGTTAACTGCTCCTCAGATCTCTGCAGGGTAAATCCAGACAGCTAGCTAGACTATCTGTCCAATCTGAGTTTTCTGTTGCACTAAACAACTGACCTAAAACAACTTTTGAACATTCACGTTCCACCAAAACAAGTTCCTTCTAGAGGCTATTTTGCAGAGGCGCCGTGGCTCCGTCCTGTGCTTAGCGCCGCCCGTGACGATTATGATTGGTTTAAAGAAATACCAATAAACCAGACCATGTTTTCATCTTTTGCTTCCCGATACCTGAACTTGCGTATCGGTCGATACCGAGTACTGACTCGATACCAGTGTGTCATATATTTTATTATGTTTTAACAGCAGTATACTACTAACCCTGTATGGATGTGTTATGATACAACTGAAAATAATGAGATGCCCGCACTCTGCTAATTCTCCCATACGTTTATTGTGCTACAATGTTTCGACCCTGCTGGGTCTTCCTCAGGCTCAAGACTGTGCTATGATTACTATCCTCGTTGTATGGTCTGGCTCAGGTTAAACGTTTTGTGAATAATGAACAAACACAAACAAAGAATGCCAAAGAAATTTCTTTTATTATCTAGTTTGATCGGTGCAGTGCACTGCAGTACTTGCCGATACCAGGACCTGAAGAAATCGGGTTCCGTTACGTTGCGCGAGCATGGACGCCTGGCCAATCGTAGCGTGCAGATGCTATTGAAGGGCAGGTCTTGTCTAGAACTGCAGTGGGTTCCATAATAACAGTGTCAATCCCACATAGGCTACTGGTTAATACTCATTCCAGATGCTTGAAATTCACAATGCCTCTTTAAATGCTATTTAAGTAGTTGTACATTTGTATTCCCAACTTGTATATATGCATAAATACATTCTTTCCTTTTGTATTTGTTTTATCTTTATTTTTTTTATATTTGTTCTTGTATTCTTTCCTATGTATTATTTTAGGTATTTTCTGTATGTGTCTGATGTTTTGCTGCAGTAACATTCCCTATTTGGGATCAATAAAGTAAATTTAATCTTATCTAATCTAAATATCCCATTTCACTTCTATAAAACAGCCACAGATGCTGCTCAGCCTTTCTTCACATGCATGTGGGTCTAAGATTTGAGTTTAAGTTCATGTTCACAGTTAAACAACTGAATAAAAACCAGAATTTACATCAGTTTAGAAAAATAAAAAAGTCTAGCCCTAGAAAAATATAAAATAATAAATATACATATCAATTACACATACAGTATGCACCCATACATTTATGCTCACATACTCATTTAAAAAAAAGCCATCCACTGGTCTACGTAAGTGCCTTAAATACAGTAAAATAAGATGGACAACATTCATAACACAGCATCATTTACAGCACAATGCACAGCCAACAGCAAACTCCAGCTCGCCGTTCCATTCAGTGCTTTGTTGTCCAAACTGACTGCAGCGTTCCTGTCTTCAGTCTGTTTGTTCTGCACCATTAATAATATTTCCTGATGAATAACCTGTGTCAATGTTTTGTCCTTTAACTCTTAGATGCAAAACCACTTTTATTCGTTGTCTGAAGGCAAACTACTGCAAGGTAACCCCAGATCACCCCCAGATACTTTATAGGCTGCTATCCTAACATCAGTCGAAAATGTATGACCATGTACTGTCTCTCGCCCGTCATCTGTCAGCTTCCTGGGATCTTTGACGTGGACTATGTGTTGGCCCAGCTGAGGCATGCTGGGATGTTGGAGACCATCCACATCAGGAAAGAGGGTTTCCCCATACGGATACAGTACTCCTACTTCATTGAGAGGTGCTGCAAACATACATAGAATCTCTGTCTGCACTATCACTAAAGTACTTTAATGTTCATTACTATGCTTTCACTTTTTACCTCTCGTCTTGTTTTCCTCGCCTTGCCTTTTCTCGCACCAACTGCTTTTCATTAATGGTGGCCTAGTTGAAGGATGTTCAGTATTGAGCTTTTTGTCCCCATTGGGGATGAAAATAATTCAGCAGAGGGCAGGTATGTAGACCAGAGAGGGGGAGAACCCACGCATCCCCCCCAGCAAATCCCACTGGCATTTAAGTATCTGGAGTGCCAACCCACAAACTACGAAATAAGACGACCCAGTCAGTTTTTATGGGCTGCCTAGATCAGATTCAAGCCATTCAGATTCCGCTCTCCTTCCTATGTTGGGTGGGTTATGTGCTGGAACTATTTCTTGGTGAACACCAGCTGGGCGCTGTGACTGCACAGCTTCCCAGAGTCTTGTCATCATAGCGTTGTTTGATCCCGTCTGTACAATGTTCTGTTGACCGGAGATTAGTTCTTCCACTACAGCTTAAAACATGGAGATCGCTTTTGGCTCAAAACTCCCTTGAAAACCAAAACGTAGAGATGTAAATATAGCCTGAAAAAAACTTGATGTCAGTGTGTGTCGTGTTTGGCAGATACGGGGTTCTGCTGAGCCAGCGGCTGAGTGAGGTGTCAGACAAAGAGCAGTCACTGGCTCTGCTGGACATGGTGGGTGCCGAGGAGGGACAGTACCAGCTGGGACTCACCAAGGTGCCAAACTGCCCCACTCACGACACCACTGATTAAAAAGTGTGTACTGTCCATCGTCATCATCATTTAGATGTATGTGTGTATCTTTGTTAGCTGTTCCTCAAGGAGCTTCTGTACCAGCAGCTGGAGGAAAAGTGGAACAGCACTCAGACCTGGGCTGCCGTCACCATCCAGAGGAACATCAGAGGCTTCATCTGCAGGAGGAACTTCAGGTTCTTCAAGGAGAAAGCCATCGTCATCCAGAGCCATATCCGGGGACACCAGGCCAGGTACGGAAAGGAGGAAGATGAGAAAGGAGAAGAGTATCCAATCCAAATGTTCAACTTTTTTTATATACTCTAGGCGTCTTTAATGACAAAACAACATAATAAAAAACGGGAAATACTGCTTAACAAGTCGTGAAATTGGGGCGCCTGGGTAGCTCACCTGGTAGAGCGTGCTCCCATATACAGAGGCTCAATCCTCGCCGCAGGTTGCAACTGAACCTTTTGCATTTCATTCCCCCTCTCTCTCCTCTTTCATTTCTAAGCGGTCCTATTAAATAAAGGCCTAAAATGCCCCAAAAAATAATGATCTAAAAAAAAGTCATGAAATCAAGATTTTACTTAAGCAAAAGTAAACAAGTGTATCCACAGTCAAATGTCCCACGCTGCACGCTGTTGTACAGATGTTAAACGTACAGTGTGTAATTTTCTGCCATTTACTATGAAAAGTAACTTTTAAGTTACTTTTATGTCTCCTTTTTAAATGTAAATATGAACAGTCAAACACAATAAATATAATTTTTAGACCTATTTATTGTAATACTGACAACATGGCAACAGGCCTTCAAATCAAGCAGTAGTACAAACTTAATACTTGAAACGAAATAACAACTGTCTCAGTCATTTAACAGTGTTTTTTTTTTTACCACATTAGGCCCATTGAAATAAAAGTGATTGGCCTACAGTATACCTAGCAATCAATTTAGTCAGCTCTGCCTGGTTTATCGGCTGCACTGCAGTCCGTGTAAAATCTAGCTTTGGTTGTTTGCATGGCGTGGCGCCTTCAGCATCCGTAGGGCTGGGCTCTTTCGCTACCAGCGTTGTCGAAGGGTGTTGCTTCAACAGGTGCTTCATAAGATTTGAATTGCTACTCTTAGACGTGGATAGGTTCTTTACACCTGCACATAATTGACAACTCACCACTACATTTTTGTCTTTAATTTCGATGAGCGAAAAGTAATGTTTGTCATATACGGTAGTTAGAATGCGCCTGTGTATATACTGTGATATATACGGTAGTTAAAAGTTGCCTGCGCATATACTGTGATATACAGGAATTGTAATTGCGTTACTTGATGAAAAAAAATATTTAGTTACATGTTCGTAACCGCTAAAAGTAGTGGAATTACAATCCCAACACTGGGTCTCTTAATCAAAACAATGGATGTAAACACCATAGACAGTAAAATAAATGGACACAGCAACGCCATATACTTCGACGGAGACCAGTGAAGTCACTTTTCTGGTGACGGCTAAGCGTTACTGCGTAGCCTCAAACTGAGCTTGACGACGTAGATGTGATGTGAGCAACGTGTCTGAAAGTTGTAAGTCTTCTAGGAGCTGTGCTAAGAGAAATCTCAATCATTCTGAATCTTGCAGAGACGGAGAGCTTAGGTATATGTAAGGACATAACATAGGCATAGGCTAATTGATGCTAACTAAAATGCTAGTTAACATTAGTAATTAAACTTAAACAGCTAATGTAAGTTGAAAATGCCTGCGAGCTTCTCCTGACTGTACGGTAATTTCTCTACTGTGCGACAGTAAGTCGCGTGGTTATGACACAATCGTTAGCCTAACGGTTGCTACGGGGCCATAACGTGAGATACAAGGTAATGGCGCCTTTTATACATTGTCGTGTTTCTTAAGAAATAAACAATGGACAAATAGAGTCTTTAAACGCTTCAGATGTAAAGTTATTCGCTGTCAAAGTGACGTCAAAATGAATGGGAGTCAATGGAATACTAATGGAAGGTGATGGCTGCTTAGCCTAGAATCTCCCCATAGGAGCTACGCTTTCCGAATGCTCGCTTACCCCCTTGGTAAACACGGACTTTTGATAATGTTGTGAAGTGGCATTATGGGAGTTGTAGTTTTCATTGTTTAACACAATTGCCGATTAAAATATATCTGTTCACGGATTGGTTTATCCATTACAGTTTTATCCATATTCATGTCATTCTGATAAAATAGCTGCAGTTTCCCCCAGATAATTACGTTTTCTTGATTTGATTTGTATTGGTAATGTTAGTTAGCTAATGTTAGTTGACCAGTTAGCCAGCAAGCAAGCTAACATTAGCCACTCAGCTAAAACCACAATATCACAATATATATAAGTCAGTGTGACTATTTGGATGTTTGCAGCACCGGGGAGAAAGGGTTTGTTGTAACGTTACTCAACACTGCTGAGAGACTCACTTCACGGCTGGGACTGGCCGCCGAGTATCTCCAGGGCTGGCCGGAGATAACGGCCGAGGATACGCCTAGCTACATCAATAGGATGGCTGCCGGATGTTGCTACACCTTCACCATTTGCCTGCAGGACAGTCACCATTTGTTGATCAATCTTAACTGTAAAGAACACCGCTAAATGCTAAAGGGGGGGGAATTTCAGCACAACACCACGGCCAGCCAGTCTCCTACGCCTGGGGGAGATTTTGCCTGTTTCCCCAATGGAACATAAAGCTCTTTGTTACTGCCGTTAGCATCGTTATCACCCAGCGCTGGAGTTTGTGCTGGCTGGGTTAGGATTGCTGTAAGTTAATGATAGTGGCTGGCTGCTGGCTGACATTGGATGTGTTGTGTCCCTGGTGCTGTTGTCCGCTCTCATCCAGACTAAAGTCCCTTAGCGGCGGAGAGTGAGGCAGAAAAACCAGGGTGGGATAGCTGGGTAAATTAGCATGCAATTCGTCCTTTATCTATACAGCTAACATTAACGCTAGCTGGCGAACAGAATCGTGGGTTAGCCCAGTGCTGTTTAACATTAACTTTACCTTGATCAAAACAATTATACCTAAAATATCTTCATGCGCGTGTTGAACAATGTTGTAACCTTGTAAGTTATAACGTTCCCCACAAAGCGTAAGCATGAGCTACTTGTCAACGTTGCACATAACGTTTTAAGCTGGATCGATCAATATTGAAATGTATCAATAAATAAGATCTCTGCTGTATTACTGTGTTGTAAGTGACATGTAATCAATGACAAAATTATGCTGTGTGGTAGAAACCAAGCTGTATTACGGTTAATGAGTATTTCTTTCTGTGACATTGTGTGATTTACAATTACTCTCGAACATATCATCTGGGTGCCCGTGTTTTGACGGAAGTTAGAGGAACCAGAGGGGTCAAAGGTTTTATAACGCCACTGTCAGGCGAGTAAACGACACGTCCCGTGTCATTAAAATAAAATGGGTTTGAACATTGTAGGAAACATTTGGGATAGTGTAAGTACACAACTCAACAAAATATATAACATAGGTATAGCTGTTTTTAGACATTTTAATGCAAATATTTTACATATTGTACCTTTAACAGACTTTTTAGCCCACTGAGCTAACTACTGTAGCCGAGGATAATAGAACTAAAACACGGGGACTCCGTAATCGGAATCAACATGAACCAAGGCGGCCAACACACTTTTATTAAAGGTGACCTATTATGCTTTTCCATATTTTCTGTCTGTAATGTTAAAATGTTGAATTTTAATGTTAAATGTGGTTAAAACTTCAAATAATGTGGTTTATCCTCCGGTTTGTTTTTCTTTTCTCCGGTTTCAACAGTTTTTTCTACTCTTGGCCCCGTATCACGTCATACAGAGCCGGGTTTCTATATACTAGTACAGTGCCTGTGCAAAATCTGTTTTTGTGTGTGTTTTTAGAGAAAAGAGAGCCACTTACAACTCCATTCACGGAAGTCAATAAATGTGTTCTGTGGTGTGACAAGAACCATCTCACCATTAACATTAAAAAAACCGAGGAGATGGTGTTTGACCCTCGGTCGGTGGGGGATCATACCCCTTTGTCCATTCATAGGGAGGTCACTTTTTATAGGTATCTGGGCATCCACCTGGATAACCTTTTAAGCTGGAGTGACCACGTAGATTATGTTTGTTCCCGTTTACAGCAAAGACTGTATTTCTTACGCAGACTAAGGGTGTTTGGTGCCAGCCAGAACATCATGTTTTTATTTTATCAGGCAGTGATAGAGAGTGTTATCAGGTATGGGATGACGGCGTGGTTCGGCAATCTCTCCACACAGTCCAGATCAAAGTTGCAGGGCCTGGTACAGACTGCTATAAAGGTGATGGGGAGGACTGATGAGCTCTCCCTTCAGTCCATCTATGAGCAGTCTGTACTTAGGCAGGCACGGAGAGTATTGTGGGACCCGTCCCACATCCTTCAAACGGAATACGAGCTCCTGCCTTCTGGTAGAAGGTACAGAATCCCTAAAACTAAATTGAACTGTTTTAAACACTCCTTCGTACCAGTCTCCATCAAAATTTTAAATAGATTGTACGATTTGTAATAGGCCTGAGAAGTCTGCAATAACCCGGTGTTCTGCATTTTTTATTTTTTTGTGTATGTAGCCTATGTGTATGTTTTTAGCTGTTATTTGTATTTTTACGTGTATCTATTGTCTGTAATGGCAGCTACTACTATGCACTACTCACTTTTGAGTCCATGACAAATTTCCCCTAGGGGACAATAAAGTATATTCTATTCTATTCTATTCATACATAGGCACCACAATGTGAGCATGTAGGACATTCAAACAGTGAGGTCTTGCTCAGCATGTGCCTATTATCACCATGAAGTTCCTCTTGGAAGAAGACTCAAATGCATAAATCCTCCATGTTGGGCAGCAACGACCATATTAGAAGCATTGTCTGACTAAAACTAAGTCGTTGTCATTCAGATGCCATTCATCTGCTACCCTCTTCAACAAGGCGGCCACATTTGTGCCCGTATGACTCTCGTACATTGCTCTTGTTTGGAGCACAAGTGACACTAGCTGCCAGTCATCGTTGATGGAATGTGCGGTTACGGTAACGGGTCGCTTTTCTTCCAACTCTGAGTGGTATTGAGAAATGTGGTTTCGCAGATTTGTTGTATTTCCAAAGTATTTGATTTGAGTTCCACACACCTTACACAGGTCTTGTCCAGCTTCCCCTCGACCTCATAGAACCCAAAATGCTGCCATACGGCAGCTTTTAAAGTAGCCGGTGCAGGTTGTATAGGTTTGTTGCTCGCCATTGCAGCCATTTTGTCACCACTTAAACAACTTGCACATGTGTTTGGTGTTCATGTGTGTATAGCAGAGAACCGGCAGGCAGAAAGGAAAGTTTTCTGTAGCGCTCTGCAGCAGGTGAACAGAATTTTGCAGCAGGCAAACTAATTACATTTTAAAAATTCCAATTATTAACTTTTCTGCATCGAGCATCAAATCATTCTAGAGAGAATTGTGATGCACCAGGCCACCAGGCAGTTTGCTTACCTTTGCCTAAAGGTAAAATCTGCTCTTGGTGTTTTTTCCCATGAAGCAAAGTGTATTTCACTGGTGTTTCTGATGGTGAGTAGCTGTGACTGAGGTCAGGCCAGAGAGTCAGAGAGTGATACACTAACGTGAAGCACTAAGTAAGAGTAAGATGTGTTTGTGTGTTGCTTCCCCGTCTCTTTTTCTAGGAAGCAGTACAAGCGTCTGAGGCAGTCCTTCACACAGTTCTGGGCGGTGATGATGATAACCAGGGACACCATCAAGAGACGTCATTGGAGGAAGGTAGATATGAGAGAGATAAAGACAGTTGGTTGGGTTTGCTTGGCAACCTCATGTTTGTCGACTTTATTGTGCTATAAATCTTTGCACCATTACACAATACCAGCAGCTTAACACTACAGCATGACTTGTAATAGGAAATATGTATCAATACTCAGCGATAACGCCCTCACATCCATGTTTGGGGTCAAAGTGTCATTTTTTTTCTACTAGGATCTCCTTTCTTTTTCATTTCCTCTCAAATGATCCACCAATACAGTGTTGCCTGTATTGTTGTGGCAATGGTCTGTATAAATAATTCCCAATTATGTTGCCAATTTGTCTTGTTACCTCTAGTATTGACCAACTCAATACAATGTACGTGACTGGAATTTCATTTGTAGAACTCAAAACATTTAAAATATGATATTTAAAGCGGCACTTATCAAGGTTTTTTTCACATATACAAATGGATCAAATGACAATAATGTGAGAGGTGTCGCTCATATTGACACACCCACATAGAATTATCTTCAACTCTGCAGTTCCCCTCAGCTCTACGGAGACCTTTGGCTTCTTTCAGGCCTTTGGTTTGGTTTTGTTTGGTTTATGGGTCGCAAATTAATCAATCTTTGATGCTGCTCCAATAAACCTGTACTCTACCTGCTCAGCAGCCAACAGCAGACAGACACAGTTAGAGACTAGCTGGTGAACTGAGTGGAGCATTTAGCAGCTAAACAGACAGATATTTAGCTCAGGAATTGGCAAAGACTAAACCAGAACTAAAAGTTGAGTCAATGTTGGGCTTACTACCTATTAGGTGGTTACAAACATGCTAATGTCATAAACGTTTATGACATAACACTTCTTTTAGTAAGTGTAATTCGGTTTTTCTCATGACAAGTTACATTTCGGGTTAGGTTAGGGTTAAAACACAACGACCGGCATGGTGTCATGAGCACATGACACTGTCATGACACAGTCATGACACCTGAACCCAAACCCTACCAGTGGTCCCCTTGTGCCCGTGCCCCTCGCAGCGCCCATCCCGGGCGTTGTGTTTTAACCCTAACCTAACCCGAACCGTAACTTGTCATGAGAATAACCGAATGACACTTACTAAAAGAAGCGTCATAAACGTTTATGACTTGTTTATAATGTTTATGACACGTTCATGACAGTGTCATGTCACTCTTATGTAGATACCTTTAAGTAAAGTGTAACCAAATTTTCTTCTGAAGGCATTGGATTGTTTAAAAACAAAAACCCAAGTGAAAAATGAAAGCTAAAGAGGTAAATGTGTGATTGCTGTGCGCATAATCCGCTGGGTGTGTTCATTCTTGTACATATTTTACTATTGGCAACAGTTTCCCTTATAAGATTTCATCCCATATATAGCTGCCTTATCTTGCATTAATCATGTCACGCACGCACGCACGCACGCACACACCCACACACCCTCAGCCACACTCCGGTCTTGGACTTCAACCCCTCTCAGTGAAATTTGAAGCAGCACTGCATCTCTCCTTCCGCCTTCTGAAACCTGTCTATCTAACTTCCAGCTCCACAGCTCTAACAGGTAGGCTGCCTTTTCCTTTTACCCTCTGTATCAGATCAGATGCAGAAAATGTCTTCAGCCCTTTTAGTTTATTCTGCTGGGGAACTAGTTTGCACCATGAATACAGTGGAAACTATGGATTGTAATAGTCCGTTTCAGGTTTCAAAACAGTCTGGGGACACTTCTTCCAGCTGCTGCTTCCTTTGTGTCATTTCTTTTTTCTTTTCTCGCCTCGGCTGTCAACTAAACTGGCAATTGCGTTCTTTTTGTTAGTCCTTTTTCTTCCGTTGTATCCCAGTGCCATCTTCTATGTGGTGTTATTGTTTTATGAGGCTTGGACTATGAACAGTAGAGCTGTCAGGCTAACAGGCCTATGTCAGCTCTTCGGGTTAGAATAGTAACAGTAATGGTAATAGTCATGAGCTGTACCTTAGAATAGTTAGTGTAAGTAACTAAACAACAATATTTGGAGTTTGACAGATACATTTTGGCCTAAATGTGACATCAGGTAGTCAGTGTCATCTACCTCTGATGTAATATAAATGATGCAGTTTGACTAATGACATATTTGTTAGCAGAACTGATTCATTCTCACTTCTCGTCTATGACCTGAATTAACATTTAGTTAAATTCCATTCAAGGTCTACGAATGTACACTCCTATTTTTTTTATTTTTAGCTTTAAAGTCCTATAGGTAGCACACAGGATCTGTATGTTGTGTGTAATTTCTTAGGAAGCTTCCTATATTATTGTGTAATTGCGTGGTGCATTAATTACTGGAAATGAAGTCACTGTTCTCTTGGTACAGTTTAATTTTTGAAATGAATTGCCAGTGTAATCCAGAGAGTTAGTCAGTGCACTGCAGGTCAAATTAGTTTTTCTGTGTGGATCATGTATGAATATGAAAAGCAATAATACATAAATATGGACTTTAAATGGATCTCTAAAGGGCATTAAAGAGCTCTGGAGGAGCTGAGAAAACAACCCCGATGACATCATAGTGATGATATCAGTGTTATCTCATCTTAGGCTTGGCGAGTACAATATTTTATCAGATAGCCTATGTTATAAACTCTGCATGTGGAGTTTGAAAGATGTTGTCTTTTATCAGGCAGAGAGGGTCTAACATAAGAAGGTATAGAGTTGCATTATGGGAAATGTTGTCTAGGGTTTTTGGGGCTTAAAAGTCAGTATATGTCGGCCTCCGCTGCTATGATTTTGAACATGATTTTGACACCAAACAACTTTTCAAGCGATTCCAGTGTCACGGACACATTTCCAATATGGGAATGAAATCCTGAGAGTCTTGCTAGAGTTGGGGCGCGCTCCCGTTGTCTCAATCGTTTGTTGTAAGGTGGTTATAAAGCTCAGTCCGAGCTGTCCTTAGTTAGTCCCTTTTCCTGTTTTGATGTCCTTCATGTTTGATATCATGATATCATAAGTTTTAAAGTGCTCATATTATGCTCATTTTCAGGTTCATAATTGTATTTAGAGGTTATATTAGAATAGGTTTACATGGTCAGAAGCAGAGTATGAAGGCATGCCCTGACAGTACCTAGATAAGGACTACTAGCCAGTCAGAAGCAGAGTATGAGGGTGTGCCCTGACAGTACCTAGGTAAGGACTACTAGCCAGTCAGAAGCAGAGTATGAGGGTGTGCCCTGACAGTACCTAGGTAAGGACTACTAGCCAGTAGGGCTGGGCGATATGGACCAAAAGTCATATCCCGATATATTTTTGCTGAATATCGATATACGATATATATCCCGATATTTTTTTCCGCAAAGTGAGAGCAAATGTTCAGTCAAAGCCAAAATCAAATATGACATGTCACAAGTAGTTTCATAGAGACAGTTGCAAAATCAAATAAATAATAAACCGGTTTCTTCACCTGGTTCATGATTAAATGCTCAGCTGTTCAAATAACAATAAAATGTAAACCTAAATACTGTATAACAGGAGTACCTTTTTTGAAATCAAAGCTCCATATTTGTGATTCGTTCCAAAGGTCAATTAAGCTTTTGATATTAATATAATCTACTTTGTTCAAAATGTAATGCCTCATGCCTGTAAGCCTAGGTTTATAGTCCCATTCTTCCACTTGATACTGCTTCCACTTAAGTAAACTAAAAGATGAACTATCGACTACAAAACAAAGAAACTAATTAATGTGTTAATACAAAGAATATTTATTATGATCGGTTCACAGATCTGAGTCCAAACGGAAACTTCACCCTTCTGAACTAAGAGTTTCTGCTTCAAGGTGAAGTTTAAAACAGACTGAAATGTCCAGGCTCATTCCTCCACTATTTATTTCTGTATGTATTTATGCGTTACATGTCATTTTTACGGGCACTGAGCTCCAGATCCTGCAGCTGCAGACGGTCTCTGCTGCCCCGCTGTAGCTTCTCTCCGTCCGCCTGCCGCCGCAAACTTAGTGGAACTTTCCGCCGATATCGACATACAGGTCGTCCTGGACTACGTGTAAGATCCTACCGATCACCACTCTGTCTTTGGCTGGTCCGATTTGGATCAGCGGGGACCCGGCGCAGCAGCGAGGCAAAGCTGTGTTTTCCGGGAAGAGACGCTGCGGCCGGCCACGGAGCTCTCCGCCTCCCGCTGCCGCCGGAGCTCAGGTTGCTGGTCGAAGGCGGCATACATAATCATAAAACACATTGTCACCTGTTAAATGTTATTCATTGCTGTTTGTTCTTTTCATTTCCTCTATCGAACATAATTAAGCAGTACAAAAGTCCGGCATCTTTAGCGTTGATCTGAATGCTTCGCACCCCTGTTCCAAGATGGCGGCGGTTTTGACGTATGTTTAGAACCTCAAGGCGACATCTATGTATATATGGTCTAATTCCATATCTCATTTAAAAATATATCGATATATTTTTAATATCGATATATCGCCCAGCCCTACTAGCCAGTCAGAAGCAGAGTATGAGGGCGAGCCCTGACAGTACCTAGGTAAGGACTACTAGCCAGTCAGAAGCAGAGTATGAGGGTGTGCCCTGACAGTACCTAGGTAAGGACTACTAGCCAGTCAGAAGCAGAGTATGAGGGTGTGCCACGCTAGCAGCTAGGTGAGCATTATAACATGTGTTCCAAAGTGACCATGTTTGTCTCTGAAGTAAAGGCTGGACTACAATAGAGCTGTTTGGAGCAGTTTGTGAACAGTGTTTTCTGTTGGAGATGGTAAGTCCCTTTGGGGGGGACTTTGGGCTTTTTCACTCTGTAAACCTATAACATGCACAAAAAAAGATATATAACACAATAAAGGAAAGGGAAAAAGCCAAAAAGCATAATATCAGCACTTTAAGTCTTTGTAGTGAAGTCAAATAGTAGTCTTGCTAATTGTGACCCTGCAAGATCCCCAGTCTTTGCAAAATCTTCTAGTCTGTGACTAAAAACTCTGTGACACTATGACAGGTTGTCTTTAGATGTGAGATGGTTGTCTTTAGATGTTTAATTTAATTTAATTTATCCAAACTTCAAAAAACTATTCAGAAACAAAATATTGAATGTCTATGAGCTGGACCGGTGATTTCCTTTATGTGGACT
The DNA here is from genome assembly GCF_004354835.1 of Perca flavescens. Taxonomy (NCBI): domain Eukaryota; kingdom Metazoa; phylum Chordata; class Actinopteri; order Perciformes; family Percidae; genus Perca; species Perca flavescens. The sequence continues at coordinate 27,982,437 of NC_041351.1, read as the reverse complement.
GCTTGGCTTCTCGGCTCATCCATCCACATTATATTATTTTTGACTATAACAGCTGATCTGTTGAAGCCGACTGAGTCAAACATTGACACTTATGGATGCGAATTTGAATTTATATTATGAACAATGAAAATTAAGAGGGGGTAGGACTAGAGAAGTTCTTTACTTCTTTCTACCCGTTTTGAACATGAACAAAATCATTTGATTGTTGCTTATTTGTTGCTTATATGTTGCTGATGATCTAATGTGTCTTTCTGTTTCTTGCTTATAAGTTCTATTTGCTATTTAAAATGTTCAATAAATTGACCAAACTAAAAAACTAGATGTGAGATGGTTGTCTTTAGATGTGAGATGGTGTCAGACTTTAGTCTTTTTTAAAGTCTTTTCAAAATCCTTTAGTGTAGGCATTCTTTATGAGTCCCACAACTATTTTGTCCAATACTAAAATCTCTGGAGAATCCTTGAAAGATTTATGTCATTCATTAGTCATATCAGATGAAAAGTTAGTGGTCATTGGATTAATCCTCTTGGTACCATGAAATTCAAAGAAATCTATCTAATATATTTCATTCTGGAGTGGCACAGTAGACTCACAGGAAGAGGCTTTATGGGTTTGCATGTTCTTCTCATTGTCTAAGTGGGTTTCTGGATGTTCTGTTTTCACCAACAGTCTAAAGACAGTGAAGTTAGGTTGAACCACAAACTCTAAACTGCCTGTAGATGTGAATGGGTTTGTCTGTTTTTATCACATCTGGTTCCAGTAGTGGGAAAATTACTCAAATTCTTAAGTAAAAGAAACAATACCACAATGTAAAAGTAATGCATTCATAAGTGTACTTAAATAAAGGTATCAAAAAGAAAGAAGTATCAAAATTAATAGTACTCAATATGCAGAGTAAATTATTACTGATGCTGTATTTGTAAGTAAGTAAGTAAAATGTGTTTATAGAGCGCTTTTCACAGAAAGAAATGACAAAGTGCTTCACATAAAAACATACAAGATGATATTAAAACATAATACACAATTAAAATTACAAAGTGCAGACAGGTCAAAAAAATGCCTGTCTAAAAAGGTAGGTCATTATTTGATTTTTAAAGATTCCACAGAAACAGCAGGCTGTGAGGGTGAATGCAGAGCAAAAAATCGATCACCGGGTGCGTGGGATAGACAGTACATTTGACACATTAGACCTAAGAGAGCGAGCTGAGGAATATGGGTGAAGTAGTTCAGCCACGTACAGTATGTAGATGCCTGGCTGTGCAATGCTCTGTACATAAGAGTGAGGATTTTGAACTGAATCCCGTATGCGACAGGGAGCCAGTGAAGTGACCTAAGTACAGGGGCAACGTCTATCTGACCTAGTGGGTTGTCCTGCGGCAGCAATTTGGTCCAGTTCTTAGTCATCTGAAACACCTAATGTACAGTTTTGTTCTATAGCAATCAATGTACCATATTTTATGGTAAAATAAAAGTAAATATTAAGTTAATCTTTGTGTAAAATGATACTGTATACAAAGTAACTAGCCACTAAAGCTGTGATATGTAGTGGAGTGAAAACACGGCCATCCCGCTGCCTCCTGTCTGAACCCATGAAGCCATGGCTCAATCTCCGATGTTTCTAATCACCTAGCAGCGCGCTGCTCTTTTACCGGTCAACCTAAGGTAGATGCTAGAATGTAGTCACTGAACGAGATTACAACCACGCATGAGCACGATGGGCGGGGCGGGACGAGGCCAGTTCCAGAATTTCTCAATGAGGGAGAAAGGGTAGATGTGCTTCTAGCCACTTTTCAGACTTTTATTTTACTCTTTATGTGAGTAAACCATGTTAAACAAAATATTGATCGTAACTTCACATACTTTAAAATGTGTCTGGAGTGGGACTTTAAGTACTTGAGTAAATGTATACAATCCACTGCTGCATGGTTCACTATGGACCAAAGATTTTAATCTGCTAGTGGCCAATATGAAAAGTCCAGGTATACATAAGGACTGATGATTGTCTGTACCGAATGGTACGTCAATCCAAATGTCTCACGATATTCCTGTGGTTAAGTGAAACCTTTGATGCTGCTCTGGGCGCTCATCAGGCGATCATTAATGTCATCGAGATTCATCCTCTGGAGACCATGACTGTCTGTGTACATATATGACATATTGCTATCATTTTATAGCAGCCTATCCAATAATTACAGTATATGTATATTTCAGTCTGGACCAAAGTGGTGGACCGACTGACCAACGATGGGCCCTGCGATCACTAGAGCTGTGGCAAAAAGCGGCCTGTGAAATAAGTCCGGCCCACCAACAAAAGTATTTAGACCCCTTGTAAATGTTGGTTTTCCCTTTCATAGTTTAAATAAAAACCATTACAGGATTACTTTTTTTAACAAATCTAATCTAGACAATAGTGTTGATACAAGGCTCATTTAAATCCCAATAAATATGACCTTATAACATCTGATACTGGGCCCACATAAAAAGAAGAATGTAAACGTATAACATGTCAGGCAATTTGACCAGTGCATGTTTCTGAAAAGTCAGATAAATTGACAGATGAATAACACACATTGACTACGTTTACATGCACATAATTTTCTGGTTTTTGCCCTTATTCCGAAAAAGACGATATTCCGACTAAGCTGTTTATATCGCTAATGAAAGTGAATATTCCACTAGTATTCCTGTTTACATGTAGCTGTGCCAAATCTGTTTTTAACAAAGTTTTCCAGTGGTGGAGGACTTGTTGAACTGTGTGAACACAGCGTCCCTCTTTCATTCCTTCAACCAGCTTCTTGAAAAGGTCATCGTAGCGATGTGTGAACATATCCAAAAACCTGTTGATATCCAAGTCTTTGATCATGTTTAAAAGTAGCTGTGTTTCTCCTTCTTATCGGGTCTGCAGCCCTGCAAACTGTTGGCTGGTTGGTTTGTGTACAGTAACCATAGCAACGCACAGAGCTGACCGTAAGCCGTAAACAGGCACAAACTGCAGTAAAAATCCTGACTGAGACTCATATTCCGAATGCGCTGTAAACATGTCCAAAGAATGCCTCTAAAACCTGAATAATATCAGAATATCCCACGTGTCTTATTCGGAAAATGCTATATTCAGAAAAAGGCCTTATTAGGGATATCCAACTGGAATATGCTGTTTACATGACCTGTATCAAATTCGGAATATTGTCATATTCGGAATAATAGTGGAATATTGGTGTGCATGTAAACGTAATCAATGATAATATAATCCTCTTCATTAAATGGAATAAGTACCATGACTTTAGCCTGTTTGACCAAAACAGATTTGTGTTTACAATTCAACCATAAGTGAAGTGTGGATAACATATCAATAACACGTCTGGTGGCGTGGTGCAGCAGTTAACATAAATTTGCGTATATGAGTATGTTTTGCCAAATGAGTATTGACATAGCCTGGTTTAACTCTGTCATCTTAAACATACTAAGGGAAGAAATCCGTCCTCAGATACCTTCCTAAAACAAACCCTTTTATACCTGAAGTCAATACTTAGGAAACAAAAGAGATTGAAAAGAAATACAAAACATAGGCCTGTGTTAAACCAAACTAATCTTAACGTTGTAGTGGTGTCTTCATGTTGTGATCTTATTGTTGGTACTATTGTTGTGGTGTTTTAATTTTGTTTAAACTGTATTATTGTTATTGTGTTTTAATTAGACAATGACCGATACTGGTTTTTCAACGCCGATACCGATTATTAGTAGTTAATGAAACCGATAACTGATATGAAACCAGAGGGACACACAGAGCTGTAGCTGAGCCAAAGTAGAACACTTTTTAATTAGTTAACTTTATCGGTTATCAGGCAAATCAAACACTGATACAGATACTGCCAAAAAACAGGCCGATAATCGGCCTATCCCTAATTTTAATGTTGTTAAAATTGTAGTGTTGTTGTGGTCTTGTCTTCATGTTGTGGTTGTTGTTGTCGGAGTGGTATTTTGTTGTTGTTGTGGGCGAGTTTTAATACTGTGAAATTTGATTGTCCTTTATTGCACTTTGATACTCAGTTGTTAGGTTTCCCTTCTGACAGAGACGTTATTCTCGGTGGTCCATGGTTTAACCGCTTGGCATAGAGCCACGGCCAGCATGGCACTTCTCAAATGAATGAGTGGGATATTTACTATGTGCACTGATTCCAAACATTGTTTCTATTTTCCTTAAAGTTAGTACCAAATGACATAGTTTCTACAGTAAACATACTCGGAAATTATTAAGAAACGATGCCAGTGAGCCTGAGGGTGCGTTTTAATCAGTTATTCTTTTGTGACACACTTGTTTGGTTTGGGAGGGTCAGCCTTTAATCCTCCCATGGAGGCAGAGCAGGGTTGGGCTGCCTGTGTTGGTAGAGACCCATTCTCTTGAGTTATCCGAGTTGATTCAAATGTTTTATTGTGATTATCAGTTGTTATATTTTTTCTTCTTCAAACAAAATACAAATCAAATTTACAACATGAACATATCCCCCCTATATTATACTCTATACTATTATACCTACTATAATAGTCAAGAAAATATAATAAAATAATACACAGTACGTGGCTTTTTAAAAGCCCTCCAGAAAGCATAAATACTTCTACTGTAAACATTCAGTCTGGCAAACCGTTTATATTAAACGCCCCCACCCTAGCCCTCTAACAAGCCCACTCCTGGATTGACAACACCCCTTCATTCTTCCATCCTCTTAAAAGAATCTGTCTGGCTATCATTAAACTAGTCTGGACCCAGCTTCTTATGTGCTGATCCATCCCTCTTAGGATTGACCCATCTCCCAGAACAAATCATCTCGGGCTGAATGGAACCTGGGTCCCTGCAGTCCGACATAGTTTATCATGTATCCCGGTCCAACATTCCTGGACTTTATCACAGGACACAGTGCACACCCATTTTTAATCTGAACTGCATACTTCACAAGAATAGGCATTTGTCTGATAGCTGTATTCTGGAAGATCAACAGCAGAATAAAGTACTGACCATGGAATATATTACAAATGTAGAAATACTGTAAATACTTGGGAGGACAGAGATGCATGGGATGGTTTTGATCCAAGTCATATGTGAGTGACGCTGCCCTGCTGCTTTGTGGCGACGCCTCGCTGTAAGCTGTAAACCTCCTGATAAAAAACTAACAACAACTTTCTGGACTCTTGGAACTGCGTGTCTTGTTGAATGAGGCGGGGCAACAGGACTGTGGGTGTTCCAGGAGTATATAACAGGACGTGTATCCAAGAATAGGTCTGATTGAACACACGCCTCAGGCTGAGATGAGGGAGTGTTGAGTGTGCTTGATGTACCTAGATAACAAGAGGATTACTCAGTGAATCAGCAGTCAGCCTCAGGTGAAGGACGCTAAATCCAAAAAAGTAATATGATGGTCACAGTGTAACAGGCAGTGTAATTGACTAACTGGCTGCGTATTTGTGTGTGTCAATTTTAAGGAATTTCACGAGAAGAACAAAGTAAAGGCAGTGGCAAAGACTAAGTCCGTCTCTCCAGGAATGGTAAGGGAATACAATGTAATCCTGCTGTAACATTTCACAGAGCATCTGGAAATCAACCTCAAGAGGGGGGAAAACGTCTGTTTTCTCCTGTGGTGGCCATATATAATGTTGTGATGTTTGCTTCATGTTGTTTTCTGTTTAGGATGTGGGGCTGTTGGAGATCCCTGCTGAGCTGTCAGCCAGACTTCGCAGTGCAGCAGGTCAGCTTCTTATAATCCTACAGTCTGCACAGACGCCATTCTAGCCGTATTCCAAACCATTTCCTCATTCACTCACTATTCCCTATAAAGTAACCCTAGCTCGACTATCTGTCCAATCTGACAATCTTTTCTGTTGCACGACTAAATCAACTTTGGAATGTACACATTTTCCACCTCTCCGCTCTGTCCAGCGCTTAGCCCCGCCCAAGACGATTGTGATTGGTTTAAAGAAGTACCAATAAACCAGAGCATTTTCCTCCCATCCAGGAATGCTGTGTGGACTAGCCAGGCCTTCCTCCACAGCACTATGGAGGAAGGTCTGGCAATGCGAGACTAATTCAATCGTGAACGGGAGTAAAATGTAGGGTGCGTTGTATGTACCTGTGCATTGTGGGTATGTGAATGAAATTAACCGTGGAGATTTCGAACACCATTCCAATATGGCAAACATATAGTGCACTATTTCCGTGATAGGGAACAGTGTGGAACACACCTGAGGCCTGTACTATGAAGCAAAATCAACATGCCCTGGATTTATTTCAGTTCCCCGGCTTCACCAAACCTAACGACCGCGGTCCCGCATGAGCTGTTTCCCGACGCTGGTTATCAACTAGTTCAACCGACCATCAGGGTTTCCCAATCCAGCGATGCGCGCGTTCACATAAAAGAGGCGGTGTTTGCACAGCGCGACCAATCGCAAACATCTACCAGAGCCGCATATTTTACATAAGAAGAGCAAACTATAATTCTACATAAATATGAAGAACAAAGACACGGTTTTAGAGGCAAAACGCAATACAGTCACTGCTTCCTAAAACAGGAAGGAAAGCTGACAAAAAAAAATAGCCGACGCTGTAGATGCATAAATCACAACTCTTATCAATACGACTTCCCCATCAGTCAGGACCAAGATCTGACCATAATTACACTTGTGCTTTCCATAAACTGCCATTGCTTTAGCCTATTATTTCAGCTGCAACCCTGGCAGTGGAAGCGACCGTGGGAGCAAATAAAAAATATAAAAACAGAATTCAAACCGATGTGTGGCGTTGGCAACACATCTCAAGAAGCTGACAAATAGCCTATACGTAAGTCCCTCCGCTGAAAATCTATATCTTTCATAAAAATACCCATCACGGAATGTTAACGGGGTTGTCGGTCTCTAAATGTTTTAACTTTAATGAGCGCACATCTCTCTCTCTCTCTCTCTCTCTCTCTCTCCGTGCACTGAGCTCCACCGGATCTTCTAAGAACGGTGACGCCATTATCAATCAAGTATTGATTGGTCAGTAGGCGGTGCTTTTACACCTGTTGATCTCTGATCTCCAACATAACCTGCTCCCCACCAGGTTAGGTGTTCAGCATGAGATACCACGGCGATTGAACCTGGTAACAAGTGATCCACCGTTGTGATACACAAAACCCAGGGTTGAACCTGAAGTTACCTCGGTAACCCCAAATCTTGCTTCGTAGTCCAGGCCTCTCCTGCTGCCGTAGTGTTTTGTCAGTTTGTGATTGTTGTCTTGTCTCTGTCCACCAGGGCAGCAGCATGCGTCAGGGGTCACAGAGGTGGCCCCTCCACAGGTGAAGGCAGAACACAAGCTCAGCCTGCCTCTGGATGTAGACAGATACCCATTCTCTCGCTATGCCAAGTCCATATTAAAGGTGAGCAAGTTTGGGCCACACACCTATGCACATAATTCATTCATAATCCAGTCCAGGTTTATTACACTGTAAATCCTGCTCCACCTCACACTTTAGATGGTTTCCCACACACTGCAAAAATATGTCAGTTTGAACTATTCAGAGTTATATTCCGATATTTGCTGTATATGGCTTACTGTTGTTTTGTGAAGTTGAACTTATTGAGTGATCTGAGGACCGTTTCAGAAAGCAGGTTTAGTGAAAACTCTGAGTTTGTTAACCCTGGGATGAGGGAAACTCTGGCTTTTCCGTTTCAGAAAGGGAGATAAATCAAACGTTAGAAAGAGGGGTAACTCCAGCCCCTTTCAGAAAGAGAGGGAATTAAGAGTCTGTGAACCTAAAGGCCGTTTTACAGCCGCCGCATCCGAGCTCGCGCGCCAATGTGACGTCAAAATGACGTCAAAATGACGTAGATCTCGCTGACGCGCCAGGATTAGTTCTTTTATGGTGAATGAAAGGCTTGATCCAACGAAGTAGGTCATCCAATCAAATCGAAGCATTGATGGCAATGCTGCTGCCAGTTCTGCCGTTGCTTACCTTTTTCTTCTTCTCCTGGTCCGTAGAAATAGCAAAGTCGGTAGCCTTTGCTCATTAGCGCCACCTCTGTTCAGAAGAAGACTGCAACTGGTGTCGCGACCACCACGTGGGAGTTAAGGCGCTGACCCAGCACTCATTCATTCATTCATTCAGTCTCAATCAGGCACATTTTAGTGCAGTTTGTTATCTGCATGAATAAAAGAACAGGGTTGGTTTATTAACTGTGTTAGGCAGACTATAAAACGTTTTATTCTCGAACATGGCATTCCCTTTTGTCGACAATCCCGAAACTGTATTACTTCACAGGGAGTTAAACATGCGTCAGGAGATGATATTGAAGCCCCGACTATAGATTCATTTTCATTTCCAGATACTAGCCTACCTATTTGAGCGGGATGGTTTTTCTTCACAGTCCATCAGAGCCTATGTAGATACCTTATCCGTCCTCATATCACTAACGTCACCCATCGTGGACATGCTCTTACATCCCAGCACATTATTTGTGACGCATTACGTTTTCTTTGCAAACGGCAGTTTTCTTTACAACATTGGTGATGCGGAGCATATTAGTAAAGCCACTGTATGTAGAGCCATCAGAAAAGTGTGCCTAGCTCTGAAACGTTTTTTAAACGTTTTTGTAGTGTTCCCTGGACACAAACCAGTGAGAGACATTTAAAAGGAGTTACACAGGATTGCAGGTGAATGGTTATAAATTCTAAATCTGTTAATGACATGGTGCTGCAGCCTCAGAATGGGATCAGTAGTACTTTTTCGCCCGCAGGATTGCAACTAGGCTGGAACGTACGCAGTGAGTTGAGCAGCAATTTTCTCCCATGCCAATTCTTGCTATTTTGCAGCAGCAAAACTCAGAGTTTCCCATCTCAGGGTAAATCAACTCAGAATTCAGGGTTAGTCTCAGATTAATGAATTAATTAATGTTAAACCTCCTTCCTGAAACGGGCCTCTGAAGACTCATACTTGTATGAGAAACATACACTCTTGAAAAACAAGCAAAGGAAGTTACTTCAACACTGACATGACTCCTTTTTTCCAGCTATATCAGTTATTGTGGCAAATATTTGCTGCTGTAGCACTGAAATTTGGGATCAGTTGCCTGTTTACACATCCAGTTAACACAGAGGAACATTGCCATTCATTAGGAGAGGTGTTTGTGTCCACCAGATGAATGCAAGTCCAATATTCTCTCTCTTTTAGCCGTTTCTGGTCTCCACTCACTCCTGGGCTCGCTAGCTGCTAAACGCTCCACTATGTTCACCAGCTAGTTGCTAACTTTCACATTTTCAAAGTTTAGAAGTATAAATCTACTGTCTGTGTCATTGAAACTTTACACATTTTTAAATGTAGGTAATGTAGCGTGTTATTGCTTATTAAATTGTGCCTTTAGTGTTAGCCAATCTACCAGAGCAGCAAAGCAGACTTTGTTGTTAGTTTGTTTGTTAATATTGGAACATTTTTCAATGAACCATTCTATTCCTATAATGTACTTACATTTCATAATTTCCTAAATCAATTTCATACGGAGACATGTTAAGATTCATTCATTTATTCATTCAAAAAAGGAAATAGGATGAGATGTGTGTCAGTACTGTGAACCAACGCAGAAAAAATATAGATAACCTCACAATCATTAGGAATTATGGCCTGTTTCAAGAAAAGGATGATTTAAAACATGGAGAAAAACTTGAAGATTAGATTAGAAATAGAATACAATAAGATGACTTTAAAAGGTTTATTATCCTTTACAATGCTCATACAAAAGCATTCAACAGACTCACAGCTGAACGGATGAGAGAAGATGGATTGTATTTCTTATTTCTTTGTGAGTTTCCCCATGTTGTGTCCTCCTCAGGATACATGGTGCCAGCCTCAGGGCTACCCCCTCCAGAGATCCCTCACCCCTCTGGAGCCTGAAGACGCCAGGACTGCCCTGGAGATTTACAAACTGGTATATGGGTGTGATTAGATTGTGTGGATTACATAACATTGGTTTCATTCTCATTTCTTTCATTAATGATTTACAATCCGTTTCTCCCCAGATCTTGCGGTTTACAGGTGAGTCGGACCTCAGCGGCTGGCAGGAGCAGATGCTGGGTAACTTCATCGTGGAGAGGGGTCAGAGCCGGCCGGCGCTGCGGGACGAGATCCTGGCCCAGCTGGTTTACCACATGTGGGGCCTGCAGGAGGAGCAGGACAGTCTGAGGGGCTGGCTGCTGCTGGCCTGCTGCCTCAGTGCCTTCACCCCCTCACCAACACTGGACAAACCCCTGCTCAAGTAGGTGCTCCGCTTTGGTTACTCTGTAAACCTGTGATGTAAATTTACAGCTACAATCTCACACAGGATCATACTGTAAATGACAATGCATTCTGGGAGAAAATAATAATATTACAGCACTATCTGCGAATGTTACAGATTACAGGTATTTACTGTTGATACCAATGCATCTTGGGAAATAAAGTAAAAGGCGGGAATTACAGGTCTTGTGGAGGATTAGTCTATATCTTTGACCGGGACTGCTCCGTTGCTGCCGGAAAATCCGCCGGATTTCACTCATTTAGACCGGATATCCGTTGCCTTGGGCTTTCTTTGTGTTGGCGTTCTAACCTCCGGTGGATTTGTGAGGACTATGGTTAACTGCTCCTCAGATCTCTGCAGGGTAAATCCAGACTGCTAGCTAGACTATCTGTCCAATCAGAGTTTTCTGTTGCACCACTCAAACTACTTTTAAATGAACACGTTCCACCAAAACAAGTTCCTTCCGAGCCTATTTTGCAGCGGCATAGGGGCTTTTCTCCGGTGCTTAGCACCGCCCAAGACGATTGTGATTGGTTTAAAGAAATGGCAATAAAACAGAGCATGTTTTCCTCCCATCCCCAAATGCTATGTGGACTAGCCAGACCTTGTTAGTCCCTCCCACCGAGGAGGCACGAGAGAGACGCAAGGAAATCATGGGAGGAGAGAGGAAACGAGCAAATGTGTTTTAGAGAGATGAGACATTCTTTCCTCTGAAGCGTCACGTGAATTTGTCAGCTGTTTGGGCGGAGTTAGCTACACCTTTACCTGCACGGCTTCCAGGAAGGCTGCTCTCGTGTATGCCCACCTATAGCTCCTCGCCTATAGCTCCTCGCCTATAGCTCCTCGATGATCCCTCCTCACCCCTCGGGACAGGATTAAGAGCTTTGAGACGGCCTTCACCGAGGAGGGACAGAACAACTTCCGGTTCAGCCGAGGACCGAGGAGTCAAGGAGCTATCAAACAAGAGTTAGGAGATGCTGCCCATAACTTTCATGCAGTATGATAAGATGCTGCATCACAGATGAAGCAATAAAACCAACACATGAAAAGAGCATATTCAAAGCAATTGAAACAATAAACCCAGTAGCTAACAGTGGGTAATATGTGAGCCTATTGGTAATAGGTGGAAGAGCCTGGTTATTGCCTGGTGACTTGAAACTGGATGCGTTTGGGAACAGGGGGCCAGTGGAGATTCTAGAGGACGGGGGTGATGTGGTCACAGTAGTGGGTGTGGGTGAGGAGGCGGGCAGCAGAGTTTTGGATGTATTGAAGTTCATTCAAGCGAATATTTGACTTTGACAGATTGCCAGAAATATGACACCACTCACATGTTAGCTTTCCGCTTTACAAGGTTATTATTTGTCAAACGCGTTCTATTTTTAATGGCAAAAAAAAAATGATTAGTGCAGATTTAAATTGATATCTCTGTTTCTTGTATTTTACTAAATTGTTGTCGGTTGTTTTGTTCTTAGTTTTTATCTGCTGTTTTTCTGGAAAGCACTTTGTAACCTTGTTAAGAAAATTGCTATAGAAATAAAATGCATTATTACTAGGTTTTGACCTAGTATACGGTCAAAAAGTTTTTTTAACGATAGATAGATAGATATACTTTTATTGATCCCAAATTTCAGTGCTACAACAGCAAAATATCAGACACACAGCACACATACAGAATATACAAGAAATAATAAATAGGATAGAATACAATCACAAATATTCAAAAAATAAAGATAAAACAAATACAAAGGAGATTTCTTTTAGCGGGCAGTGTGATACCGAAGCTGTCGGAGAAACTGTCCGCTGCCTGGAAACCACTATCTGTCTGAACATGGTCCCTGTGCAGGTACGTGTCTGACCACGGGCCGGGGGAGTACCGCTCACTGTGCCAACACAAACTACTGACATCTCTGCAGCTCCCGGCTCCCACTGCCCGCATCTACCCCCCCACCCAGCTGGAGTGGACCACTAACCAGAGGAAGGGCACCATGCTGCTGGACGTGCACACCTTTAACGGTGAGACCGACTGACTCTTCAGAAAAACAGTACTTTACCATGTAAATGGAAAAATTGCGTTATTGGCAACTGCAGTGTAAAAATGATCTGCTTTTACCATAACCATAAAAAGCCCTTGGTTGTTTGTTTTTTCTCAGATGAAAAGCTGACAACTGAGGTGGAGTCCTGGACTACAGGAGAGCAGCTAGCCTCATGGCTCCTTCATTTCAGGTACTTCTGAACATGCAGTGTGTTTAACGATACATCGACCTGGATCGGTATTTTTTGATTCGATGATAAGTGATCCAATATCATCTATCGATTGAGTTTCCTTATTTGTGGTATTAGTCTGTGTACTGTATTGTGGCGAGCTACGTGGAAAGAATCACTTGAAAGCCCAAGCTACTGATTCCAAGGTAGTTTATTGATGTTCTACACACACTCGATGCGCAGAGGCCCCCAATCTCCCCAGTCATTTTTGGGGTATTTGTCTGTGTTGTGTGTATTGTGAATTGAGTTTTTTAGTGTCTGTATATTCTCTTTTGTGTGTTTTTTGTTAATGGGCCCCCTCCGAAAAGCTTTTAGCAGCTTATTTGGGGTTCCCCATTTCACGCCGCCTACATATGATCATTGTACCACCTGAAATTGTGTTTTAATTATACGATAATGATGGGTTAATAAAGTGAAACTGAACGGATAAAATGTAAAAATAGCAACATATCATCATTTAAGATGCGCCTTTATTTTTAAATTCCCACTTATATCTATTCTTTTTATTAAAAATCTCTTCTTTTTATTGAAAAGAGTACTTTGTTTTTCACTTAAAGCTCTTCAATAAAAATGATCAAATCATATTTTAGTTTCTGTTTGGGAGTTGATAACTGATTGTCTTAAATGGGCATAAGAAATTGTCTCATCAATCGATGTCACCGATTGCGGGCCCCTGAACTGAATCAAATTGAAATTGTATTGTGACAGACTTTGTGATATCAGCAAATATAGTAATAAATAGTAATGATAAAACTAGTGTTTACCGCCATTTACTTGTTAAAGAGCCCCTATTATACTCCTTTTCAGCATCATATTTGTACTCTTGGGGGTTAACTAGAATAGGTTTACATGCTTTGATGTTCAAAAAACATATTATGTTTCTCATACCGCCCATTACTACAGCTCCTCTCTCTGAAACACTCTGTCTGAGCTTTTGGTCCGCCTTTCCAAAAAGCCCAGTCTGCTCTGATAGGTCAGCTGGCCCACTCTGCTGTGATTGGTCAACCAAATTCAAATAAGCCGCTGGGCGGGCTGTGCTTGCTCAGGCAGCACCAATAGGCAGCACATATGAAAAACTGGGCTGGGATTTTCAATCAGTGACATCACTAATGGAAGAATTTCAAACAGGAATGTGGACGAGCCGTTTTTTAGACAGTTGAGAAAGTGCTGTCTGTGGGAGATAAAGCTACATTTGGAGTGAAATGTGTTTTTTGTACTTTAAACATATATTACATACACACAAAAAAAACGTAGTGTAAATCCTGGTTTGTCCTGCTACATGTGGTAGTTTAGTATCCCTCCGCTGTGTGTTGGTGTGTCATAGAGGTGTATCAGAGGCGGTGCAGGGCTGGTCGGTGTCTCTTCTGACCGATGATGGCTGGTCAGATCTGGCTGGCTCGGACTTTGTCATGGATCTTCTGGGTGGCGCTGAAGCTGAAGTGCTGCCACCACCAGGGACTCCCTCCTCTACAAACTCCGACTACCTGTTCAGCAGCCAGGGAGACAGGTACAGCACTGAACAAGGGACTCGTTTTTTGGAGCCAATCCAGGATTGTTTTAAAGAGTTTACTAATGTAATGAGCATGTGTGTGCCTCTCTTTCCTTCTAGGATGCCAGCTACAGATCTGGATGACTTCATTCCTCCAGCACCCCCCATGCAAGCTCCTGGGCTGCCTCCTTTTGAGGGAAACCCCTGGGGAAGGGATTATCCTCAGGAAGGTAGGTGCGAAATGGGTATGCTTAACAAAAAAGGATTATTGGATCATCAATCATCAAAGTATCGACATTCTGTTCTATTGCCTTTATTTTTATTTGTCACGTAGAATTGACAGTACAATGTAATGAAATGTAATAAGTGCATTTAACCTATGTAGTAGAAGCAGTGGATAGCTATACCTACAGCATCCGGGGAGCAACTTGGGGTTCAGGGTCTTGCTCAGGGACACTTTGACATTTGGTCGGAGGAGCCCGGGATCGTACCCCCAATCTTGTGGTTGAGGGGCGACCACCCTACACAGCCACCCCAGAACAAAAGTGTTCAGATAACACTTCGTACAAAGGTGTTTAAAGCATTCTGATCACCGTACTGAACCCTGTACCGTACTGAACCCTGTACTGATCCCCTTACCGTACTGATCCCCATACTGATACCCGTACCATACTGATCCCGATACTGATACCCGTACCATACTGATCCCCATACTGATCCCCTTACCGTACTGATCCCCATACTGATACCCGTACCATACTGATCCCCAGAATTCTGATCACCGTACTGAACCCTGTACCGTACTGAACCCCGTACTGATCCCCTTACCGTACTGATCCCCATACTGATACCCGTACCATACTGATCCCGATACTGATACCCGTACCATACTGATCCCCATACTGATCCCCTTACCGTACTGATCCCCATACTGATACCCGTACCATACTGATCCCCAGACTGATACCCGTACCATACTGATCCCCATACTGATACCCATACCATACTGAACCCCATACTGATACCCGTACCATACTGATCCCCAGACTGATACCCGTACCATACTGATCCCCATACTGATACCCGTACCATACTGATCCCCATACTGATACCTGTACCATACTGAAACCCGTACTGAACTCCTTACTGATTGCTGTACCGTACAGATCCCCGTACTGATCCCTTTACCGTACTGATCCTCGTACTGTACTGAACCCCGTAAGATCTGTTGCCTTCCTGGCATCTCTCAGGCGTTTTTCATCAATGGCAAATGATGACTCAGTCCTGTCGCCCACTAAAAGACTTCTCTTATCAGCAGGAGTCTCACCTCATTCATTCTCCAAATACAGCAAAACAAGCTGTTCTCTTGGTCTATCAGTTACACTTGATTTACTTTCACTCAGTTGTGTTTCAAGTGACTCTGCTCAAGGTCATGTAACTGAGACTATTTAGAACTCAGGCATAAATGTAATCAAGTGACTTTGCATTGTCCTAACTCAAGGCTTGATTACCAACTGGGCAAAGCGACAACTGCTCCCAGAGGCCCTCGACCCTCAGAGCCACTCAAAGGACACTTGGTTTGGTTTGTGGTCATTCGATTAATAGTAAACTTGTTTGGCACCACAACATTAAATATTAACTCAAATGACAAGGGTTGTTAACTGGGACCTGCAATATTATCTGAACCCAGCCCAGTCTTGTAGACAGGGTTTCTGTGGGGTCTTAACAAGTCTAAAATTAAAAGAAATCAAAATTTTAGGTCTTAAAAAGTCTTCAATTCACAAGTATTATGTTCTATGTCTTAAATAATTTTAAACAGGTCTACAAATGTTTAGTTTTACAGTGTTTGTATTTCATTCCGTGGTGTTGTTCTTTCTTTCGCTACTCTAAATATAATTTGCTGTACTACGACTACAAATGAGACCAACATGCAACTTATATAGCAGCCGAGTGCAAGGCTCTTTCGGAACAGATTTTATTTTTTAACCCTTAAAAAGTCTTAAATTTGACTTGGTGAAACCTGCAGAAACCCTATGTAGAAGTAACCTACAGTAGTTCCTAATCTCTATGAACAGATTCTGCATATGAATGCGTTTTGGAATCAGAAGCGTTTTGGTTTTCTGTTTGTAGTCCGAGTAGTGTTGACCAATCACGTTTGAGCGGGCTTTGGTTGCATGCAGGGAAACATTCTGTGTGGAGAACAAAAGAGGTGGAATCCAATCTCAGAACATATGTAACAATTTAGTTTTTTTATAGCTTGAAAAAGAAAATCTCCATTCATAAGGAGATATAATAATAATAATAATAATAATAATAATAATAATAATAATAATAATAATAATAATGCATTTTATTTGTCGGCACCTTTCAAGACACCCAAGGATACCTTACAAAAAAATTATAAAAACATTAATAAAAGCACAACAAATCATCATATCACATCGTATCAATAGTAAAATCAAGGTGACAAGTTAAAAACTTTTAAGTCAATAAAATCAAAGTGGACATGGTGGACAAGTTATGTTGGGTATGCTAATCTAAACAGATGTGTTTTAGTTGGGATTTGAATATCTATTTGGATATCTATTTAAAGAGACTTCTCTCAACTCCAACTCCATTCTTGTGTCTCAAGTTGCCAATCGGGCTGTAAACAATTATATTATAACCTTTATTTTATTCAGGGGATGGCCATTCATGGTGGCGATAAGTCTAATGTTTGTCTTTGAGCGTGTCTGATATGTTGTGTTGGAAACATTTAGCAGTGAAGACAGATACGAGGGAATCTTGCCACATAAAGCCTTGTAAATAAACAGTAAACAATGTTGCTCTCTCCACATGGTGAGAGAGGGCCAGCCCACTTTTTGATACAAATTACAATGACCAGCACACGGAAGAGGAAGTCTTAGTTTGGATATGCGTTATCAGTTATCCGGATATCCGCTGGCTACATAGGAAATCCCTATATGTTGGCTGTTGCTGCCAGACCAATTGCCGAAGGGTTCCAAGATTGTCTTGTTTTTGAGACCTCTTACAAGTGTAGATGATGTTGACACCTGTTCAGGTTGACTAACAGAAATAGCTATTAAATGGTCAAAATTCTTTGATTGTCATGAAAGAAATTGCATAACCTGCGTTAATGACTTATTTTTTTGCTAAATACTCCACTATGTGCACAAGCTAGGTGCTAACTTTGTCTGTGGGCCATTTTATCTGAGCTTGTTTGCTGAAAACGCTGCCTGATACAAAGATGAGGGCCAGAACAAGATGCCATGCTAAATAAAAAAAAATTAACCAATTCAGACTAATCATTATGCTATCAAAAACTAGTTTCAATACTTTTTACTATGTAGTTTTATAGTACATTCATAGGGTGCTTTTTTGACGTTTTATTAATTTATTTGCAAATCAAGTCCACAAAACAAAATACATTACATACTGCACAGTTAATCATTAGTTACTGAAGCATATTACCCTCTCTCAGACTCTGCATTTTCTAAACCTCCCTTTTGTCCTCAGGTCAAATTTGACCCATTTTCAGTTTCTACATCAGAAATGTGGGTTTCTTTAAACCAAATTGCCCAAAAATAACAGATTGTTCCATACAACGCTCTTTGCAAATCCAATTTAGGATCAGTTTACTTCTTTCATTGAATTTTGGGTATTTTATAAAATTTTTATAGCATTTGAAAAAAGAATGAAATGGTTTCTGTACAGTATCCTGACTAAACTTTGACAGTCTGTGATTGTCCACTAAATCGTAACTACTTCGAAGTAATTCACAATGTACGATTTTTTAAACTCAAAAATTAGGTATAATTTCATATAAATGAGGTTTATTATCATGAATTCCAAAAATAAGTGTAAAACTAATGGTAATAAGTTGATGTTAGTGGTGAATCTGGTGGTAGTGGAAAAAAAGCGCAGAAAAAAGCTACAAAAACCTTGAAAAAAAAGGGTTATTTGTACCTGGTAGAACAACAAGTTGCATGATTGACGGGAAGACAACACAAGGGTTGAATAAAAAGAGACAGGATACATACACACAGAGGTAGTATTGATTCCACAGTGCGTTTGTTTTGTCCCAGGACCCACTAATGAGTAATTCTGACCCTGTCCATCCGTTCAACTGTTTTAATCTCTCTTCTGCACCTATTTGCAGGCCGTGGGAGACAGATGGATGCCTACGTTGATGACTTGTTTGACCCTGTACTGGACCAAGGACCTCCGGTCAGTGATGTCATCGCATTATTTTGATATTTAATTAAACTGTAACTGTAATTAATGTAAAGGCTATACTTGCCTGTCCTGAGAAAGTTTTATATTGAGCTTTTTATATTATTCTTTTATATTTTTATATTATATTACATATTTTTATATATATTATATTATATTTTATATTGGTTTGTATTGAGCATGCTCATTAGTCTCTGGTGGATTGTGTATCTCTGGTTGTATCTTATTACTGAGTGTGTGTGTGTCACCGGGTTGTGTTTCTTGCAGTCCTTTCCTGTCTTTCTAGTAACTTGTGTGTGTGTGTGTGTGTGTGTGTGTGTGTGTGTGTGTGTGTGTGTGTGTGTGTGTGTGTTTGTGTGTGTGTGTGTGCAGGACATGGAAAGAGTAGCCATGCTAAACCGCAGGATGAGAGGAGGAGGAGGGATTGGACCCATGTATGGATCTGGTAGGAAAGCTGGATCTCCTGCTCCATCTTTAAAATTATTATTTTAAAAATAATTATTAAAAAAAATTATGATCCCGTAGTGTACTCTATGATGCATTATAAAGCATTCTTAAATGGGCTGTACTCGAGGTTTAGAACATTAATATAGCAGCAAAAACATTTTTTTAATATGTGAAGATATAGTGCAGTAAGTGCAGATATGGCTGTTCTTTATTCTGATAGTAGATTCGGCCGCAGGTGCATGTTATAACTTAGAGCACAGATCTTCAACAGGGGGTCTGTAACTCCTAGGGGTCCTCAGAGTTGCGTTAAGGGGGCCCATTGTTTGATGGTTTAAAAAAATTAAAAATGTCTCAAAATATACATAATTCAAAAATGTCTGAAAATATACATCAACATGAATTCAACATATTATTAGTGAAGATACATATTTATTTAGGTAAGGTAACTGAAGGTAGCCATCCAAAGATACAGTTAAGCTTAAGGATTTACTGTGCCACATTTTAACATTAAAATGTGATGTAAAAATATATGAATATGCCAACAATTTTTATTTGAAAAGCTTAGTATAGTAAGCGTAAAGGCTTTAGGCCACCTACACGTTATTGTTATTAGGATTTGTGCAGGTTTGGACCCAAAAAATGCAGCGTTAAGAGGAGGTTTTGAAGGTGTATTAACTTAAAATGGCTACAACAAAAAGTCTCCTTTTTCTCCAAGCAGGTAAAAAACTGGCAAAAAAAAACGCTAGGAACAAAACTACACAGAGAGAGACGCAGGGAATGACTCAGAAAGGCAAAGGAAAAGACATGCGTAATGACAACGATCGGATACACGAGGTAACAAGGGTAGTAACTAGGAACAGGTGACATCGGGGCTGATGAACAGGTGGAACACATCAGGAAGGGGCAGCCAATCACAAAGGAGGGAAAACACCCAAGGGAGGAAGTAAAACTAGAAACGACACAGGAGAAATAAAGTACAAGTAAAACAGGAAACTGAAGCATGAAAACATACACAAGCATGGAAATATACCAATCAGAGAACACAGAAAGAACACGGGTAACACGCAACCATGAAACAAGTAACAGGGAGACAGTCACACATTTGAATTTGGAATTAATTGACAAAATAAAATAGGAAAAACCACAACCATGACAATTGTAAGCCCAGTTTAATATGCAACTGAATTTTATACAATATATGTAGTAAGGGGTCCCTGCTCTGTTTCTTTTTCAGCTGAGGGGTGCTTGGCTTAAAAAACGTTTGACCTGTAGATAAATGTTTTGTCAGTAAGTGCTCAGAATTTTAAGTAAGTCAAGTCTATGAAAGGCTACTTGTGTCTCATTTGTGAGCATACGATGGAAAATTTTAAGCACAACAAAATTATTTTTCCAAGCACATAAATTACTGAGTATTATGTAGTATGCAGTACGTTAGTATGCAATTGCAAACACAACCACAGTAAATTAATATAGTTAACAATCAAGAAATATAAATTAGCCATGCTACAAAGTACAAGGAATACAGAACAACAATAAGGATTGCAAAGTAACTTTTCGTAACTTGTTGTAAGATGGTTTGGACTTTTCCGGTCTCATTTTGGAATGACATGATAAGTCTCTGTTTTTCAGGAATGCCCATGACAATGCCAGGCTATCCTATGGGTAAGTGAGAAGGTCACCAAGAATACAAATGTTGTGTCCTGTTGGAGAAATGTCCTCAAGCCATGAATCCTTTTCATATGGATTGGCTAAAACAGTTTTCTAATCTTAACATTACTGTGTTGCCTCTGCTCAGGAATGGCGGTTAACCCTTCAATGCCCAGCTATGGTGCAACTCCCATGATGCCAACCATGCCAGGTAATATGGGAATCTTTGATCCAGTTAATTCAGAAAATGCTGAGACAATTCAAAATGGTACATAAAGCTCATTTAACACCATGCACATGAAAGAAAAAGAAATCTAATAACACACATACGCTCATATTATAACTTTGACTTTATGTGAAGCGGTTTTAGGCAGATGTAATTGATTACTTGTCATCGCTGTTAAATTCTTAATGTCCAATCATATGTTTACCTGGAAAACAAATTGAGAATGTAAAGCAAAAGCAAACACAGTGACCTGCAGCATTACATCTGCATTTCTGGCAGCAAAATGGACAATATTAATGAACTGGAAAATACAGAAAAAAAGGAGTGCTGGTTTAAAAAAAAAAAAGAGAAGGACTTATTAGCAATGGAGGAAGCAGCTTATTACGCCCCCCAATAAAGTCATACTGGGAAATTTCATTTGTGGACACAAATATGGGCATATAAATTGTAATTGAGGAGAAAGGAGAAACATGATTTGATATAGGAAGAAGGATATATACAGTAGGTCGGTCCGAGGTTTATGCCTGTTAGAAGGAAGTTTTTCCTTTTTCCTTTGTCTCTGTGAATTATAGTGTAGCCTAGACCTACCTATCTATCTATTACATACACACACAAAAACTATAAAACACTCTAAGCTAAAGCTGGGAAAAATACAAAAAAACATAATAGGAGCTCTTTAAATTTTGTGTTTTACTAGTTCCTTTGCTAGTGATTTCAATGTAGTTGATTACCTGGAAAACAGTTTGTGGTTTTCATCCCTACACAGGCATGATGATGCCTCAGATGCCTCCCATGGCTGCCCCGCCTGTCGCTGACCCCATGCAGATGGCAGCATCACAGCAGGCTCTCATCAACCAGCAGGCCCTTCTCATGGTGAGGACACTTAGCATACTTTTGTTATTTGAAGGGTGTGATTTTTCTGGGGGGGATGCGTGGGATTTCCCCCTTTCTGGTCTACATATCCCTGCCTCTGCTAAATTATTTTTTATCCCCGGTTGGGACAAAATGTATCCCCCCCAACAAAGTGATCAGTGCTACTTCACCAATAGACCATAAATTATATACCTAAAACTAGGGATGCACCGAACCCAGATTTTTGGGGTTCTGCTGAATACCGAACCCACTGGTTAAGATTCTGCCAAACCCCGAACCGAACCAAACCCTACTCCCATTCTTAACACAGTAAACACATTAATGAAGTAAACATCGTCCATAGCAGTGCATTTTTCATTGTATTTTAACTGTAAAAAATAAAAAAGAATAGGCAACATTATGCCTGGCACACAAGTGGGAAAAACTATTTTTGACAAGGCCTATGTTTACGCTATCTCAAGATCCAACCAATATCCAAAATATTAGCCTTTTAGATTTATAATCCCATAAAGTAGGCTACCCCCACGCTCTATTCACATCGTAGGAAAGTACATTGCTATCGCCAGAAGAGTGACAATTTTGTTTTGCAAACTTTCGCTAACTAGTGTATGATGAAGGCATGTTAAAGGAGAACTCCGGGCAAGTTTTCCGTTAATCTTGATTACTATATGTATATTAGTACTGCCGATAGAAAAAAAAACAAGCCGAATCGGTGCTAGCAACACGGAGCTGCTGCAGCTAATGCCGAGAGCTCCCACTCAGCTAAAACGGCAGTTATGGGGGGCATAAGATAAAGAGTGCCTTTGTGCCTCTTAACAGACCCAAAATGCAATTGAAATGTCTGTGCATCATGAACAGGGCCCTTACATGACAACAAGATGCATTTAGCAACTTAGCCATTGTTTAAATTCACCTACCCTCTTAGCTGCTAGCTACCATTGGTGAAATTAAAAAGCTACCGTTAGCTAACGAGCAGCAGCCGGCCGTTCGGTCGCTCCGCTCCCGCTGTAGGAAGACTCATTTCCAGAGAGAACAGCTGACAGCCTGGGAGAGGCTCGGTCTGGTTAACACCAGTTTGTAGCTGTGACTGTCCTTCCTTTGCCGTACCTGAAGTTGCTGCATTTTGGCTGCTGTCTGGAGATTCCTTCATGTACAACTCGTATTCTTTCAGATGTTTCATACGCAAATGTCTTAACAGCGGCGATGTTGTGTATTGTTTAGGGTCCTCGTCACCACGAGACCAATCGGCATTGCAAATTGAACACGTAGCTGGACTTGAATGGCCTTCTTTTGACTGAAAGTACTGCCAAACAACACTTTTTCTGCTCACAAGTTCTAGCCTACTGCCGTTGCTAGGTTGCTACTGCATTCCGTCTAGCTCCAACTACGTCATTACGTCGACCACGTAACTCTACAAAGAGTAGTGAAGTAACAAGATAGTTCAGTCCAAGATGGCGGAGCTGCAGCTCTGTCATGGGTGCGTTTGTTTGCAATGGAACGTTCTATTGAGTTTCGCCTCTTGTTACTTCTATACTCTTTGGCAAGAGCAGAAACTCAACACAATGTTCGCCTCTTTTTCTCGAGTTTCACCTCTCGTTACTTCTCTTTGGTACCGTTCGGTTCGGCAGTACCCGAACTCCGTCAAAAAGCCCAAAGTTCTGGCGAATTCCGAACCAAACTCTGGGTTCGGTGCATCCCTACCTAAAATAAAAGTATTTCAAACTAAGTAAAGCGCTGTAACGTGAACAGTTGCTGGTTGATTAAGCCACTACAGATTTCCGGGACGCCGGCTACCAGCGGTTAAACAATATTTGACTGAGAGCCGGCTACTGGCACCGCCAGATGACGCTCCTTTCAGGGGCCGTGGTAGTGGAGTTTAGTCAGAAAAAGTGGGCGTTATGCGGCGACGACAGTTAAGTTTAGGAAAAAGATTGTGGTTTAAATTAAAACCCTCCCAAAGAACAAACACATGTATCCTGGGTGAAAGTATTTTGTTTTCTCCTCGAAGTGAACTCTGGCTTGATAGCGCTGTGTTTTATGTTGACACCACGTTGTGCTATTTTATTCTGAGATTATTTCCCATTGGATATTGATAAATAAGTGTTTTGGCATGACTGGCCGAGTAGAACTATATCCATGGTGTTGTAAGGGGGATTTGTTTTGTTGTGCATGATTAAAAAACATCCCCCCCCCCTGCTTTTTTTTTTTTAAATCGCACCCTGGTTATTTGCCCCTCCACCCACATCTTCATTTCCTAGCTCCTTCTCCAACCTGCCCTCCAGCTGTGTACTGTCATGTCCTCTCTCTTGGTCCCCTGCAGGCCCAGCAAATGACCATGCAGGCGATGACTCTGTCCCAGCAGCAGACACAGGAGCAGCAGAGGAAGCAGAAGGAGCAGGAGAAGAAGCAGAAGGAGTGGGAAAGAAAGCAGGAGGAACAGGAGAGAAAGAAGGAGAAGGAGAGGCAGCAGAGACGAAAGTCCGAGCGACGGTCAAGGGAACGCTCACGCTCACCCTCTCCCTCCCCTTCCCCCTCCCCCTCCCGTCGAACTCCGTCACCCCCACCTGCCAAGCCCAAGGCACCTGTACCTAAACCTGCCTCCAGCTACAGGAAGCCTGAGCCAGAGGTAGTTCTGTATATAGTTTTTTTTGTAGCGTACTCCATTTTTCTCTACTTTCCTACTATGCCTGATTCTTCCTTTCACTATATATTCAATTCAATTTTCAGTTTTATTTATAGTATCAAAACATAACAAGAGTTATCTCAAGACACTTTACAGATAGAGTAGGTCTAGACCACAATAATTTACAAAGACCCAACAATTCCAATAATTCCCAAGCAAGCAAGCATTTAGTGGTGAAGAAAAAAAGAGGAACATCGGACAGACCCAGACTCTTAGTGGGCCAGCTGCCGGTTGGGACACAGAGACACTGATACAGTTATACAGATATGCAGATATAGAGAAATGTGATTCATAATAAATATAGCAGTTGGCGTGTGGCAATTATAGTAACCATTAAGATAGTGGAACTATGACTAGAAATAATAGTTGTAGCAGTTCAGGGCGTAGCAAGGCGTAGCAGGGTGTAATAGGGCATAGTAGGGCGTAGCAGGACGTAGTAGGGCGTAGCAGGGAATGGCAGGCCGGCAGATGCAACCATGATTTAGGTGCCACCATAATCCAAGGAAAACTGCGAGGCGGGAAAACATAAGGACTCTGGGGAATAAGCTCCCCATAGTTAGGTTAGTGACAAGCATTTCTGGGACATGGATGCATACAGATGGAGAGAGAGAGGAGAGAGGAGCTCAATGTGTCAAAGAAAGTCCCCCGGCAGTCTAAAACTATAACAGCATAACTAAGAGCTGGTCCAAGGCAAACCTGAGCCATCTCTATACTGGTTGGTAGATGAATCTGATGACACTCTTCTACAAACTGTCCTTTTATTTATGTTCAGGTGTATACCCTCACATGTGGTTATTGTTTTCTTCTTGTTGTAACTTCTAACATCTCTACTGTTTTACCGGATACTGCTGCAGTGGCCCATTTTCGCCATGGGGATGTGTGCTCAAGTTGTACGCTGATGATGTTCCATGTTTTCTTTACAAAAATCCTTAAGCTTACTGCCAAATTATTCCCAGAGCATTTTATTTTTTTTTCTTCATCAGAGAAAGCTCATGACTAGTCGAACGCCGTGGAACGTGGAATCTCCATAGACAGTATGGGAATCTCAGACTCATTTGCACGGCGCTCGTTTTTCGACTAGTCATGACTGGTTTCCAAGATGGCTCCCACAAGTAAACATGAACGCGACTGTCTTTATAATCTATTTTTTTTTTAATAAACTATCTGTACACTTACAATGTTGTCAATGCTTTGGTTCACATTTAGGGACCCTCATTATGCTAACATTATGGTGTGGTGATATTTCGAGCCTTTTTAGTGGTATTAAATAACGATTTAATTTGAGTGTCCCCATGTCCCAAATACTAGCATTGTAAGCTAACCAGCGGTCCGTGGTAGCCTCGTCAAAGCTCCAAACTCATTCGATTAGCATGAAAACATGTCCCAGAGAGCGACTGAGTAGGTACACATCAGTTAATAACCCCTGGGTTCGTTTTGCGCTGGAATTGTCCTTTAACAATATATTAATTGTTGTTTTGGACCTGCACATGGGATTTGTTGATAATACAGAAATCCCAATACTTTCATTCCATAAATGTGAAGCATTGATATCACTGGTCTGTTTCCTCCTCGTGTAATGACGTGTTGTGTGCTCATTTCCATTGCTTCTACAGCCAGAGAGAGACGTGGACTTACCAGATCCAGATGACCTGCAGTCTGTCAGAGACAAGACGGAATACTTCCAGAAGATTGGTGAGTGACAAGAAACGATTAATAATATAATAGTCTCGCATTGCCAGACCTTCTTCTACAGCGCTGCAGAGGAGGGTGTGGATAGTCCACACAGCATTCTGGGATGGGAGAAAAACGTGCTCTGGTTTATTGGCATTTCTTTACACCAATCACAATCGTCACCGGACGGAGCCCCAGCGCCACGGCAAAATAGCCATCGGGAAGCAAGGCAATCCAGTCTCACGGTAGTTCGTGAAATGGTCACATTATTTAATCGATTTGATCTAATTGATTTGTGTACACGGACACGTTAATGTCGTTTATTTCGTGGTGGTCAGCATGTATTTTAAGCTAATGTATTTTAAATGGGAAGCATCTTTCGTAATCACAGCACGACTACGGTAGCGAGTAGTATGAAATGCCGGTTTGCCGAGGTGGTTGATGGGTCAAACAACACAGGACTTTCACCCCGGAGACTGGGGATCGTGGCCCACGTGTGGCGTTTCATTGTCCCATTGTTCTTTTCCTAAACCCAACCGTACCATTGTTGTCACACGTCCCCCAGAGACCACGGATCGTGTCCCAACCATACCACACTTTAAATCATCATGCTTATAATAGTCTGTATCCACGACGTTCCACTGGGATTGCTTCGGTGCCGCAGTATGTCCTTCTTATCGGCCGGATGTCCATCCCCTTCCTCTTTCTTTGTGTTGGGATTCTAATCTCCGGTGGATTTATAAGGACTATGGTTAACTGAGTTTTCTGTTGCACCACTAAAACAACTTTTGAACGTAAACATGTTCCAACAAAACAAGTTCCTTCCCGAGGCTATTTTGCAGAGACACCGTGGTTCCGTCAGGCACTTAGCCCCACCCAAGACGATTGTGATTGGTTTAAAGAAATGCCAATAAACGAGAGCACGTTTTTTCTCCCATCCTGGAATGCTGTGTGGACTAGCCAGACCCTCCTCAACAGCGCTGTGGAGGAAGGTCTGGCAATGCTAGACTATGCTTATAGTTTTAATAATTTCCCAATTCCCTCATTCCTCACCATCTCTCTATTCTACTGTCCTCTAGGCTTTCAGCCCCATGGTGAATCCAAAACCTCAAAGCCTCGGCCAGCCCCCTCCAGCCCGCCCAGACAGCAGCAACGCTCCCCGCCATTACCAGCTCCATCACCCCCGCCTACAGCACCGAAGCCTGAGGGTAAAATGATGAGCAATGGTTCAATGGACTAGATCAGGGTGGCCAACCTGAGGCTCTTTGCCTGCTCCTGAGAGGCACTTACTGTGTAGCTGGGGGCAGTGTTATCGGTTGATTTTTTATTTTTTTTTTTGTTAAAAATATTTCAGATGAATCCAAAAACATTTAAATGCATCTGACAATACTGCCAATGAATTTGCCAATAATTATAAAACAAAAAATAATGATGTCATGTAGAGCTGTAACAATTTCAATTTTTACTGTACAATATAATTGTCTTAGAAATAGTTTGAGACAATATAATTGTCTCTTTCAGTCAAACTTCAAAAGATGTATTACTAGAGTTATTACTGTTTCAAACAAAGTTTTGAATGAATCCCAGGATACATCTTTCAGTTATATATATCACAGTTATGTAACCCAGACCAGTTCGGGAGAATGCGTTGAGCTGGTCATAAAGTATGTACTGTAGATCACAAAAGGAAAATGAGCACACAGCTGACATTTCTATTTTGTGTGAGAAGACAAACTGAATATGCAGAAAATGAATTGAATGAAGAGCTAAAGCTATAGTTTCTGTCTTATCTCCCACAGTGAAGCGTCTCCACACCCCTCCAGCCAAACAGGTGGACCCCCCAAAAGCAACACCTGCCCCGGCTCCTCTCGCCAAGCCTCAG